>NW_027185764.1:4783893-4793061 GCF_028583685.1 Petaurus breviceps papuanus
AGCTCACCCTTCCCCTGCCTCTCAGTTCTGCGATCCTTCCTTTGGTCCTGCTGCCCCCTCCCCTTCTCCCGACCTTCGGGGACCGTTCCCCCCATTTAGCCTGGTCGCGCCGTGTGGTTACTGTTCAGAAGAAAATTGTAAGGGAACCGGGTTTCCGCTGTGGACAGGGGCCGGGGCTCGAAGGGCAGCAGTTCTCTCTAGGTGCCCCGTGGCGTCGGCCCTGCAGCAAGAATTGGGCCAGAGGGATTAGGGATGGGGAGAAGTGGGGATTGGGGGGAGACTCGAAGAAGCACCTTACTGAGGCAAAGAGGAGTGAAAGGATGAGGAAGAAGGGGAAAAATTAAAGTGGGGACAAAGAAGAGAGAAAAGGGGGACAAAGAGGAGAAATAGGTGTCTTAGGAGTCACTGGGCTATAAAGACGGAGAGGAAAGAGCCCCCTGTCCTGCCCTGTCCTACCCTGTGTATGCACGGAGAGGTCAGGGACTTCGCTTCTAGGGAGGAGTTTCGATCTGTGTGTCCAGAGACAGGTGTGTTTCTGACATCAGTTTGCAGACGTTGATTTTCAATGGAAGTTTATTATTTTTTCCCCTCTGTTTTTGGTGGGGGAGATCTACGTATATGTTTCTGGCTCATTCCTAGGTTGCATCCATCCGTCTTATCCCCAAATGCAGTCCGTACGCATTTAGCAGCAGAGGGAAGCTGGAGTTTTGTTTCTCTCCAGGGAGCCTACAACGGCAAGGGGGAGAGTCCACATGCAGCCCTTGAGTAACTCAGTTGTAACTGTAGAAGGAAGTGAAAAGGGAGCGGATGTCATCCATTTCATCGATCGTTTTCCCTCCAGAGAGAAGGGAGGGAGGGGCAAGTGCCCTTGCTAAGGGGTAATGGTAAAGACCCGGTAGGCGGGGGCCGGGAAATGAGGTTGGATCTATCCTTCTCGTCCAGGGTTTTGTGGCAGGTTGTGGGTTTTCTTGCAGAGTACACAAACAGGTCGTCTTGTCCTTTTCCTTCCAGTGTATGACTTACCATGTGCTGTTTCCAAATGCGCGCATTTGGGATTGAGTATAGAGGGCTCGTTGAGCCTACAAAAATTCCTCTCTTCCTCTTTCGGAAGACTCCCTCAGGGATACTGACCATGTGGACAGAACTGGCAGAGCCCTGGCTGTCCCACCAAGC
The DNA here is from genome assembly GCF_028583685.1 of Petaurus breviceps papuanus. Classification (NCBI taxonomy): domain Eukaryota; kingdom Metazoa; phylum Chordata; class Mammalia; order Diprotodontia; family Petauridae; genus Petaurus; species Petaurus breviceps. The sequence continues at coordinate 4,785,067 of NW_027185764.1, forward strand.
GACGTCAGGGCAGGTCACACAAAAATCCCGCCAGTTTCACATGCCTCGGGTGACAGTCGAGAGAGAGAAATATGTTTTAGTGCGCACAGTAGGCCTGGTCCAAGCCTCTGCTGTCACCAGAGTCCTTTCTTAGAAGGCTGTTGTGGTTATAAAAGTGTCTTGTGGAATGATCTCTGAGTTTAGTAAGTATTTCAGTGTGTTTGCAAAAGAAAGCCCTGGCAGGGGCTGAAACCGCGACCTGAAGGTGGCGGTAATTTCTAGAGAAAGACAAGATTTTTCGATAAACATTTCCACAGCAACCTTGGTGAAACTATTGAAAACCGTCACTTATCATTTGTCGTTAAAGAATCCTTTACAATTCTTTTCATTTTCCTCACCAGCCTGTTTCTATGTAACCTCCAATTTAGATAGAAGCTGATAGAAGTAGAATAAAAAACAGCACTGGACTGTTCAATTCCCAGCTGCCCCATTTTATTTATGGAAAGACAGTGATTTATTTCTATATAGATGTGAATATTATAAAAGATATATTTTGTATTATTTAGTATGCCTATACTATGTTTATACTTCGACATTTTCCCCAAAGATATATTAATGACCAAGAAGTAGATTAAGATCAAATAATATAAAAATAGTAAGAAAACATCATTGGGGTAGTTCCCAGTGGTGCAGGTTTGTGTGCTGCATATTGAAAGTCAATGCAGAAACTGTCTTCCTGGAAGAGACATCATCTGCCCAAAGAAAATTATTACTAGTAGTGTAAGAAATGGCCATAAAGAGAGCTAGAAGTATTTTTTCCCTGAAAGGCACACTTATTTCAAATAACTGCACACTGACCTACAAATACCTAATTTATACTATTTTGACTTTCACCCATCTTTTTTTTTTCTAGTTTAAACTGATTTCTCTGAGAGCTGGTGATTGTTTACTGACAAAATTATGCATTGACAGCACATATGCTTAAATAGGGTTTACCCTACATACATCATAACCAAATATGAATTAAGTTATTCAGTTTTCATATTATTTTTAAAATCATAGGATTTTAAGACTCATTCCTTAAGATGTTTATTTAAGATCCCTTCTCTGCAACAGCAGAATGCAAATACTTAAGGTATTGGTACTTTAGTACTTAACAGTGGGGTGGAGCATTTTTATTTCTAAAGTGTGCCTCAAAAACCCAAGAATCAAATATTACTTGCTTCTGGTGGGGGTGGGGTATAGAAATGCAAGATGGTGAATTTCTATTTGATGAAGTGGTCACAACCTAATTCTAAAAATTGCTTGTCTACTTTTCTTCTTGATGTGTTTTGGTTTTTTGGGGTTTTTTTGTCCAGAAAATGGACTTCAGTTAATAAATCTGTGGACTCAATAGCAATAGAGAATAGGAGAGGATTGATGAAATGATTTAATAAAATTTTTAAAATCTTGATTTCTTCAAAGCAGATGGACAAGCTCTTATTCACAAACAAAGCAAAGTGAAGAATTATTCAAATAATTCATTGCAAAAAATTGCTTTTGAGGAAAAAATCATGGAGATTTAGGCCTGTTTTATTCAGATCGGCTGTCTGCATTGATTAATGTTGCTGGATCCTTCTTTATGCATTGGATGGATTGAGTGTTCAGGCTTTGGCAAATTGTACTGAGGGATTCTGCCCTGCCATGGTCCATTTAATTCTGGCATATAGACCTGACCTCCATCTACACTGCCCTAAATGATGCTATAAATGAAATGAATTTTCTTCTGATTCCATAAGCCTCTGATTCCATGCATCTCTTCATTGCATTCATTATACACTCACCCCCACCCCATTTTTGTAAGTTTACAGAGACCTAGGTAATATGGTACAGTGGAAAGAATACTAGCTATGGAGTCAAAGGACCTGGGTTCAAATCCTGACTCTGTTATTTGCTACTAGTGGGACTTTGGGCAACTTACTTAAGTTTCCCTTCAGTCTCAGTTTCCCCATCAATAAAATGAGCAGTTTCTTAGGCTCTCTTAGGTCCCTTCTAGATCTAAAACCACAATTCTTTAATTCTATGAGATTTAGCAGTGGTTTAGTTAAGTCGACCAATGTAGACAACCAATCTCAAAAATATAGTAGAAAGAATTGTTGGAGGTGGGGAGTCTAAATTATCTGACAATCTGAATAATGAAAGGCAGTTTGAATTAATGGAACGAGTCATCTCCCCTTTATTTTTACAAATTAGATGTGCGATTTTGAGCAATTCACTTCATGTCTCTTGGCCTCAATTTCCTTGTCTGTAAAAAGGGGAGGGGGAGGCTGTTGGCTCACTAAGGATGCTTTCAGCACTAACATTGTAAATCTGGATTATTGTCAAATCTCTACTTTGCCAAATCTGTGTATCCAAAGTGAAGTGAAGAGTCAAGGGAAGTATCTGGAGAATTAGAGAAAAAGTGGAACGACCCAGTTTTACTTCATCCCAAGTGTTTTTGGCCTGAATGAGCTGAATCCACATATCTCTTTTCCAATGTACTTTGTGCTTTTAGGTCCAGATTCATAGATCATAGAAGCATTACTTCTCTGTAAGCTTGACCTTCTGTGAGCTTACATTATAAACACTATCAAAATATAAGGGCCAAATTGGTGCCTATGATATGAGTGAGCTCAAAGTGGTACAGCCAATGCTGACCAGGCTACAAGGTCAGCAGCATTGCAGCAAGCAAAGAGTGTTGGAGACAGGAGGCTCTGAGTGCAACTCCAGCCTCAGGTACTTACTAGCTATGTGACCCTGAGTAAATGACTTAACTGTTATCTACCTTACTTTCCTCAACTATAAAATGATTATAGTAATAGGACCTACCTCCAAGAGTTGTGAGGATCAAATGAGATAATATTTGTGAAGTAGCTGGCATATAGTAAGTACTTAATAAATGCTTCTTTTTTCCTTCCCTTCTTTCCTTCCTAGGCTCTAGGCCCTGTTCTGCCACTCACTATCAATGTGACCATGGGCCAGTTAACCTAAATTTTTGGAGTTCTCAGTATGCTTCTCTGCAAAATGGGGATAATATTTCTTGTACTGCCTCTGTCATCAGGGCTGTTGGGAAGAGTTTGGTAGACCTTAACATGCTGTAGTAAAGGGACCTCCTCATATTATTAGTAGTAGGGAGTGCTTTTACATAAGAAGGCAGATCCCAACTGCATTACATTGCAAGATAGGTTGGAATAGCCACAAAACTGGACAAAGCAACACAAAAGATAAGCAATGGTTCCAAAACACAACCAGAAAGACTTTCAAGATAAGTATGGCCAGGATTATGATATATAAGGAAACAGCCTCGTTATAATTCAAAGGGAAGAGATATAGGATGCAACGTCAAGGCATTACCTCTCTGTAGTACAGGGTGGGGCAGGGGAGGGGAGGAAGGGGGGGAGGAAGGAGGTGAGGAAGATATAATGAGACCCAGGCATTGACTACCAATGGGAGTAATGAAGTTTGACAAAATCCTTCAAGTTTACACCTTGATGATACAGGACCTTCTTCTCTAAATTACATTGTAAATTCTCTCTTGCTAAATTGTAATAGGTATGAATTGTATGTTTCTGTATGTATATATATATTCTCGTATTTTGCCTTTTTAAGCAATTGGTGTTGAGAACTCCTGGAGTGAAAATTCCTTCTACTGATTTTAATTGACATCTCATCTTTAACTTGAAGTCTGAGAAAGTTGCCTAGGGCACTGTGGGATTAAATGTTTCTTCTCCGGTTATGTAGCTAGTCTGTGTCAAAAGCAGGATTTAAACCCAGGTCTTTCTGAACACCTTGTGTCAATTACACCCATTTTGCTGCTTCTCTTCTGTAAAGAATACATATTGGGGAACTACGCAGAAGCCAGACTTAGGCCACTACATCATGTGTTTCAACTCCTAAGCCCACATTGACCCTGCAATGAACAAACACCTCACCAACTGCACACTCATTCACCTTCTTTTGACCTTGTCACCAGTGTGTGCCTCTATCCTTCTAGCAATGAACAAGTATAAATAAATCATCAGTTCAAGTTGAGGGAAGTGATATGATAATTTCTTAGATATTTTTAATGTCTTTAAAGTTTGATATCCTACCATGTACTATATAGGTTGTCTTTTTTTCTTTAAAAAACACTGTATTGATTTTATATAAATGATTTGTGTTTGCATCACCAAAATATCTTTTCCTACTCTCCTCCCATAGGACCTTCTTTTGTAAAAAAAAAAAGAATGAGAGAGAGAAAGAGAGAGAGAGAGAGAGAGAGAGAGAGAGAGAGAGAGAGAGAGAGAGAAAGTTCAGTTAAAGTAAATAATCTATGGACTAAACCTTCCATTCTATGTAATCCCAATGTCTTCCCTCTGTTGATTATTTCCTTTTTATCCTACATGCAGTTTGCTATATATATGTATACATGCACACACACATACACATATATATGTATATCTGTTTGCATTTATTTCTCTCATGAGATTATAAACTCCTTGAGATTAAGGACCACCTTTTGCCTGTTTTTTTCCATCCCTAGTGTTTAGCACTGTGCCTGCCACATAGTAGGTGCTTAATAAATGTTTACTGAATGAATGAATGAATGTAGTGTTTCATTGTCATAGAACACCTCTGAAAAGAAGGGAAGGAAGTATATTCTAGTACTTTTTAGGAACCAAAAAAATCAATTATGATTTCATAGCATTCAGTATCTATTGTTTTGTTGTTGATGTTGCCATTTACATTGATATAGTCATTACAAATATTGTTTTCCTACTTCTGCTCATTTCACTTTGCATCAGTTCATATTAAGTCTTCCCATGGTTCCTGGTATTTATTATATTTAATGTTTCTTATAGCTCAGTAATATTTCATTGTGTTCTCATATTACAGTTTGCTTAATCATTCCCCCTTTCATGGGCATCTGTTGACTATGAAAAGTTTTACTACAAATATTTTGGTGTGTTTATTCATCCTTCCTTTTTATCATTAACCTCCTTCAATCAAAGAGTATGGCCATTTTATTCACTCTCTTGGCATAATTCTAAATTGATTCCCAGAACCTCTGGAGTAATCGACAGCCTTGTATTAGTGTTCCCATCTTTCCATAACCTCCTAAACACTATTTCCATCTTCTGTCGTTTTTGCTGGTTTACTATTATGAGCCATAACACTGCACCTTATTTCTTATCTTCCTCAGCTCATGATGTAATTTAAAATAAATGCTTTCAAAATACTCAAAACTGCTAATTTTGTCTCCCTTTCTTTTATACCAGGTCCATTAGCAAACATATTTAAGGGGGAAAATGGTATAAATGTTTACAGTGTGTTCATTTACATATATACACATATGTATATGTATTAAACATGAGAAGTCACCATGGTCAGTGTATTGAAAGGGGACTTCAGAATTAGGGTTAGCTGGCTTCAGACCCTAACTAGGACCAATATTAGCTGTTATGGCCCTAAGCAAATCACTTGATTTCTTAGTACTCTTTTAAGATTGTAAGATGCAGAGAAAGTGACAGTCAGCATTGCTAGAGGAAATTTTCTCACTGAGAACTTCCTATATCAATGAAATCACATGCATATGTATAGGTGATACACATATACATATGCTATCCATATATACACACACATATAGACCATGGAGAGAGGGACTGGAATAGTGATTTCATTGATTAGATATGATTCCCAGATTAAGAAACTCCCTCTACCAATCAAGGTTGGCACCTACTTTGCAACTGGCAGTATGGTATAGTGAGTAGAGAGCAGATTTTGAATCCAGTACATTCTGAGTTCAAAACCTACCTTGGACAAATACTGGTTGTGTGACCTTAGACAAGTCATTTCATCCCTAGCTGATCTAGGCAGTATATGTATACATTTGTGTAATTCATAAATGTGTACAACACAAATATATACACCATGTTGATCTGAAAGTCAATCTCACTCCCCCCACCCCCCATATTAACTATATTAAACTCAAGTATAACCTATAATTAGGGAGAGGGATTGGACTGGACCTCTGATTTCATCATGTAGAGAATTTCCAGGTGATGAAATTGTCTCTCACAGTGTAGGTCAGCACCTTCTCTGTGGCCCTTTATTTAAATAGTTGTCCACAGATTTAGAAGTTAGGTAGTTTCACCAGGGTAACAGAGAACAGTATGGGTCAGAGACACAGCTGGAACTCATATCCCCTTTGTGGGTCAGAGATATGGCTTGAACTCAGATTCCCCTAACTTCAAGATCAGCTTTCTATCTACTATGCCTATAGTTGTTGTTTTTAGAGTGCGTATATGTGTATACCTATGTTCATACATACATGTGTATGTATCCACACATATATAATGTTTCCTTTCAAAAGCACCTCATTTTAGGAGTATGACATATTTGGGTGGTGACCTATAGTCAAGCCAATATGGCACATGAATATGGTAATCACATCTGCCTCCTCCCTCTTATATTACCTTCTGCTAAGATACAGCGCATCTATTTTACACCTTTACCTATTCATTGAGTGCCAGTTTTGTGCAATACTCCCACCCTTGACCAGCTGCTTTTGAGAGTTAACAGGTTGTTCAAGCTTCAAATCCCAGCCCAATGTTGGCTTCTTTGCTGAAACCATCAGTGTGCTCACATCAAGAGAACATTCTTTTGTCTATAGTGGGAGTCTTTGTTTTGCTAAAAAATGACCTGGGGCGCCACCATCTTCTTCCTCAGAGGTCACTAAGCTGCCAGAGAAGACCAGTACTGAAGAGCACATGGTTGGCCACCACATCAGAGGATGATGCTAGGCTGCTTTTCCTCGGTTTCTACTGCAGTGATGGATGGTGTACAACATGGAGAGCAAAATGACTAAGCCCCATCTGTTTGGGCTGTTTATGAACATCTTATTCTTAGTGTGTGTTTTTCTGAAATCCCATTGATTTCCTCTTGGCATAAATCTAACTGGCATTAACTTTAAAGAGACAAGTAAAAATATTCCCAACTTTAAGAGAAATGGAGAGTTAGTACTAGAGAGGGCACCTGGCTTTGCAGGTTGTGGAAGGCCAGTGGTGTGGGCCAGGCCCAGGGAGGAAGGGCATTGTTCAAAGAGGCTGGCTTCTGACTCCATGAGCCCTTTTGTCTCTATCTGTCTGTTCAATTCACTTCATCTTCTCCCATTTAAACAAAGATGCAGGATGGCCTGGTGCTAAGAAAGTAGCTAAGGCTTGAATCCTTATTGATGGAGTTTCCAGAAATCTCTAAAAGCCATCACACCACCCTTAGGCTCTCATTTGGGAATTTACAGGCTTTGCTGGTCATCAAATGAAGAAAGGAATTTTAACCCCTCTTCCTCCATGATAAAATGGAGACAGATCCTGGGTGCAGCTTGTTAACAAGCATGCTCCACATGCAAGGGTAGGCATTTCTGGGGAAGCCCTGCCTACTAAAGGTCACATGTTTCCATCAGGCTCAGCAAAATCTCCCCCCCCCCCCCTTTTTTTTAAAAAGAACTAATTTTAAAGAAATTATACTCTCTCCACAGGCATCGAGCCTATCTTGATTACCAGACTCTTACACTTGTGCTCAGGTGAATCCCAAATTTGAGATGCCTTAGAGCAGATTCTTAATTGCCTTTGCTTATGAACTTTTGATTCCACTGGTATAAAGAACCCCAAGTGAGTTAATCCCCTCTATCAGTTCAGATTATCAAGTGCTCTATTGTATTTTTACAGAGTAGCCCCAGGCACTTAGAGCTTAAGTGACTTGCCCAGGAACACAGATCCAGCTTGGGTCCAAGATGGGACTTGAACTCATGTTCTTGGTTAGCTCTCAAAATCCATTACACCATCTTTCCTTTACCTGAATTAGACACTTTCAGGATGGTAATATGTTCTGGAATAATTGAACAAACCATTCAACAAATATTCATGAGGTGCCTGCTACCTGAAAGGCACCATGCTAGTGTAACTCCTTGTGTGTGTGTGTGTGTGTGTGTGTGTGTGTGTGTGTGTGTGTGTGTGTGTG
>NW_027185764.1:4793071-4797118 GCF_028583685.1 Petaurus breviceps papuanus
GTGTGTGTGTGTGTGTGTGTGTGTGTGTGTGTGTGTGTGTGTGTGTGAAGGCAGGGAGGTATTTGGAGTCTCAGTGTGTGGGTTTCTGGGAGATGTAGTCCTGGACCAACAGCCATTTTCTTCCTCTCCTTTGAGGTTCTGAGACCATTGCGAGCCTTAGGATGAGTGTGGCTGTGGGAGCATGAGCTATGAGGTCAAATTCCACCACATTGAGAGTTTCAGACTGAGACTGAGGCAGTGGGAAAGGCAGTCAGCTGTAGCAGCAGCAACGCATTTCTGGAGAGTGTGGAAACTGGATGGTAGCTGGAGGAAGCACATAGAGACTAGGTAGCTGAGTATGGGGTGACCGCGTGAGCCCTGGACACAGCAGCCTGTGGGGCTGCTGCCAGAACCCTGGGTGCTGCAGCTGTCTCTGCTTTCAGTGGCCAGAACTGGATATTGATTGCTGAAATTCCATTTGGGGGAATAAGCACCAGACTTTGAAGGATAGTCCTTCCTTCCCCTTCTTTCTCCCCAAGTAGGGAAGAAGCTGATTCTCAAGCTTATTCCACTTTTTAAAAGTTACTTTTTGAATTTCTGCTTAAGTAGTTTACATTTCTTTTTCTGGCTAGACAGATCCTATCTCTCTAACTGCAGTTGATGTGTGTTGCCTTATTGGCAAACAGGTGGGCTGCAGCAAGGAGGAACTGTTTGATCATTAGTTTACAGAGATGCAGAAAGGACTAGGATTTGAGCCATGGTCCAGAAGTGCCAGGCTTTCTCCCGGCTGGGGGGCTGAGTCAAACTGAGAGAGAAAAAGTGATTCTTATATAAAGTTTTGATTTATTAGGAATTTTTAAAAATAAACTTCAGAAGAGGCAGAACTGAATCGGATCCTTATTTTTCTTTCCTTTATCTAAGCTAAAAATGAGTCAAAGTACCATTTTTTCCTGTTGGGGCAAAGGCTAAGCTACTGGAATAGGCACCTCATTTACTTCTTTTCCTCTCTCTCCTGTCCAAGCATAGATGGAGAAAACTTTTCACAGGTGTGGAGTCAAGAGTAGTGATTAGGGAATGGGTGGCTGGTGAGAGGAGAAAAGAGAGAGCTAGACTGGCAATGACTTCATTCCAAAGGTGGGGGCCAGTGGAAAGAATGAGTATTCTTTCCCTTTTGGCTTCACCTCCGACATCAAACCTATATCCAGATAGACACAAAAAGCTATGATGGGCATTTGGGATACAAAGACCAAGGCAAAACATTCCCTGTTCCCAAGGGTCCCACCTTCTATTAGAGGCCTGGAAGATAAACATAACAAGCAGAGAGCTAATACAAAGTGGGGAGTGAAAGGGGTAGATGGAGAAATCAAATGAAATGCTTTAGGAATATTTAAAGGGGGGCATCTTAATACCTGTGTGGGGGGAGATCTTCAGAGAAGACGTGATACATAAGGTGAGTGAGTCTTGAAGAAACATAAGGAATCTGAAAGGCAGAGATGAGGAAGGAGTGCTTTCCAGACACGGGAGGATATCATCTCCAGCATTCAGCAAGTGTGTGGTTATTGTGCTCCACTGTGTCCTCATTACAGTGACTTGGAAGCTTGGAAGGGAATTTGGGTCATTGAGTTTGGCCTCCTACCTGAAGCATGAATCCTCTGCATAACATTCTGGACAAAAGGCCATCCATCCTTCACTTGGAAATTTTCAGGGAAGAAGAATTCATTATGCCATCAGGCCATCCTTTCTGTTTTGTAGGACAGCTTTAATTGTTAGAAATTTCCTCCTTGTATTGAGCCAAAATCTGCCTTCCTGGAACTTCTACTTATTGGTCGTAGACCTGCCATTGAAGCCACACAGAAAAATCTGAGCCTAAAATAGGCTGCCTGAATTATCAATTTCTTTACTACACCTGCTTTAGTACTAATCTCCTCATCACAGTACTTATTCTCCCCCCCCCCAAGTTCCAGCTGTGCTCCCTGACTCAGCTCCTCCTCCACCCCCAAATTCCAGTAATAGAAAAACATTTTCAGAAAATTTTTTCCCTGAATGTGTACTCCCTCCATTAAAGCAGAAGGAAGGAAGGATGACTGGGCAGGGGGTTGGGTGGATGGAGAGAAAGAGATTAAACCAATGCTGGATAGACTTTCTTTTCGGGAAAAAATGGAAAGCAAAGAGTGAATCCAAGATTTCAGATGCAATTCAAAGGAATAAGAAAGGTTGGGAGTTAATAGTCTAAAAATGACCATAGGGATGCAGACAGAGACAGAAGTATTGAACAAACATGTTAGTTGACTAAATCTATACATTTTGTGCTAGCCTGAGGGAAGCTGGATGGTAAATTATGAAGGCTTATGAATCACAAATTACCTTGCAATTGTTTTGCTCTTCTCTAGGCAATTATTTTGTTGTTTTTCTGTGTTTTGGGAGGGATACAATTTCAGTAACTTCATGTGTTTTTATAAAGGTGATCCTTAACAGTCTCACTATGATTCCATTCAAGTCTCTTCATAAATCTCTCATGGAGGAGCTGTCCGAGGTTCTGGAAGCTTTTCTCTTGTTATTTTTTTAATAGTGAAGACAATTTAGGTCTAGACAATGGTAATGCTTGAGAACTGAAAGGAATAGTAAAGGCCATCTAGTCCATCCAATGCTTCTATTTTATAAATTATCTGTCATAATTCTTGGGATACTTCAAATTTTAAAAGTTGCAACTTTTAAAAACCAGTTCATATATTATGCTTACTAAAATGAATAGTGTTGGGAGATGTATCAGATAACTTAAAAAAAAATTTTTTTTTAAGCAATTGGGGTTAAGTAGCTTGCCCAAGGTTACACAGCCAGTGTGTGTGTGTGTGTGTGTGTGTGTGTGTGTGTGTGTGTGTGTGTGTGTGTGGGTGTGGGTGTGGGTGTGGGTGTGGGTGTGTGGGTGTGTGGGTGTTAAGTGTCTGAGGCCAGAACCGATCCCGGGTCCTCCTGACCCGGTGCTCTACTCACTATGCCACCTAGCTGCCCCTTCTTTAACTTTCAAAGAAAAATTGTTAAATTTTGAGTTATACACACTTTCCACTCAAATGCAGGAAGCATCCAACAACACAACTCATATTATAAGCCTATACCACCTGATGCTTCCAGAGTACTGACTCAAATTTGAGGTCATTTATATATAGGATATTAAATGATTGTTGCACTGCATTCACTATCATTTGGAGAGAATTTATCATTCTAGTCCTGCTTTTGTTTTCTTTATTTGAATTTTGTTCTCATTAAAAAAAAAACCTGGATATTTTTATACAAGAATTATACTTAAAATAATCTGCTTTACATCCTCCTCTTTCCCAAGACAGTTTTGTACTCCCTCTATGGGCATGCTACATTATTTAGAAAACTCTTATCATATAACATATAACATAGCTGCCTTTTGTAAACAGGGTTTCCAGTTTCAGCTTCTTTACCTCTTAGCTGTGTGATAGTGTGCAAATCACTTAAGTTCTCTGATGCAGAGTTTCCTTGGCTATAAAATGGATGCCATAATACTTGTATTGATTATCTCCTAAAATGTTGAGAGATTTTGATTTACAATAAGGAGAGAATACCCTAACTAATATTTATGTGCCACTCTAACATTTGCAGAGCTCTTTACGTGTGTTAACTCTTTATCCTCACAATAGTCTTGTAAGGATAGAGGTTGTTATTATCCCCATTTTACAGATGAGGGAACTCAGAATCAGAGAAGTGGTTTGTACCTTGTCACAGAGTTAGGAGGTGCCTGAGGTAGGATTAAAATTCAAGGTTTCCTAACCTGGGTCCTACATCTTCTCTATTGTACCCATGTAGCAGCAAGCACCCCAAGCGTCCTCAGGGTTTGCAGCTACCACAGGTTCTTGGATCTGCTTTGTTAAAGGAAAGCAACTCAAAATGGGTTACCAAGCTTACTTTAATCAGTCAGACATATATCGTTTACCTTGTTCAGGAGAAAAGGTCAGCACCCTGAACCTCAAAGTATACAGGCATAATTATCAAGACAGAAACATCAAGTAGACAGATTTCCAAACTGTCCAACCATTACATCCA
>NW_027185764.1:4797128-4908312 GCF_028583685.1 Petaurus breviceps papuanus
TTTAGCCTAGGGGCAGAGAAGATCTTTAAATTTGCATTTCCATTACAACCCACCTAACTGTCTGTAGGCCATCTCCAGTTGCCCTGATCTATATCTTGCCAATGGAGCCAGATAACTCTGGAGGAGAAAGTGAGGCTGATGACTTTTCACAGTCCTTCCTCACTTAAATCCAATTCACTTGCAAGTCATGATATCACCCTCCTGATGTCATGGTCCTCTTCAAGAATGAAGGACAAACTATGGATGACCTAGTTGCCTATATTCCAGAAGTGCTGAACTATCAAATACTTGTACTGTGAAGCTCAAAAGATTATTGTGAAGAAAATGCTTTATAAATTGAATGGTGCCATAAACATATGAGCTTATCCTTCTGGGTTCATTCCCTTTGCCAAATTAGATATTCTTTCCATCATCCTATACCCTTCTTTCTCTTAACTTTCTTCAACACTTTATCTAAATCCTTATGTTGTTCTGTTGGCCTTTTGATATTTTTCATGTATACGATTTCATTTCCTACTTCCATGCCTTTGCTCAGACAATGGCCCTTACCTATGATGTCCTCCCTCCCACCCTCCACTTCTTAGAATCTCTAGTTTATCCTTTAAGGTTTAAGCCAAGCACCATCTCCTACAAGAATCCTTTTCCTGACACATTTGTCCCCAACTGGCTATTAGACCTTGGCTGCCTCTACTCGATAGTAAATTGCACATTACCGGGTTTCTTGCACAAGCCTTTATAGTCTCAATAATAATCCACATTTTTATATTCTTGAAGGTTTACAAAACATATTTCTCACCATAACCTTATGAAGTGACTTAGCAGAAAGCACCACATCCAGAATCAGAGGAACAGGGTTCCAATTCCTGCCCTGCCACTTAGTAAATATGTTTCTTTAGGCAAGCCATTCACCTCTTTGTACCTCCCTTTATCATCTGTAAAATTAGAGGTTTTTCCTAGGTTAATTCTAGAGTCCTTCCTCACTCTAACATTCTATGGTCTAGGCAGGCACTACCATCATTTTTTTACTCCAAGTCCAAGGATCTTTTTGTTACACACATTGAAGAAAACTATACAAAAATGTGTGTGTGGGGGGATTTAGTTGGCTCCCCTGGTGCTAAGCACACTGTATTTAAGATAGATTTGATGTTAAACCTTCTCTAAAATTGATACAGTCTAGTGGGAGAAATGACATAGACAGAGGTAACTGATTTTAGGGTGAATGTGATCAGTGCAGAAGAGAGGTTCAGGCAGAATTTTTTGGTAATTTGAGGGAGGAGAAACCACTTTCAAATGGAAGTTGAGGGTGGACATACAAAGAGTATGGGAAAACTGAGTTAAACTTTGAAGGAAGAGAGAAACTTCAAAGAGACAGGTCGGAAGGAGTACATTCTACCTGTGGAAGGCAGTGAACAAAACCACAGAAATGGGGAAGGGCAGGATGAGAATGGGGAATGGAGAATAGTCTAGTTGCCTTGAATTATAAAACATGTGGAGGGAGTGTCATTCAATAGAGTAATAAAAATAGCACTTATTAAACACTTACTATTTGCCAGGCACTGGGCTATGCATTGGGGTTATAAAGAAAGGCAAAAACAGTCCCTGACCCCAAGCAACTAACAAACTAATGAGGGAGAAAATATATAAATAACTAGATACGTACAAAATATATATAGGGAAGATTGGAGGTAATCTCAGAGGGCAAGACACTGGCAGTTGGGGAACCAGCAAGAAACTCTTGTAGAAGAACTAGAGATAGTTAGATTCTAGTAGGATTATAAAGGACATTCAAGTTCTGGACCAGAAATTTGTACTAGATTTAGTAGGTAGTGAGGAACTTTTTCTTAGCATAGGACCAGCGTGCTGAGTTTGATGTTCATAAGATTACTCAGGCAGCTGAGTGGAGGGTGGATCATAAAAGGAGAGAATAAAGCAGAAAAGTCAGTTTGGAGTCTATTGATGTAGTACAAGGTAAGAAGAAATGAGGGCAACAACCTAAAGTAGTTGTTTCTGGAAGGGAAAAAAGGAGAGATGTAAAAGATATTGCTGATGTAGAGTTACAGTGCTTGGTGACTAGTGGGATGTGTTGGATTACAGGAGAGAAGACTCAAAGATAATATTAAAGTTTCAAAACTTAGTGATTTGGAGGGTGGTGATTCCATCAACAGAAATGGAGGGGCAGCTAGGTGGCTCAGTGAAAAGAGCACTGGTCCTGAAGTCAGGAGGGCCTGAGTTCAAATCCAGGCTCAGACACTTGATACTGACTAGCTGTATGACTTTGGACAAGTCACTTAACCACAATTGTCTTGCCTTCCCACCTCCAAAAAGAAAAGAAAAGAAATGGAGAAGTAAGCAGGGGGAGCAGGTTTTGGGAGGAAGATTAGTTCAATTTGGGACATAGTAAGCTTGAAGTGCTTCAGGCAGAGAAATCCAGCAGGCAGTAGGAGATGTGGAACTATAGCTCTGGGGAGAGGTTGGGCATAAAAATAGAGATTCGAAAATCATAAACATGGAAGTGATAATTAAGGCTGTCATAAGAGAAGTAATCACCAAGGGAAGGAGCTCTGAGAGAGAAGAGAGGAAATCTAAGTCAATCAGTTAGTCACAAAATCATAAGGGACAGCCAGACTTAGGGTAAGGAGTAGTGTTGTGCAATGAATAGAAACAACATTGGATTTAGGATCAGAGGATCTGGGTTCAAATTCTGGCATTACCCCCCCTGACAGCCCATATCACCCTGAGCAGGTAACTTAACCTCTCTGGCTTTCAATTTCCTCAACTATAAAATTAAGGAATTGGACAACATCAAGATTTCTTCCCTTTTTTTTGTTTGTTTGTCAGATGCCTTTAGCAATTTTATGAAGTCCATGGACCCTTTGTCAAAAAATAAAGGGTTTTAAATGCATAAAATACAATACTTAGGATTACAAAGTCAACTGCTATTGAAATGGCTATCACATAGCAGGTGCTTAATTTGATTTGATGACTCAAAATATTAAGAAAACAGGTTCATAGATCTGACTAGATGATGTCTGAGCAGTGCACTATCTGTAAATCCTAAAATCCTACTATAAGGAAGGGCAATGGGAAGAGGCTGAGGAAGCAGCAATAGAGACAGGAGGGGTGATCAGAAAGGTAAGAGACCCAGAAGAGAGGAATGCTACGGAAGGTAAGAAAGGAAAAGGAATGTCACAAGAGTCTCATGCTATGGAGACAAGCAGGATGAAGACGGGGTGGGGGGGAACCCTGTATCTTTCAATGAAAAAGAGATCTTTAGTAACCTTGTCAAGATCTGCTCATGTAGAGTGGAAAGTTGCAAGGGATGACGCATGAGTAGGTGATGAAGGAGAAAAGGCAGTGATTATAGATAATTCTTCCTAGAAGTCTGATCATAAAAAGGAGGAGACAGTTAGGAGGTTAGTAGGGTTAAGGGATGTTTTATGTTTGTTTTGGGGATAGGAAACCTTGAATGTATTTGTATACAGGGAAGGAGCCTGTAAAAAGGGAGATAATAAAGATGAGAGAGAGGGAATGGATCCGTGGAAAAAGGTCCTGGAGGAGACAGGAAAAGATGGGAAGGATATAACAATAGTGAGAAAATAAGAGAACAGCTACCTATCTCCAACAACTTCAAGTTACCAGGTCCAGATGAGTTACATTCCAGGGTAGCAAACTTACTGAAAGATATGACTCCTGATCTTTAAATTACCTTGGGAAACCAGAGAGGTGCCACAGAGCTAATGTCTCCATTTTTATAAGAGGAAAAAGACTGAAATTTTCAGACTATGGATCAGTGACCTTATCTTCCATTCTTGGTCCCCCTTTCCTCCCCCGCCCAAAAGCATGTATGATTAAAGGGATGGTTTGTGAGCATTTAGAAAGGGTAGTGGTGATCATTTAGTCAATATGGCTTGATCAAGAGCAGGTGACACCAGAGTTACCTCACTTCTTAATTAAGATAGTTCAGAGAAATGTCATAAGCAGAGTATATTTACTTAGGTCTTAGTGATTTGACAAAGCCTCTTGTACCATCTTTATGGAACAGATAAAGAAAGGGAAATTTTAGGGTTTAAGATAGAGATAGAACAATTTAGAATCACTTATCTTCATGGAAGCTGGGCAGAAAAAGGAACTGTGGGAACAGAGTACTGGAAGGGCCATCTATGTCATAGAGATGCTTAAAGGGTTGACTGGGTTTGCTGGACTTGTAGGATGGGGTCCTAGGTTCAGATCCTGCCTCAGTCACTTACTAAATGTGTTAACTTAGGTTAGGTAAATCACCTCATCTCTTTGGGACTCAATTTCCTTAACTGTAAAATGAGTGGCTTGAACTAGGTGATCTCAAAATTCTCTTCCATGTCTAAAACTCTCTTCTGATCAGGCCTATGTTCTGTGATTTCCTGTCATCATTGTGGATATTGAATAACAAAAGAAGAACTGGAGAATTGTATATAAAATAAGAGTAAACAGGCTCTGAATGAACCCAAGGGGTTCTTTTTGGAACAAACAGCTTGTGCTTTAGTGCATGAGTTTTATGGACACCTATTATGGTTCCTCCAAGTGCGTTGGCATTCTCTCTGCCTCTTGCAGCTGTGTTCTGAATGGCTTATATTGTCCAATAAGTATATAAGTGATGTGTTCAGTACTTGAAATTATATACATACTTTTTGGTCTGGACTTATTATTTTCATTGTTGTGGGGAATTCTCAGTGTGGAAACTTCTGCCAACAAATGTAGATTAACGACTTTTCTGTAACCTCAAGTGTCAGGCAGTTGCCATAAAAGGTTTAATGACTTGCCAACAGTCAGTCATGCAGCTAGACAGCTGGGTGGCAGAGTGGATAGAGTGCCAGACCTGGAATCAGGGAGATCTGAGTTCAAATCTGGCCTCAGATACTTGTGTGACTCTCCCCTCAGTTTCTCATCTGTAAGTGAGAAGAAAGAAATGGCAAAACCTCAATGTCTTTGCCAAGAAAACCCCAAATGGGGTCACAAAGAGTCAGACACAACTGAAAATGACTGACCAACAACAAAAACCATGCAGTTAGTGTGTATCAGAAGCAGAATCTGCACCCAGGTCTCCGGTACTCTAAGGCTGAGAGTTTATCCACTATATCACATTGCCTGTGGTAAAAGGATTCAGCTGTCATGATCAGTGGCCACCCTTAACAGCAGCTAGCTGGCTGGAAGATTTCTTTCCCTGTTGCTTGGCCTAGCTTTATTCAAACGTTTTCCAAACTCATTTGGCAACAAAACTCTTTGGGACCTGGCACGTGTTGCTGGAAACCATAAATGCGGGTCTGGCAGGGTTTGGGCATATGGAATACTTCTGGGATAAAAGGGCAGTCAGGGGAATGTTGGAGCAAAACAGAGGAAATTAAGCCTATTTCCATACTGAAAAAATTGCTGCCTGTGTTGGTCTGAATATAGACTTTAATGTTTTCCCAATTCTGTCTTGCATAAGACACAAATGTGGCTTATAAACTGTTATTTTTCCAGTGTATATCTGTATGCTCCAGATGTGGCCTGATCAGCACAAAATGAAGAGGGCCCATAGTTAGGACAAAAACCTTCTGGCAGCTATTCTAACTTTCACTCTCTCTCCCTCTTTCCTGATCAGCATTTTATCTAGATGGAAAAAAATATACGTATATATGGACTACACACACATTCTATACAGGAAGATGACAAATACATGTATAAGTATACATGCATAAATCCATATATACTTTTATGTGTATATCTGTATATACATGTATATATACATTGGGTTTATATATACATATATGTGTTGTCTTCCTTTATAAAATATACATATATTTTTCATATAGATTATGTGTGTGTGTACTGGCTGTCTTCCTCTATAGAATATAAGCTTCTTGAGGGCAAGGACCATGTCATTTCTGTTTTTGTGCTCAGTGTTTATCACAATGCTTAGTGCATAGTAGGCGTTTAGCAAATGTTTGCCAATTGACAGGATGGATTTCACTAAATTAAATATCTATTTACTATGTTCCATTTGTATTCTCGGTGTCTATCCCAGTGCCAGGCAAATAGAAGTCATTTAATTAATGTTTGATGATTGATTGATTGTGATATAATAGACTGATCACTTGGACTTAGAAAACTGGGTAGAATGTGTAGCTTTCAAGCCTAGAAGCTAAGTAACGGTGAGTAAGACCAGGCTGTCCAGGTTAATTTCTTCCCTACAGTGTATAGTAGCAGAAATAATTTCAGTGCCATAGGAACAAAAATGCCTGATTGCACTGAAGGGACTCTGAGTTGAACCCTGTTTTCCCAGCTCTTGGTTACTCTAATGGAAAACTGCCCTTTCTCTTCTCTCTTCTAGATATGATATGATCAGAACCCCCACTTTGGTCACACCAAACTGGAGCAGGGGGCAGTTAGATGTTGTGGTGGATAGAGTTCTAGGCCTGGAGTCTGGAAGACTCATCTCCCTGAGTTCAAATCCAACTTCAGACACTAATTAGCTGTGTGACCCTGGGCAAGTCACTTCGCCCTGTTGGCCTCAGTTTCCTCATCTATAAATGAGCTGGAAAAAGAAATGGTGAACCACTCCAGTATCTTTGCCAAGAAAATCCCAAATCGGGTCACGAAGAGTCAGACACGACGGAGGTGACTCAAGAACAACCACAAACCTAAGCAAGCAAAGACACTTAAATCTAGGGTGATGAAACGAGTAGGTGTGAGCCTTCCCCCTTTCTCCTCTCGGGATCAAACCACTTCTTTTCACTTGCTGAGTCATACAGACACCAGCCATTAATGTTGTCACCTCCCGAAAGTGTAATGTCTAGCAAAGCATTCCTAACAGAATGCTCCTTCAGCAAAGATGTGGGCACCCACTGGAGTTCCTTAGGGCGGCATTTGATTCTTTGATAAGAAGGAAGGAAACAAGTATTTACTAAGTACCTACTATGTGCCAGGGACTGAGCTAAGCACTTGGCAAATATGGCTTCATTTGGTCCTCACAACAGCCCTGGGAGATAGGTTGTATTATTACTGTTACACACGCACACACATATATTTGTTGTCTTCCTTTTTAGAATGTATGCACATGTATATTATATTCCACATATACATATATAGATTTTTTTTCCATATAGATTAAATGCTTGTCAAGGAGAGACAGAGACAGAGAGACAGAGAGAGAGTTTGGAAAATTAGCTGCCAGAAGGTTATTTTTCCTGACTATGGGACCTCTTTGTTTTTCCCTGGTCAGATCACATCTGGAGTCTGCAGAGATACAATGGGAAAAAACCCCACCGTTTGTAAGCCTCATTTGTGCTTGTATTCATCTCTCACCTATGACACATTCCTTGTAGGATCTTGGGCAAGTGACATAACCTTTCTGAGTCTCAGGTTCCCTATCTGTATAATGAGTTAGGGTATCTCCTAAGGTCCCAGGTCTTAATGTATGATCCTGTGATCAATTGTTGGATTAATGGGATAAAATAATAGGGCTTCCTCATCTAACTTGTGAACACCCCCCCCCCCCCCAAAGATAAATAGGAAGTGAAACGAACAGGTTACACCCCTTTGAGACCAGCCCAACTGTTTGGTCCTGAGTCAAAGACAATCACTAGCTGGTGACCATAAAGCAGAAACATCTAACTCAACCCCTCTTTCTTAACCCTCAGAGGTATGGCCTACAAGGCAGATTCTCTCTTTTTCTTATACCTTGAACTTCCTATAGCTTAGCTTTCCCCATGCAATATAACTTACTTTAAATTTCATTTATCTATCTGTGTGTATGCTGTATCTCTCTACTAACGTGTAAGCTCTTTGAGGGAAGGGACTGTGTGACATTTTTGCCTTTTCACCCCTAACATTTGAAGTAATCAATGCCTTGCATATAGTGGGTGCCTGTTAAATTATATTGGAGTAACTTGAGTTTGTTTCCCTATCTGTAAAATAAGGATCACAATAAACCACTTTTCTAACAGGACTGTTATAGTGAAAGTGCTTTGTAAACCTTAAACATACTATGCAAATCTCAGTTTTCCTTATTCATTTATGCCCTGCTTATCTTCAAAAGGCTTTCTGATGACATCAAAATTTGACACCATGCAAAACCAGATCACTGAGGAGAAAAAGCAAAGCAAGGTTCATCTTTAGAGCATAGGAAGTACAAGCTATCAGGTTCTTGGGATGAACTCAGTGTTAGAACTGGGCACTCAGTTTGGCTCTAAGCTTCTTGGCAGCTAAGGCAAAAAGGGAAACATGCTGGCTTACTGAGTTTTTACTTTCTAACAAAAGAAAGCAGACAAATTTCTCTGAGATAACTTTTCTTTTTCTAGAATTAAACTCAGGTAGAGATTTAATGATTGACTTCATTCTTCCCTAATCTCTACTCCTGACTTCTTCAGATTTTCTCTACCATGTCACAGAAGCCTCTTCATCCCTGGAAATTTATTCCATCCTTGGATTTCTCTTACTGGAGGTAGACTCTGTCCTCATGACCCTTTCCTCTGATTGACTGGTTGCTCCCAGACCATCTATTTTAAGGAAAACTCTGAAGGTCACCCTTATTGTCTCATCCCATCTTTCTCCTGACTCTCCATCATGCCTCTTAGGGGTACATCCTTCTCACACATAAATTTCCCCCTTCCTTTTATATGTTGTTTTCCTTCATTAGAATGTAAGCACTGTGAGGGCAGGGATTGTATTTCATTCCCCAGTCCACCAGGGGAAGTCTTCATATAAGCTGTTTCCATTCTGCTTTGCTCATAGAGTTCTGATGTGGGCACTCCATGCTGGGCACTCCTGTGCCAGTGTCTCCCATGTCATGCAATCAATTCCACAGTTCTTGAGAAAGACCTTGAGAGGGTTCTTGTATTGCTTCTTCTAACCTCCATGGGAACGCTTGCCCTGTGTGACACTCCCCCAACTCACAGCTCAAAGAAAATGCAGGATACGCAAATTCAGAGAATCCACTCGAAATGTTCACCCAGACTATTTGTGCCCAACCTGTGGCCGAGCATTCCAAGCTAACACAGATCTGATCAGCCACATTCAGACACACTGAGACTCTCTTCTAACATAGTGATGTCATTTTGGTTCTCTTTGAGAATGAAGGACAACAACCAAGCCACCATTTGCATGCCCAAAGTTTAGCAGTGTCTGGCATACAATAAGTGCTTAATAAATGCTTCTTGACTTGACAAGACGGAATTCTCTAGCAAATACCAGCCATCGGCCACAGTGAAGGTGGTGTGCTTTACTTGCCAGACTCTTATTTTGAGAGCAGCACTTGTATTCTTGTCCAGAATAAAAGGCCAAACCATTCCAGCCTAGGCAGAGAGAGCAACAAAGCCTGCAGGGAGAGCCAATATTTTCCTCATTGAGAGATCTTCATTCTGTCCAGGGTTTTGAACAAGGATTTGCTTGATACCATATTGTTTTGTAACATGTTGGTAATGTTTGACATCTCTATAGGGTTTGCCAACTGTGTTGTGTTCATCTCCTCCCAACAAGCCTCTGAGGACGATGTCCTAGGGAGCTTGGTGTAGGTGAAGAAACATGGGATTTGGAATCAGAGGACCTGGGTTTCAATCCTTCCTCTGCTACTCACCACTTGTGTGTCCTTGGGCAAGTCATTTAATTTTGCTGAGCCTCAGTTTCCTGAGAGAGAGAGACACAGAGAGAGGGGAAGAGAGAGAGAGGGAGAGAGAGAGAGAGAGAGAGGGAGAGAGAGAGAGGGAGGGAGGGAGGGAGGGAGGGAGAACAAGAGAGAGAAATATCAAATATACCAGTTGTAGAGTTCCTTAGCAGTAGTAAAAGAATGTTCTAAAGGGCTTAATTCCTGGTTAGGTTCTGCTTTGAACAACTTGTTCTCAAAATCTTAACCTTCATAAGAGTGGATCCTGCCTAAATGCCCTTCCAGGGTGGGAACTCCCTCCACCAATGCAGATCACAATGCAGATCTCAAACTGTCCTATGATTCAGCAGGTAAGTCTAAGGGGCTCTGAGGAACAGAATCAATCAATCAATAGACATTTATTAAGCACCTACTTTATAGCAGGCACCCTGCTAAGCCCTGGGGATACAACAAGAGCTAAAAGACCTGCCCTCAAGGTGCTTACAATCTAATGGAGAAATTTTGACACTGCTCAGTCACACAGCCAATAAGTAGCAGAGTCTGGATTTGAATGCTGGGTTGTTTTATTTTTTTTATACTTTCAACTCAGCACTCTATCTACCACACCATCCTGCCTCTATTAGGGGGAAAATCCTACACTGAGAAGTAATTCTCCCATAACACTTTGGCCCTTTGGTTCTGGGCGAAGTAGCCCTGTGTCTTCGGAAGGAATATTTGAATACAGATGTCTCCTGACTCTATGATCAAAATAGTTTTTACTACATAATATGGAAAAGACAACTTGAGTTTGCAGAACTGTTAGTACAGGTATTACTAGCTGACTGCCTGTTTCATGGAAGACCCTCAGCATGGCCTCTCTGGAACTCTTTTTTTTTTTTTTTTAAGGAGAATGGCTTCTGGAAGGGCATGCCAAGATGAGTTTGTTGAAAAACATGCCCAAGAAGTTGAATAGGTTGACCTGTTGAATGCACCTTTCATATGATAGGGAACATCTGCCAATTTATAGTAATCTTTGCTAATTCATTACACAGCTGGATGGTGGTAAATAGAGTGCCAGGCCTGAAATCAGGGACACTCCTCTTCCTGAGTTCAAATCTGGCCTCAAATACTTTCTAGCTATGTAACTGTAATATAATGTCAAGGAAAGGCAACTTCCCAAGGTTCAGAATACCAGCATAGGTGCTCTCCATTTTATTCAGTGACAAATTAAGAACAGAGAAGATCAAAACATGACATCATTCCAAATACAGCATTTACTAAATGGGATTAAATTATCTCCAAGCACTACCCCACCTCAGGACCTTCCATTCATTCAATAAATTACAAAGTCCCTGTTCTAAATACTTCTCCACCCCTAGGCTGTACCTTCATTTAGTCCACCACAAAACCCCTCTTCTCAAATGGAGATTAGTTTCCAAACATAAGTAAAGTACCTTCATTTGTTCAATCACAGAGCACAAAAAGGTCAAAAGTTCCCCACCCCTGGATCACAATTGAATCTACCCCAGAGTTACATCAAGTTTAAGCACAGCACTTAATACCCAAATGGAGGTCTTTTCTTCATCTTGACACGAGGCAAGTTCTCAGCAATCTTAGTTCCTGGGGAGACAAGGCTTAGCAAGGCCACAAGATACATTGCCAGTCCCTTCATTAATTCATCCTCTGTCTGTAGAACAGTCCTAGAACCCCTGAAAACATTAGCAAAACCCTCTCCCAGGATTTCTGTAAACATACAACAAGAAAATCCTTCAGGGCTTCTGAACCAACAGAAAGGTTCCCAGACCCCTGCAACAATAGCACTGTCCTTCACCAGTGGACAGTATTCACTCTCTGTCTGCAGGACAGTCTCAGGGCTTCTTAACCAAAAGCCAGGTTCCAGGACTTCTTCAACAACAGGACTGTCTTTCATCAGTGGACAAATCTGGCAAAACAACATCAAAACAGACAGACAAAGTACCAGCAAAACAGCCATGTCTCCTCAGTCCTTGGCAGCTCAGGGGGCAGGTCTCAAAAGTCCAGGGGAATTCAAAGTGGCTCCCAGCAATCCTCTCAGTCTCTCTCTGCCTCCACGAGGTGCTGCTTCCGAAAAAGTTCTTCTGCCTCTCTCTTGTCTCTCCAAATCTATGTCACTAGCTCCTCCCAGTTCAGGACTCTCTTTTCACATCAACAAGTCCATCCCACAGGTGGGATTAACAAGCTCTGGGTTTTAACACAATCAATTTGAAAACCAAGCCAATACAGGGGAATCTTTAATTGCCATTACTATCACAGTAACCCTGGTCAAGTCACTTCAACCTGTTTGCCTCAGTTTCCTCCTCTGTAAAATGAGCTGGAGAAGGATATAGTGAACCATTCCTGTGTCTTTGCCAAGAAAACCCCAAATGCGGTCACAAAGAGTTAGACACAATGAAACAATTACATGTCTATAATACATTCCTTTACCTCTAAGATGTTTAACAAATCCTTGTTAATTGATTGGTAATTGAGCTTCAGAAAATGATTGCCTCAAAAGGATGCTATATATACCTTTTTTTAATGCTCTCCTGTGACCTCACCACCAGTGCAAATGATGCCCATGTTAAATTGAGCTTGGGTACGCAAAAAAAAGCTTTCTTTTAAAAAACGCCTCTAGGGTGACAGAGGTCCCAAACTTAAATTCTCAGGGACAGAGTTCAGAAAATTTCCTGTTCTTCATTTGTTTTTTTTTTCTGCAATAATCAGCTTAGAAAAGACCGTGTATTTAAATGTTCACTTCACTCTGGCTTTGAAATAGAGGATAATGGCAACCCCCAGCAGATCACCCCCCCAATCTGGCGCAGGCATTCACGCTCATTGCTCATAGTGCTTGCCTGCCATCCACATCCCTTCAGCTGGAGTCAATTACAAGACAGTCTACTCCTTGATCTTTTCCTTTATCCTTTAGTCTGATGGACAGGGAGCTTAGCTGCAGTTACATATTTCTCAACCAGACTACTTATTAGCATTATGGCCCCAAGAAAGTGACTTAACTCCATCTGGGTCCCAGCTTCTTGATTATTTTTTCGCTTCAGTAACTAGTTAACAGGTCTATTTTAAGACCATGCATAGATATTCTCAATCATATCATTAACACAGAGGACAATGGTACCCCTGAAGCACAGGTCTATGTCACTCTCCTGTTTAAAAAGCCTTGAGTGGTTCCCTGTTTTATCTCTAAGATAAAATACAAATTCCTCCACTAAGACCCTCCACAATATGGAGCCATCCTACCTTCAGAACCTTATGTCACGTGACTCTCCTTTGTGCTCATTGTGTTTGAGTTAAACTGAGCTGCTACCTCTTCCCTGACCTTGTTCATCCCTCTCTTGTCTGTCTATGATCTTCTCCATGGCTAGAATGAGCTTCTTCCCCCTCTCCAATTCTTAGTGCTGAGCTTTCTTCAACGTTTAGTTCAGAAGTCAGTTTCTCCAGGCAAGCTTCCCCAGTTGTCCTCCCTCCCCCCAGTTAGTGTTCTCTCCCTCCTCAAATTATATTTTATTTACTTATCTGTGTCCACAGAATCAAAGGGGAGGGACCTTAGAAACCATTTAGAGCCACCTCTTTTATTTTACAGATGAGGAAACTGAGGTCAAGAGAGGTGAAGTGACATGCCCGAGATTAAACAGAGAGTCAAGGGCCAAGGCAAGATTTGAACCTGGCTCTCAGACACCAAAACTTAGATCATGGTGCCCATTCTCACCCCAGTCCCTAGTAGGATGTAAACTCCTCATGATCAGGGAATTTTTCTCTTTTATTTCTATATTGCCGGCACCTACCACAGTTTCTTAAACAATATAAGATCTTAGTAAATATTCATTGGCTCGACTTGTTTATAGGGAGACATGCATCTCATTTATCCATTCAGTAGAGCAAAAATTTTTAAATATAAATGTTTGTATAGCAAGAATGTTAGAAAGAGTTAAAAGACCTGTGATGGTGTTCTGGGTTTTCTGCTTCCTGGTTGTGTTGACATGGGCAAATCATGTCCTCATTCTAAACCTTGGTTTCCTCATCTGTAAAATGAGGGTGTTTGGTTACATGACCTCTCAGGGCACTTTCAAATCTGGTTCTAGGCAGAGCTGGGGCATGGCTCTGTTTAACACTTTGCAATTGAGATTGAATCTGTCCCAGTACCAATTGTGCCAACTCTGATTTTAGCAGCAGGATTATGATAGGGCATCCAAAGAGACATTAATGGCCTGGGATCTATATTGATGCTGTCCAATTTGGTACACAGACTGTTTCCATCTATTGAGTTAAAGCCTGATTGGATCAAAGACTGCTGCAAAAGCCTTAAGTTATTAGCTAATGAGATGGGACAGATTAGCAGAAAACAGTAGTGAGATGAGTCGTCATTCTGGAAACCTTCTTGTTCTTCATGAAAGATATTGGTTTAGAAAACCAAGACCTGAATTTTGTAAAAGAAAAGCGCTAGCATGGAAAATTGTTGCTTTTTGGAGGGGGATAGGCAGGACAGTTGGGGTTAAGTGACTTGGCCAAGGTCACACAGCTAGTAAGTGTTAAGTGTCTGAGGCCATATTTGAACTGAGGTCCTCCTGACTCCAGGGTTAGTCCTCTATTCACTGCACCACCTAGAGGCCCCCATGGTCTTTAAAAGCAAGATTTGTGAAGGGCTTTACATATAATGGCCTATTTGATCCTTAAAACAACCTTGGGAGGTAGGTGCTATCATCCTCATTTTACAGATGAGAAGATAGACTGAGAAAGGTTATGTGACTTGCGCAGGGCCATACAGCTACTTAATATCTGAGGCAGGATTAGAACTTGGGTCTTCTTTATTCCAACTCCCATACTTTATATACTCTCTTCACTACCTAACTGCCTTTTCCCCTTCTAAAATAAATCAAGAACATCAAATTCAAATGGAAATGAGAGTCATTCATTCATACCTAAGGATCCCTGAGGGTTGCATGTTGATTTAGTTTTAATGTTATGTATTTTTATTTTATTAAATATTTATTATTAATATTATTATATTACATATAATTATGTCATATCATATAATTATATTAATGTACTATATTACATTATCATATTACAATATTATATTATAACATTAATAATATATGATTATATGATATACAATATAATTATATTAATATTATATCACCATTAATAATTAATATCACTAATATTAATATATTTAGTATAAATATATTAAATATACTTATATTCGAACCTGGCTCTATCTCACTCTATGAGGTTGGGGACATGTTTGCCCTTGTGTAGGGAGGGGGTGTAGATCACATGATTTGTTCTAGCGTGAATCACATTTTGTGTCCTTTCTGAGGGAATTATACCTGTAGATCTAATTAGGCAAGGTTTGGGTCTACCAAGAAGATCAGGTTCTAAATGGTTCTTGCAGTTAAACATCTTCTCCTGGGACTTTTCCAATGAAAATCTAAATGATGACTGGCTCATTTTGAGATGTCAGAGTTGCTGATCAGATGAGTTGGTTTTATTTTTATTTTTTTATCCCCCAGGCTCTGCTAAGGTCCCCAAGCTTTAAGAACCTCAGAGGCAAGGTGGCTGAGTATAACGAACCCCAGGTTTTAATATAGAACACCTGGGTTGTGGTCTTCTATCTATAATTAGCTGAATGATGTTGGCTTAGTTGCTTCACTGAGAGGTTAAGTGACTGTAGTTAAACAACCAGTATGTATTAGAAGCGGGATTGGACCCAGGTCTTCTGACTCCTAATCCAGGACTCTTTCTAGTACTATGTATTTCAGAGTCAATTCATTGGTCAGCAAACATTTATCAAGCACTTCCTATGTGCTGGGGGCACTCTGCTAGGCAATGGGGATACAAAGAGATGCCAAAACAATCCTTGTGCTCAAGGACCTGACATCTCCTAGGGGCAACAACATGTAAATAACTAGTTATACCCAAGATGGATATGGATTATAGATGGAAGAAAAGACTCAAGGATAAAGATAAAGGTGAATTTGTTGGTTAGGTATATCTATTATCACAGTTCAAGGTATTGCCAATGGCTAGCCTTTTTAAAGCAAGGTTTGTGAAGGGCTTTGCATATACTGTCCTATTTGATCCTAATAACAACCCTGGGAAGTATATCAACTCATCCAACCAGCAACTCTGACCATTCAAAATGAGCCAATCATCATTTAGATTTTCATTTGAAAAGTCCCACAAAAAGATATTTCACTGCAAGGTATTAGCTATTATCACAATTCTACCAATGAGCTTAGCACACAGTAGGCCCCAGAGGTAGGATCTTGCTTGTAGAAAGCCACAATTTTTCAAACAGGAAGAGAAATCAGTCTGGGAGGATGCCCTGGGCTTGGAGTAGCATATAGGAGTGAGGCTGAGCAGAGGATAAGATGGAGATTCAGTGTAGACTGCTGGCAGGGCTCTGGACTTGAGGTTAGGAAAACCTGATCTCCATTCCCAGAACAGATTCTTACTAGTTTTGTGACCCTGGGTAAAGCCACCTAATGAACTGTCTGTGCTTGTGTCCTTGGCTGTACAATGACACAGTTGGAATTGAGGACCTCTGAGGTCTATGGCAGTTCAGGACACATGATCGTTGAGGGAGTCAGAGAGCATCCCCCAAAGGGCAAGGATTCTCAAGGAGAGTTGAGGGCCACAGGACAGAGAAACCAAAGACAATCTAAAGCAGTGCAAGCTAAAGGTACCACACCAAAATAACTAGAACAGAGGAAAGGGGTCAAGAGTAAGTGAGAAGTGTGCTATAAGAAATGTTGAACTGATTGATTTTAGAAAAACATGGTAAGATTTGCATGAAATAATGAAAAGTGAAATGAGCAGTACCAAGAGAACATTAGACAAAGTAACTGAAATATTGTCCTAAGAAGAAGTTTTAATGACTGTTTCATTTTGAGTATCATAAATACTCAGACCAACTACAAAAGACCTAGGAAGGGAAGATGCTATCCATCTCCAGAGAAAGAACTAATAAATAGAAGTATGTATAGTGTTGTTGTTAGTGGTGGTGTTGGGGTGTGTGTGTGTGTGTGTGTGTGTGTGTGTGTGTGTGTGTGTGTGTGTACTAGTGTGTGTTTAATGGTAGCCTTCTCTAGGGCAAGGAGAGGGGGGTAGAAAAATATTAAAAGTGCACAACAGAGAACAAAAGGAAACTTAGAAGGAAGCACAGAAAAACAGGGTAGCTTTGAAAACAATGTATAGTGTTTATTACATGGGTTTTTTTTAAAGCTAATAATCTGAAATGGAAATTTATGGTTTTATATTGAATCTTCTCTTGATGTCATGATGTATACATAGAAATCTTCATTGTTTTTCTCTTTTTATTTTAAGTTCAAAATGAATTTTTAAAAAAAGAGTGAGAAGGAGTTTCCTAAAGGCAAGGGTCTTGAGTTCTCTCAGGAAAGGTCTGAGATACGAGGGTCAATATGGACAAATGCATGAAACCCAAGAGGAAAATTATTATGGGAAAATCTTTATCAAGTGAATTGTTTGAAATTTCACTGTTTCTTACAAATAAATAAATAAATTTACCCCTTTAGAAAACAAATATTTCTTATATAATGGCTCTGAGTTTTGTTTTATATTGCTTTTTTTCTCATTAGCTGCATAGCCATTTAGTAACCTAGAAACAAGATTTGTGTGTGTCACAAAGGTAATGCTGGCTTTAGAATAAAATCCTCTGGCTTTACCTCTCGGCAAGGAACTGAGACCAGGGCCAGAAGTCAAAGAGAACTCATTGTAAGGAATTATAAGAAAGGGGCATCTGTCACAATGACTGTCATATATCAGTCATTTAATAGGTGCTTTTTTTATTGATTGATTGTCTGTGTTATGCTGTGAACCCAGAGGTAACTCCCAGAATGTCACAGTTCAAAGGGGCCATAAAGGTCTTGTAGTCCAACATTTTCCATTTTACCCAGAAGGAAACTGGGACAGAGAAAGATGAAGCAATTTATCCAGGGTCATCGCTTAAGTGCTACAGGAAGGAACTGAACAAATTTGTTTAGTGTTAATAATATTTTATTTTTTCCAATTATGTCTAAAGACAAATTTTAATATTCATTTTCCAAAAAATTTTAGTTCCAAGTTGTCTCCCTCTCTCCCCTCCCTCCTCCATGAGATGGTAAGCAATTTGATATAGGTTATATATGTGCAATCATGTAAATAATTTCCATGTTAGTCATATTGTGAAAGGTGAAACAGAACAAAAGAAAAAAATGCACACAAAAAAATGAAAATAGTATGCTTCAATCTGCATTCAGACTCTGAGAGTTCTTTCTCTGGATGGAGCATATATTTTTGTGACTTTAAAGTCAGTTCTCCAGAAAAATCTAGAAGGGTCAAGGTATTTAAAGCTTTGCTGGACCAAAGGATTGATCTCAGGCTAGAGCAAAGGCTGATCTCAAGGCAGCATAATTTCATGAAAAGTAGTATATAACTGCCTCCTACGATTAGCTGATAGTCATGCTGTTGTGGGCCTTGGACAGACTTCATTTATTTAGGTTCCTTTAGATGTTCCACCCACACATTCTAAAACCCATCAGACTTTTTCTCATCACCTGGCCAACTCCCACCTAGACAGGGCTTACCCCTTTGGCCTCCTGTTCACCCTAACAAAAACGGTATTTTTACTGTGATGTATACCACCTGTGCAATCTTGGGCTGGTCTGTTTCCCTCTCCCGGCTTCGAATTCATTTTCAAAAGGAGATGATTGTTATTTCTAAAGTAAATTTTATGACACTATTTTAAAGCACTTTTGGCAACTAGGGAAGGAGTATGGACCAGTGATTTCATCCACATAATGAACTGCTGACATGGAAATTCCTACAAGTTATAAATAGCTGACAATGAGAGATGAAGTAATATGCTCATGGTCATACAACTATGTGTAAAGGAGGACATGAACCCAGGTCTTTCTGACTCCAAAACCAGCTCTCTAGAGAAGGAGAATATTAGAATTAATCTTTTTTTTTTAAGTGTTGCCAAAGAAAGGACCTTGGCCTGAGTAAGGAGGGAGATTTACTTAGGAAGAAAAGAATGAAATAAGCATTTATTAACTACTTACTATATATTAAGCATTTTACCAATATTACTCCATTTAATCCCTAAAACAATTCTGGAAGGTGGGTATTATTATGTTCATTTTACAGTTGAGGAAACTGAGGCAGACAGCAGTTAAATGATTTGCCCAGGGTCATTACAGCTAGTGAGTGTCTGAGGCTGGATTTGAACTCAGGTCTTCCTGATTCCAAGGCTAGTGCTCTATCCATTGTACCACCAAGCTGTCTCTAGGTTAATTTCTAAAAATACCTTGGCATAGAATGCCTTGGTGTTTGAAATATAATAATGGTGGTTTCATATGCAATCCCTTTTAAAAATTCTTCTTTGTATTATTGTTGTAGTTTGTCTTTCATTTTCCAAGAAGACCAAAAATGTCTTGACTCAGGAGTGAGTTGGATTTAAGTGAGGCAGTTGTGAAAAGTTTTCAGTCTCACTCTCTCTTCCAGAGCAAGATAACTGGCCCCAGGGCAGTGAATGACCTTAGCCTTTCTAAGTCAGGGCTGTTTCTTGGGGCTTGGTTTGTCTGAGGCAACACCCATTCAATGACTAAGGGCTAGGCTAGAATTGAGACAAAAGATGGCCTAATTTACCATCACAAAAATATCAATTTGGGCTGGGAAGATCTTTAAAGTTTCTTGCAAGAACATAAAACAGTTGCTATTTACTCTCATTTTAAGCTATCAGAACTTAAATAATGAGCTTTATATATAGTAAAATGTTTTTGATTTTATGATTTATGGCTCCATAATGAAAAAGGGAATACACTGAAAACCTAGGGAACCTAGAGATAACTAGGGGCCTCAGGCTAAAAGCATGGTTGGGAAAATTTGGGGTTACAATAGAGGAAATTAAGTCTATGTTGATGCTCTGTAAAATTATTACACATAATAGGTGTTTTTGGTAGCTGAATAATTCATCTTTAATATTTTTCTCTTTTTTTTGGAGGGGGGAAGGCAGGGTAATTGGTGTTAAGTGACTTGCCCAAGGTCACATGTCTAGTAAGTGTTAAGTGTTTGAGGCCAAATTCATCTTTAATATTTTATTTTTATTTATTTATTTTTTTTAAGCAATCGGGGTTAAGTAACTTGCTCAAGGTTACACGGCCAGTTATTTCTGGGTGTGGTGCTGAGTGCCTGAGCCCGGGATTCGATCTCCAGGTCGTCCCAACACTGGAGCCAGTGCTCTTACTCGCTGAGCCACCTGGCCGCCCCATCTTTAATATTTTAAAAGAAAAAATCACTAGCCTGGAAGTTTTCTTCAGAATCCCCATTCACATCACAGGCAACACCAGGATTCCATAAAACACAATTTGGGAAATACTGGTTCAGTTCAATTAAATAAATGTTTATTGGGGCAGCTAGGTGGCACAGTGAATAGAGCACCGGCCCTGGAGTCAGGAGAACCTGAGTTCAAATCTGGCTTCAGACACGACACAATTACTAGCCATGTGACTTTGGGCAAGTCACTTAACCCCAACTACCCTCCAAAAAGTAAAAAAATAAAATAAAATAAACATTTATCAAGCTCCAAATGTGAGAGAAAACCAAAATAATCCCTGCCCTCATGGTACATGCAATTTATTGGGAATATAATACAAGCACTGGGAAAACCAAGGAGGGAAAGATCCTTAACAACTAGAGGAGAGTCCTATTAGAGATGGCACCTGAACCTGGGTCTTCAAAGAAGACAGGAATTCTTAGAATCAGGGAGAATATGAGGGAATGCATTCCAAGCTGGGCAAGAACCCAGAGGCAGGAGATGGAATGTTGAGTTTGGGGATCAGTTAGTCAGCTAGTCTGTCTAGAGTGTAGGGTCCATAAAGAGCAGGAAGCTAAAATGAGCCTGGGGGTGGGGGGGCAGGCAAATAGGTGGCACAGTGAATAGAGCACAGGCCCTGGAGTCAGAAGGTCCTGAGTTCAAATTGGCCTCAGACGCTTAACACAAAAACTAGCCATGTGACCTTGGGCAAGTCACTTAACCCCAATTGCCTTCCAAAAAGCAAAAAAATAAAAACTAAAATAAAATGAGACTGGGAAGGTATATGAAAGAAAAATGCCAGGTGAAGAACTTTAAATTTTATTTTAAAGACAATGGGGAACATTGGTTTCTGAGCAGAGGAGCAACATGATCTCAACGGTGCCTTGAAAAGGTCATTTGGGCATCTGTGTGGAGGATAAATTGTAGAGGGGGGGAGACTGGAAGTAGGGTCTAAGACACTGAGTCTCTTAGATAAAAGGTGATGAAGTTCTAAATTAAGGTGCTGGTCGTGTGAGTGAGGAGAATAGAATGGATTTTAGAGACACTGGGGAGGTATAATGGAGAAGATTTAGCAACTGATAGATATGTAGGGAGAGGAGGGAGGAAAAAGTCAAGGATGGCTCTGGGGTATGAACCTGAATGACTGGAAAGATGATGAAGTGATGCTGCCCTCAAATGAAATAGGGAAGTTTGGAGGAGGGATAGACTTTTTGGGGAAGATAATGAATTTTCCTTTGGATATATTGGTTTTGAGATGCCTAGAGGCCCCCCAGAAAGTGATATCCAGCAGGTTTAAGTGGAAGAGGAAAATGATTTGTAATTAGCGTTGAAATCATTAGCATGTAAATGATGTTTCTAAAGTGCTTGTTTCCAATTTTTTGGCAACATTTTTCATTCTTCTTGCAACTTTATTTAAAATTTATGCTTTGTTTCAGCATAAACAGACTACAGTCCAGTACCTATCTGAATTATATCACTTGTGAAGGACACTTAAATGCCTCAGAAGATAAACGTTATATAAATCAAATGTAGTTCAGCAGTATTATTAATTTTTTTTAAGTAGAGAGACAACTCTATCTAGCACATGAGGAAATCTATGATGGAAGATATTTGCAAATATGGACAAAAATCCCCTTGGATGATCAGTTTGGAGGGCTTGTGATCTCTCCTAGCTGAGGGAGTAGCCACCCAGAAGAGAGTGCGGGGCTGTCTCATTTGATCAAACTTGGCTAGAGAATGGGGTGTTCTGATTATTAGTATAGTCTGATTGCCTGAGGGTTTCACCTATGTGTAGGTAGCTCTGATTGGGTCACTTCTGGCTTCCTGTTGTCTAAAGTTCAAAGGTTTTGTCCTTCTTCTTCTTGACTTGCCTCTAAACTAACTTTTTTTTTTGCTTATTTTTTTGGAGGGCAATTGGGGTTAAGTAACTTGCGCAAGATTACACAGCTAGTATTTTTGTGTGGGTGTTAAGTGTCTGAGGCCAGAACCAAACTCGGGTCCTCCTGACTCCAGGGTTGGCGCTTTACTCACTGCACCACCTAGCCTCCCCTCTAACCGAACTTTTGGACCTCATTTACAACTTTTCTTCTCCACCTACTCTGCACTCCTGCCAAATTCAGTTCTTTTTCCTATCCCCAGCACAGTCTATACTTGCTGACCTCTGTGACTGTTGTTACACATTCCCAGATCTCGAATACATATCCTTACCATCACCTCTGCCTATTGAAATCCTGCCTAAGCTTAAAAACCCAGCCACATAAGGCCTTCCAGGATGCATATGAGATAGAAATAATCTCTCCCTAGATCCTGCAACTTACAAACATGTTTGTATTAATCATATTTTGAGTTATCATTTAACATTAAAGTAATCAAATGAGCAATAATATAAATTATACAAATTGAATATGATATATAATTTAACAAAACAAATAATATATTGATAAAATATAACAATATATAAAGATGTTATTTATTATCTTCCCAAGTATTCTTTGTATACAATAAGTGCTTAATAAATACACATTTCTTGAGTTGAACTATGCTCCATGAAGAGAGAGGCTACATCTCCTTAGTGAAGAACACTGGATGCTGCATACAGGTGAGTATGGAGGTAGATGGTGGTGCAGTAGATAAGAGTTGGAGTCAGGGAGATCTGAGTTCAAATTTAGCCTCAGACACTTACTACCTATGTGACCCTGGGCAAGTCACTTGATCTCTGTCTGCCTTAATTTCCTCATCTGTAAAATGGAGATAATTAATAGTACTTACCTCCTAGGATTGTTGTTAGGATAGAATGAGATAATAATTGTAAAGCACTTGGCACATAGAAAGTGTTCTATAAATGTTTATTATTATTACTCCCTCCACCGTTGTGAGGACCAAATGAGATAGTAAAGTAAAAAATACTTAGTACCAAGTACTTAGTACAAAAAAAGGACAGTAAAATATACTTAGTACAATGTCTGTCACATAGTAGATATTATATAAAGGTTTATTCTTTTTCCATTAATAAGTATTTGAGGAATTGAATTGAACTATGCTATGCACAATCTTATAGTAAAAATGTCTTTCCATAGGATAGAGGGATTTATCTCTGGAACTCTTTCATGTGTATTTGATTTTATTGGTTCATTTCTCAAGTACCTAATTTTAGAAATGCATCATTTTACCAACTTTGGATCTTCAGTCTAGTAACTATATCATTGATCATGCTGTCAACACACTTTGAAAGACGTCTTAAGATGCAAAATGAAAGCTGTCTCTGATTACTTTAGTGAGACTGTCAGTCTTGAGATCTATGCCAGACAGGAGAAAGACATAGGCAGAAATGGAGGCTAAGTGAACAGGAAGGAGAACAGGCTGGAGCCTGGGTTCTAGACACAGTGTGACAAACATGGGACATGAAGTTTGGTTTGGGAAACTGGGAACATTTCTCGAATCCCAAAGGACTAGATTGATCCATCACAATATGATGAATGTGTGATTATCAATCCCAGAGCAGGAGCTGTCTTTGTTCTCTGCTTCAATTTTAAGCAGTCTATTTGGAGTGGAAAGATAAGAGCCGTGAGTATTGTTCTCCAGAAAAAAAAGCCAGGAGTTTGTGTTTTCTGGAGATTACAGGAGAGGCTTGGTCAGTCTGTCAGTCAGTCAACAACCATTTACCAAAGTGCTTACTATGTGCCTGGCACCATGTTAAGTACTAGCGATACAAAGATAGGCAAAAAATGTGGTCCTTGATCTCTAAAGACCCCAAATTCTAATGGGGGTGGGACAGAAACATTTAAATAACTAGGTACATGCAAGATTGTTGTTCAGCCTTCATTTTCATTGAGGATCAATGTCATCACTGGGTGATGTCTTGACTTGGTCCTGAATTGGATTTAAGTCAGGTAGACTGCACAAAGTTGTCAGCCTCATTCTCACTTCCAGAATCACTGAAGTCCAATGGCAAGCCATAGGGGATGCAGTGGAAGTCCTTCTATAATGTTTGACCAAGCTCTAAGAAGTCCACAGCACCTGCTTCAGCTGCCTTCATGGCCACTGGAACAAATTGTTCTCATCTGTCCATCCCACCAGGGGAAGTCTTCACATGCTTGGAGTAGACATTTCCTTTACTCACTGATTCATTTGAGGCCTGTCATCTGCCCTCAGCCTGGTTTAGCCTGTCTGCCCAGATGGTTTTACCAGGGTATGGCAGCCTCACATGCTTCAGCCTCTTGGAGCCATAGGTAAGGAAAGTTGAGTGAAAGGTGGACACCAAAGTTGGATGAGCAGTCCAGAAAAAGTCTCAGTGAGCCTTCATGCCAGAGGTGCTGGTCCTCCCTGAATATCACATACATCCCATACCCCACAGCATAGATGATCTGAGACACTAGAAGTAGGAAGGGACTTAGGTTTTTTCTTTTTTAATTAATTAATTGATTTTTTAGTTTTCACCATTCACTTCCATAAGATTTTGAGTTTAGATTTTCTACCTATCCCTCAACCCTCCCCCCCAAGACAGCATGCAATCTAATAGCTTGACTTTTACTTTCATGTTAAACATATTTTTTACATTAGTCATGATGTAAAGAAGAATCAGAACTAATGGAAGGAATCACAAGAAAGAAGAAACAAGATGAAACAACAAAAGAAAAAGAGAGCAAATAGTCTG
Source organism: Petaurus breviceps papuanus (assembly GCF_028583685.1). NCBI lineage: Eukaryota > Metazoa > Chordata > Mammalia > Diprotodontia > Petauridae > Petaurus > Petaurus breviceps. The sequence goes on from NW_027185764.1 coordinate 4,821,726, forward strand.
GTTCCATCTATATTCAGACTCTGAAGTTCTTTCTTTAGATGTGGACAGCCTTTTCCATCATGAGTCTTTTGGGGCTGTCTTAGGTCCTTGCTATTGATATGAGTTTTAAAGGAAGCCAGGAGGCAGAGGGGAGGACACAAAGCTTTCCAGTCATGGAAGAAAGCCAGTATAAAGGGACAAAGATGGGATATGGAGTCTCATGAATGAGGAGCAGTAAGTAAGTCAGTATGGAACTGGATTATAAAAGTATGTAGAAGGTAGTAAAGTAAGAAGATCGGCAAGGTAGGAGGGAGTCAAGTTGGGATGAGTTTTAACTGTCAAACAGAGCATTTTATATTGAATCCTAGGAGTATAGAAAGCCACTGGAATTTATTGAGTAGAGGAGTAACATGGTGAGAACCATGTTCTATGAAATCACTTTTTGGCAACTGTGCAGAGGATGATTGAAGTGGGGAGAGGCAAGGCAGGAGCCCACTAGAAGGTGATTGCTAAAGGCCAGCTGTAAGAAGGTGAAGGCCTTATACTTTCTATCACTAGGGTTGTGGTGATATGAATAGAGAGAAGGGGAGATAGAAAAGAGACATCATGAAGGCAGAACTGACTTGGATATATGGGGTGAGGGAAAGGGAAGAGTTTAGGAGTTTTTAGTACATTCTCTGGGGAGTTTCCTTAGTTTCAGTAGTAACCTCTGTTTAGGATTTATATTGCTGATAAGAGAGCCAGCCAAGATATCCTGGGGCTCAAGATTGCAAAGGAAGTAGAATGCAAATAGACTAGAGCATTCTATACAGATCAGCAATTGATAATGGAGACTGGCTGTCTTGGTGGAGAAAAAAGGCAAGGTCATAGGCATGTGGCTGGCTGAAGGCAGCCATACACAATAGCACAGCTAAGTTGCAGGACCATGGAGCTGGAAGACAACTTAGAGTTCATCTAGCCTGACCCCTAGATGAAGAACTGAGGACCTGAGAGGTTAAGTCATTTGCCCCAGGTTACAAAGGTACTAGAATAACAAAGCCAGGATTTGAAACCATGCCCTCTGACTCCAAACCCAGCACTATTCTGTTCTTTAGTCATTGGCCCAACTTGGAATAGCTGGCCTAAATCTATGTTTGCCAGAATCAGGGATACCTCCAGTGCTGATGAGTGGTGGTGGCGATGTGATTCTAAAGCCAGGATTTTTATGTAGAACCTTAGACTTGGAGAAATAAATCACTATAATGTCTGGAACCATTTCCTCAGTTTATCCTTTGTGTGAAACAGTGTGTCTTGCTCTTTATGGGAACCTCAAGGACAAGCAGGAGGGAGACACCATGCCCTTGTGTTGCTGGGAGAGGAGGGACCCTAGGATGAAAGAGTCCCATGTTTACAGCTCGTCTGCAAAGTATCTAGTATAGCTAATTGATACCTGGTCTCATTCCAACTTCTTTATGGTGTTTCCATGGGAACAAACTAAGCCAGAGTAAAGGGCTCAGGAAGGGCATACTTTGGACAGTGCTATTTAATTGGCAAGATGGCTTCCTGTGATTCAAAGAGCAGAATCTCTCTAGTTGTTGTTGACCTTGACCATGGAGGGGGCACAGCAACCCCCTCCCCCTCACCCAACAGATCTTGATATGTCGTAAGCCTGGCAGAATAAACTAAAATTGTAAAGGAGAAAAATGTTTCTCTAACATCTGCTTTTTCTGGTCCCAAGAAGATAGAGTGTACAGCCTCAGAGAACAGTCAGATCTGGGTTGTAAAGGAACCAGTGAGAGCATGACCTTTCAAACAGATCATGTGTCTAGAACTGGGAGGGACCTTGGAGGCCATCAAGACAAATCAACAACTATTTATTAAGTACCTGTTATGGGCTGGCATAGTTCTAAGCATCAAATCTAAACAGGTGAGTCTGAGAGGTCCAGAATGGGTAAGAAAGTGACCTTTTACAAACATTTGTGTATTGTGTATTTTAGTAAAAGCCTGAGGTATATAAAATTTCTCTTCTCTGTGGCATTCATCATAAGTGGGTAGATTTCCTACCAGGAATAACTCCCTCACCAGCAATTCTGGATGCCTACTGTTTGAAGACTCATGTGGCCTGTGGCTGGCTAGAATAGTTTCTAGCTCTTTGGAAGGTGATTCCTTATGGGTTTTTTTCTCTTTCCAAATAGAGATATTCCTATTTTCAGGGATGTGTGTGTGGGAGATCAGGAGTGGGGAGGAATATATATATACTTAGAGGTAAGATATATAGGGAATGTATTGAACTTGTAGCTTAGGGTCATAGATTCTAGGCTCTTGAGACATATTCATCCATCTTGAATGAGGAGTGGTCCTTAATCTATTCCCCATCTTCTCTGTATGCATGTAGGATAGATATTTTGAGGATTTCTGTGTTAGAATTATAGAGCTGGAAGGAACCTCAGAGGACATCCCATGCAGGTTTTGGCCCAACCAAGCATTCTCCTTCTACAATGAACCTAACATTGGTCCTCTAACTTGTGCTTGGCCTAAGCTCCAAAGAAACCAAAGAAAGAGAAAAACAATCTAGATGCAAAAACATATTTGTAGCAATACTTTTCAAGTAACAAAAAACTGTAAACTAGGGGACCATCCTCCTCTTGGGGAATGACTAAAAAAATTGTGGCATATGGATATAATGGAATATTATTGTGCCATAAGAAATGGTGAAATGGGCAATTTTAGAGGAAACTGGGAAGATCTTTATGAACTGATACAGAAAAAGTGGGCAGAACAGAGGACAATGATATATTGCACAATGTATAACATTGATATATAATGATACAATGATAACTTGGAGAGAAAAAAGCCAAAGGGGTTTAGAACTCTAATCAATGCAGTATTATATAAAAAAGAATGAAGATTGAAACAAGCCACTGACTTTTTTTTAATACAACATAATGAATTTATTTTCAGCATTGATCTTTTTTTTTAAACAAATGTTTGCAGTATTTGGTTCATCATCAGACAAACATAGCCTTAACTATGTTTTTGCAGCAAATTTATTTCCATATTTTTATTTTTAAAAAGAATGAAGTGAAAATATGCACAAAAATATGTGGTGAAAAATGGTATGAGAATTTTACCAGTTCTCTTGCTGAAAGATGGAAATTCATTTAAAAATTTTTTGGTCACCAAACTAATCAATGAAAATAAATAACTAGTTTGCTAGAAAATACTCATTTTTCTACTGTCCAATGGCAAGTGAGTGCTGTATAAAATGATAAATGTACTTGATGTTCAGGTACATAGATTGCTTTATTTTAAATAGTAAGTTTGTATATAAACTAACCTTTTTAAAGAAAGAATTTCTTTAGAAATGAATTAATTCTCTTGTACCTTTGGCTATGTTCTGACAGAAACTGTACTGAATAACTGATTTGAATTGCTTAAACACAACTAAGCCACTGACTTTCTAATTTAAAAGTGGTTAACTTAAAATCCACAAGGAGACATACATTTTCAGGCATGGTTAACAGAGGAATTTTTTTGGTCTATGTATATATATAAAAGGATTTTTTTAAATTGCTTAATGTGGGGAAATAGTGGGAGATTAATTTTCTTTAAAAAATTTATTTGAAAATTAATAAAATTTTAAAAGGGGAAAAAAATCTAGCTTTTGCTTGAAGACTTCTGAAAGCTCATTATTGTATCTGATTCTCACACCAGGAAACCCACTCCATTTTTATTCAATATAAAGGCATGAAAAATTTTCATATACCTATTTTGGGTGTTTTTTCAACAATCACAGATCTATGCCTTTGGATAGCAATCAATCAGCAAACACTTATTAACTGCTTGTTATATGCCAGGCACTGTGCTAAGCATTGGGAATATAAAGAAAAAACAAAAACAGTTCTTGCCTTTAAGGAGGTTACCTTCTAACTGGGGAGATAATATTTACATAAATCAGAGCGTATAAGCTACAGAGTGAATGGAAGGTAGCCTTACAGAGGAATGTACTAATTGTTGGTGAGACAGAGGAAGGCTTCCTATAGGAAATAGGGCTTGAATTGAATCTTAAAGCAAGCCAGGCATTCTAAAAGACAGAGGTGAGGATGGAGAGCATTTCAGGAATGGGGAATTTCCAGTGTAAAGGCACAGAAATAGGGCATCATGTGTGAGAAAAAAATAAATAATTCATCATGGATCATGGCGGGACCATAGAGTTTATATAAGAGTAACATGCACAAAAACTGAAAAGATTAAAAATGGACAGATTGTGAAATGCACAGTGTGTAGCACACGGTATTCACTTAGGGATTTATTGAGTTGGGGTGGGAGAGAGGAGGCAATATAGTCAAATCTAAATTTTGGGAAGCTGTATGGATAATAGAGTGGAATGGGGAGAGAAATGAGGCAGGAGGCTCCATCAGGAGACTTTCTATAGTTGAGATGAGAAGTGACGAGGACCTGAATGAGGGTGTTAGCAACAAGAATGGAATGAAGAAAAACTGTGCAAGAGGAGTTGTGGAGAAAGAAATGACAAGATGATGGTGGATTGGATCTGTGGGGTGGTTCATATAAGAGACTGCATTCCTAATTATGAAAGTAGGTTTCTTTTCCAAAAGAAAATCAAATAGAAAAGCCTTGATCTGCTCCACAGAATTGACAGATTAAAACCTGGGGAAGATGAGAATAAATAAAACGAATAAATCCAAGTGGGAGGCAGCATGGTAGGGAGAATAGAGCTGGCCTTGAAGTGAGGAGGACTTAGATTCAAGCCCTGCCTCTCACACAGTCTGTGTGTAACCTTGGGCAGGCCTTTTCACTTCTTGGTACCCCAGGCAGCTCTTTAAAATCCTTAGGTTGTTGGAGTGCCGACTTGCATTGATAAAGGGAATTTCCTCACCTAGGAGTACCTTATACCAATGAAATCACAGGTCTAATGCCTATCCCCTAAATTCAAGTCGCAAGATTCCAGCATGAGTTTGAGAATATTCTAATTAAAACACACTGATGATGCATTTCTAGAAGTTATTTTTGGTAGACTGTCATATTTGTTTTTGAACTAAACATTTTCCAAAGTAAGGATTGTGTATCTTATCTCTGTGCATTTTTTTAAAATAAACATGCCCTCTTTTCCCCACCTCTTCTCATTTTAAGGAGACATTCTGTCATTTCTTGGGATACAGTCTATCAAAACAGGCCACCATATCTGTCAGCATCAATGATTCCTGAGTTTATTAGACAAGCCCTGCAGAAAAAAAAGGAAAGAATTTCACTTAGAGATTTCAAAGGTCCCTAGAAGATTGTAAGCAGTCTTCATGTCTTGTCTATGGATGGTTGAGGAGTTCAGGGACTGGTCTGAGGGGTTAGATTGTAAAGGGTGGTGGTCCACAAGTCTAGTTTGACTCTCTTCTGAATGTGGCTCTGAGGCTCCCCTTGCCTCCGTCTTCAAGGAAGTACATCTCAGGAAGAAACTAAAATGCTTTCATGTTTCTTGGGGGATGTCCTTACCCTCCTGTGATGCCTTTGTTTGTCTTGGCATACAAAACCTGCATGCTGCTCAGTTCACGTATGTGCTATGTTGGTGCTGAGAAAGCATGTCCTCCAGCCTGTAGCTGTCCTTGTCTGCCAGGTGGTAGCCATGTTCCTGAATCCTCTTGCAATCAAAGATGTGGTCAATACTCCCTGTCCTTGATTTATCCCTGGGGGATGAGCAAGTAACCCTTTCTAAAGAGGTTATCCTGAGATGATTTGAGCATCAAGAATCATAAAGTCAGATCGATTTTGAAGGTTTTTGGAGGATCATCTTAGAAGTCTGTGGAGAATTGCTAAATAACAGCGATTTAAGTTCTAAGAGTTTTAAAGAGGGACATCTGTTGTTATACTTTTTTTTTCCTTCCTCCTCCTCCTCCTTTTTTTTCCCCTCTTCCTCCCCTTCTATTATAATATGTGTGAGAGAGAAAGTGATAGAAAAAGATGGGTTGGTCATATGGTAAGAGTGAGGGTTAACAGCTGGACCACCTGAGTACTCTAGGAGTACCCTAATGATGTTGAGGAAGAAAGGAAATGGGAAGGGAATGAACTATAATAAAATGTGCCACCCGAGTGAAAAAAATCAACCACCACTAATGATGCCAATGGTATTTTCCCTCTTTTACGTGTCCTGTATTCTAGCTAATCTAGCATTTGAGGACAGGAGAGACCTCTGACTTTGTCTTTGCATCACAAGCACTTAGCATGATGCCTTACACATAATAGGAACTTCATACATGTTTGTTGTTCAGTTAAATTCACTCAGATTTTACATGACACTTCAAGGCTTACAAAGTGTTTCCCTTACAACAACCCCATGGGGTAGCTAGTGCCAATATGATATTATTGCCTTCATTTTGCAGATGAAGAGACTGAGGTTCAAAGAGGTAAGAGGACCCACCTTTGGCACACAGCAATTAGGTGCTTGAGTCCAGATTTGAATCTCATCTTTCCTTTCTCCAAGGCCAGTGCTTTTTTCCCCCTACCACTCACTACCTCTCCTAAATCACAGCATATTCATGAGCTGGCAAGAGGTCTGTGACAAAATTTGGCAACATTTGTTCTATGGTCCCTGGGGGGTCGCTAACTGCTGTTGCAAGCTCAAAAGTCAATGTACTTCACAGAGAGCTGAGTTAGCAGCTTTGTATTGTTGGAGTCCAGAGTTCTTCTCCTATGGGGGAGTTTTTCTATCAAAGCCCCAAGCTGGTGTGTTGTTGCCCCTGTGTGACTAGATTGGAGGCTGGTGGGACAGACAGGCCATCCAACAAAAAGGTGCCAATCTTATTTTCTTCCACATATCAAAGTGTGACTATTCTCTGTCCCTAGGACGTATCCAGAAATTTCTTTTTTAGTCTTGTTTTGTCTCACGCTGTTGTTCTCTATCCTTAGAATGTCCTCCCTCCTCCCTCTGTTCAGTGTGAAAAATTATCTACCCACAGTTTTTAAAGCCCAATTCAAAGTTCACCTCCTCTGTAATGCCTTCCCCAACTCTGCCTGTTGGTAATGACCTTTGCCCTCCAACCTCACATACCATTTTGGGGGGAAGGAGGCACCATTTGTGTGCTTATTTTGTGTTACTGAATACTGCACTGATCTCTGAATGTGTTATACTTGTAAGCTCTAAAAGGTCAGGGACCATATGTATCATCTACATTTTATATTTCTCCATAATGCTAAACCTTTCCCCTCGGTAGGTGTTTTGTTGAATTGATATGTATTTGCTTGCTGAGGTCCCAGACCAAAAGCTGTAGAGCATCTATAATTACTTTGTGAATCACTATATTACCAATTCAGTTTAGACAGAAAATTAACAAGGCAATTTACTGAACTTCATAGTTTGCCTTCCACAATTATTGTGGGGCCTCTTTAGTGCTCACTGAAGACATTTTCTGTTGCTTTATAAGTTTGTCTGCGCTCTGAAGCCTGAAAATTAAACCACCAAGAAGGATCCTTTACTCACTCCACTCTCCAAAAGGAAGCTCAGAGCTTAGATCATCAGTGTCTTGTCATAATGGAGTGCTAGGCTTGGAATCAGGAAAACCTGGGTTGACATCCAGCCTCTGACACTTCCTAGCTGTGTGACCCTGGGCAAGTCACTTAATCTCCCTGAGTCTCAGTTTGCTCAACTGTAAAATGTGCATAGTCATGGCACCTACCCCCAGGGTTGTTGTGAAGTTCACATCAGCCTATGTAAGGCTTTAGCAAGTGTTAAAGTGCTCTGTAAGGGTTAGCTATTACTATTCTTATCTTAAGGCTCAAATGAGCCGACAATATGCTTAGAGGATTAATACACATCAGTTTTATTATCCCTACCATTCCCTAATGTGACAGGTGGTTAAAAAACCTGTTCAGATTCTCCTTTCTTGCCACCCACTTGATTACCCCCATCTCACAGGTGGTTAGGAACCCACCATGGTTTCCTTCTTTCCAGGTGTTTGGAGCTTTCTTTGCCTCCCAACTGTAATAGACTTCTAAAAAAGAAGTCAGAATTAGCCTCAGGTTAAAATGATGAGTTGTGTTTTCTTAGGCTAAATCACCCATTTCTAGCGTTACAGAGAATTATTCTGTATGGAAGTACCTTGGTCCCGATACATAAATAAAAATGACTTTTGTTGGATATTTATCAAGCACCCAGTCTACGTAGAGTATGGTACAAGATGCCAAAAGACTTACCAAGAATGCCATAAATATGATTCCTTTTCTCAGAGCTTTGCCTTCCTGACAATTGGCCTAGCTCCCTGGGACTTTGTTCTCCTTCTTTTTTTATTATGTTGTCACCCTATTAGAAAGTTAGCTCCCAGAGAGCAGGGTCCATTACTTTTCTATTTTATCATAATAGTCCTGTGTTTTCATAATGGTAAGCACTTAAAGTACTTAGTTATTCATCCATTCATATTCATTCATTTATTGTGGAACATTTGTTGTTCAGTTGTCCAACTCTTTGTGACCGCATTTGGGGTTTACTTGGAGTGGTTTGCTATTTCCTTCTATGGCACATTTTGCAGATGAGGAAACTGAGGCCAATAGGGTTGTGACTCACCCACAGTCAGTCACATAGGTAAGCAAGTGTCTAAGGACAGAGTTGAACCCAGGAAGATGATTTTTCTTGCCTCCAGGCTGATCACTCTGTGCACTATGGCACCACCTTGCTGTCCCTGTGAAACATCACAAAAATATGAAGGCAGGGTCTTACTGGCTTCTTGCTCTCTGACTTTTCTCATTGCACTATGGGAGTGGCCTGGAGAGATGACCTGGAGCTACCCCCCATCAGCACCAAGGCCTTTAGCTGTCTACAAGTGTTGGACTGGGAATTATCCTCTGCCCCACAGAAAAATGGCCACTAGATAACGCGTAACTTAATAATTTTCTGGGAAGTTTCATTAATTCAGAATCTCATTAATGAGGATGAAATGATGACAGTTCTTTGTGGTGGTTAGAGTTGGCCTCAGAGCCAGGAAGTCATGAGTTCAAGTCCTCTCCATGATTCATATTATTCATATGATCCCAAATCCCTTAACTTCCTCTTGCCCCAGGAAACTCTAAAGCTGTGAGTTGTAGAGCAGGTTCTGCTCTTCATTAGAATTGGTCATTTCCTCATATTATTGAAGAAGTTTATTATTGGGAGACCCCCCTACTAAACCAGTGAACAAAACACTGGTCTCATTGTTATTGGTCAGCCATGTCTGATTCTTTGTGACCCCATTTGGGGTTTTCTTAGCAAAGATACTGGAGTGGTTTTGCCATTTCCTTCTCCAGCTAATTTGGCAAATGAGGAAATTGAGGCAAACAAGGTTAAATGACTTGCCCAGGGTCACAGAGCTAAATGTTTGAGGTTACATTTGAACTTAGGTTCAAGTGGCCTGACTTCAGGCTCCACATCATATTTACTGCACCACCTAGTTGCCCAGTCATATTGGTATTTAGTATTTAGTTTATCTGGCCACTCGAGGAAATGGCTCTGGAGGAGAAAGTGAGGCTGGTGTCCTTGCACAGGCCTCCCTCATTCAAATCCAAGTCAACTGCAAGTCATGTCATCATTTCCCTGATGTCATGGTCCTCTTGGAGGATGAAGGTCAAACACAGCAACAACAACCGCCTTATTGGTAAGCACCTGGCACTTGTCAGTGTCCATTCTGCAATTTAAAACCCCTTCTGAGGAATTCTGAGTCTTAGCTGCCTTTTCTCTCACTCCTTGGCTAACATTCTCTTATTTGCCTTCTGGTTTATCAATCCACACTTTGGTCTTGTCCTGTTCTGTCTCTGCCATGGGCATCCTCTCTCCCTTGTCTACTTTGTGACTCCTGCTGTTTCCACTGGCAAGTATTTGTCACACTTATGTACCAGTAGAAGGGATGAAACAACATGATGTATTGAAGAGAGGGCTGGCTTGAGTCTTCCTGCCTCTGACTGACCCATCCTGGCAGTGTGACTCTTGGTAAGTCTTAACCTCTGGGCCACAGGTTCCCCACACTGCAGAGGAAAGTAGAGACTTCCATTGGTAGAGTGAAATGGAGAGTTCCAGTGCTGATCTTGATTTGGAGCAGCTATAGGTAACATAGTCGATGGAGCGCTGGGCCTGGAGTCAGAAACACGAAGATTAAATCCAGCTTCATATATTTACTAGTTGTGTGCTCTGGATAAGTCACTCTGCTTGCCTCAATTTTCTCAACTATAAAATAGGGATAATAATAGCATCTAACTCTTAGGGTTGTTGAGGGTCAAATGAGATAGTATTTATCAAGTGCTTGGGACAGTACCTAGAATACAGGAGGCACTACATAAATGGTTAATTATGATGATGATGATGATAAAGAAGAAGATGATGAAAAGGAGCTTGCCAGCCAACATCTATTAAGTGCTTAGTATATACTAGGCATCGTACTAGGTTGTTACAATAAAAGGGCAAAAATCTTCCCTTCTCTAATGTTTGAGCATCTACTTACAGGACTTCGATCATTGTTTACTTTACTCTCACCAAGTTATAACTTCAGCCCTCTGTGAATTTTTTTTTCTCAGAAATCTGACCATGTTTGCCTTTGTACATCAAAACCATTGACTTTGAACTCTCTGAGTCTATATACAATTCCAGAGAATTCTGTACCTATTGACCACACTCATCCCCTGACCCTCGTTCTGGTTCAGGACAACAGCCCATACACCCATCTTTTATTAAACTGCTATTATGCCCAGTACAGATATAACTAGAAATAAAAATGAAGACTTAAGGCAGCCCCTTTTGTTGGAATGGCAACTAGATGTAGGATTCACTCTATGGAGTAGTTCTTCAGAAAGTTGACTATGCAAAGAATTTGTTCAAATTGAATAACTTTTCCCCATGGATTTCCATGATAAAATTGGAAGTGCTTTCTTAAAGTACAATCCTTAAATTATAAACTGTGTGTCATTTTCTATCTTTTTATCCCTAGTGCTAAACACAGTACTTTGCACATAAGAGGAGCTTAACCAATTTTTGTGATTAAATTGAATTGGAAAAGATGTTGGCTAACCAGCATAGGATGAATCACATCATAGGTTTGCAGCAAAAAGTTGAAAATTGTATCTTTAAAGGGAAGATGACTAGTTTTCAGAGAAAATACAGATAATATTTTAAATCACAACTTACAAGTATAATACAACTATAGCCAGGAGAGACCTCCCATTTCCCCATATCACACAGTCTTTAAGGGATATGGGGGGAGGGGACACCTCCAAGGGAGCTATTAGAGGCATCATGGCATAATGCATAATGTGTTGAACTTGGTTGGAGTCCAAAACACCTGGGCTCCAATTCAACTTCTGACACCTATTAGTTTTATTTCCTTGTCTCCAAAATGAGGCCAATAATACCTATAATAGCTGCCTTGAGGGACTGTTACTAGGGGATAGGAGGGGGGAGATTAGGAAGGTAATTTTTTTAAGGGGTAAGGTAGGGCAATTGGGGTTAAATGACTTGCTCAAGGTCACACGGCTAGTTTTTGTGTTAAGTGACTGAAGCTGGATTTGAACTCAGGTCCTCCTGACTCTAGGACCAGTGCTGTATTCACTGTGCCACTTAGCTGCCCCAAATTTATTTTTTTGAACCTCAGTTTTATAGTCCATGAAGTGGGACAGTAAAATGGGCCCTGCTTATCCCATAGGACTCCTGTGAGCATCAAATAAGATCATGTGTGTGGAATGTTTTGTAAACTTTGAAGCTCAGCATAAATGTCATTTATTGCATATTTATTTATTATTATTCTAAGATGTCTATCTACTTCATTTTCTAATACCGAATACCTATCCTAAGACCTAAAACAGGACTTGGCTCAGAATAGATATTTAATAAATGACTGATAAATTAAATGGACTTTGCCAAGGTCATACAGCAAATAAGGAGGTGGTAGTACTTAAACTCAGGTCTTGCTTTTCTAGTACTCTTTCCATTTAGCCCCACATTACCTCTGAAACTGATCTGCTCATATTTACCCCCAATGCTTGGGCTTTGATGTTCCTGTGCCTTTCTTAATGCTATTTCTGCCACCTAGAATGTCCCCTCTCTTCCTCCCTCCTTTCTCCCTTCCTATTCAAATTTCAAATGTCTTTTAAGGTCAAGCTCAATTCCTTCCTTATCTATGAAGTTTCCTCTGACAATTCAATGTCTCTCTCTCTCTCTCTCTCTCTCTCTCTCTCTCTCTCTCTCTCTCTCTCTCTCTCTCTCTCTCTCTCTCTCTCTCTCTCTCTCTGTCTTTCTCTGTATCTTTGTCTCTCTCGCTCTGTCTCTGTCTCTTCTCTGAGTCTGTCACACTCACTGTCCATGGTCCTGGATAGTATATGTGCTACATTGTGACTTATCTTTTATGGTTATCTGTTGTACTGTCAACTAATTCTTGTACTGTCACATAACTTTTTCTGTATTTGTGCCTTGTCTTCCTATCTTGACTGTAATTCCTTGAAAACAAAGATCATAGGTTATATCTCTTTGTAGCCACAGTATCTATTACAGGCGACATAGGACTTTGCACATAGTAGCTCCTCCATTCGATGGGTTGATTCTGACCTTGTCTGCAACTCAGGCCTGGTTTTGCATCCCAAATATGGATGTGGTTCCTTCTTTCATCCTGTTGCCTCATCATCACTATGCCTTAGTGTCTGCCAAGGCTCCTTCCCAGGTTCCATCTGCTATTCATGGGATATAGCCTTGTGTCTTGATAAATGGATGTGGATTGAATAGATTTAAGTATTATGATTAAAAGTACTGAATTTGGAGTTAGGAAAGACCCAAAATCAATTTCCTACCCCAGACAATTGTGAGCTGAATGACCATGTGCAAATTCATTAACATTTCAGCCTATTTTCTTCTCTATAAAATGGAGTAATACTATCTTTAGCATCTATCACACAGGACTGTTATGAGGATAAAATGAGATTGTATATGTAAGGAACAATGAAAACGTTAAAGTGCCATATAAATGTAAGCTATGACGATGGTGGTGATAATACATGTGTCATATCCCTATGAAGTGTGCCCTCATGGAGGAAGCTATTTCATGTAATAATTAACAGGTAAATAAAAACCTCACCTCTCAAAGTCTAATTTCAGCCTCTCCCTTTTCTAATCCATTCCACAAACTGCTGCCAATTTGTGTACAACACAGATCTGGACTCAGAGATGTGCTGAAGCCAGCTCAACCTGGCTCGTGAGTCATTTGTTAAATTTTCGATGTAAGCATTTATACCTTGGCAATGGGAAAATACTGAAAATCAGGGTTAGATTTATTATTTTGCTTATTGTATAGACTTAAGTGAAGGAGAAAATATTAATAATACAGGTAAAACACTAAAGTGTGTCCTGTTATATAGATAGATAAACACAGATATATAGATATTTTGAAGAGTTGGTTGGTAAACATTTGCCTGGTAACACCTGGATCAGATCTGCATTCTCTTACTCAAAAATCTTCATTGGCTACCTATTACCTCTAGGATATAAAATCTTCAGCCTGGCACTTTAGTCCTTCTACAATATGGCTCCCACCCTGATCTCAGGTCTTTTCTCATTATTCCCTTTTACCCACTCTCAATTACAATGGAACTGTCTGCTTTCTTTTTTTTTTTTTGCTATTCCTGATACATACATACCTTTCTTGCACCTGAGAGTTAGCTTAGGTTATTTCCTTCTTAATGTCCTCCTCTTGCAAATCATAGCTCAGGCAGTTCTTCTGATCCACGTTGGTTCTTCTTCTCCACTGACATCGTTTCTATTTACTTCTCTGTGTACATGTTATTTTCCTCCAGTAGAATGAAAGCTCCTTGAGGGCAGGGACTGTATTATTGTTGTTTTTCTGTCCTCCATCCCTAGCACAGTAGTTGAACATAGTGGTTGTCTAATTAATGTTTGCTGAATTTAACTGAATCATAGGGTAGCTCTAATGGTGCCACTGGGTTTCTACCTCCCATGTAACATTGCATCTTGGCTACAGATGAGAAGATACCCTAGAAGGCCATATGGAAACTATTTGCTTTCTTGTCATCTTCCCTAGGAGGATCAGGCTTCCAATAATGCACATTATTGCCATGATCAGGGTGGCAGGGCATTTGATCTATGGGGATAAGAAAGCAATAGTTGGTGCCACGAGCTCTAGTGATGACATTAGCTTTTTTCCCCTTTAGAAGCAGCAAAAAAACAAACCAACAAACCAAACCCTAAAAAAATCCAAAGTCAGAACTTCTGGGCTGGTGTTGGAATCTAGCCCATTTTACAGCAGTTACAGAGCTGGGTGTCTTGGGAAAAGAAAGGACAAGAGATCCAGGTGAGATCTTTTCATAACAGAGCAGAGTGATAATGCTGCAGGGTTCTAGAATTTCTCTGGTTTGAATATGCTTCCTTCCTACTCCAATGGTTCTGCTGCCCTGATCTTCTTCTTGTGCTTATATTAGGAGCTTTGATTTGCCAAAGATTAACTAATAAGCATATCTTTACCTTGAAAAACATCTTCATAATAAGCAAATCTCATGCTAATATGAACCGTATTTTTTTCCTTTAGTCTTCTTCCTTGTTTCGCTTAACAAGGAACATAAAGGAAACTTGAATTGCCTTCTTTCTCCCTTTGGAGGACAAATGTATAGTGATTTCAGATTATATTATTGAAATGTGTGCATTCACTGTCTTTTGTTAATATAATTTTTTCAGAAGTTCATCTATCTTTGCACAGCCAATGCTACAGGAAGGTTATACTTGGAGGCCCATTGAACTATTTTGAAATACAATCTTCATGACAAATCTGGCCCTTGGCATTTGGAAAGCATATGTTTGAAGAGTCCTTTGAACTAGAGGGTATTAGATTATGGGCATGAGCCTTTGTGGACTGTTAATGAGAAAGCTTTGTCAAAAGTTTGGGGGTGGGGAAGCCCATGAAATCCAACTCCCCACTTAAGCATTTGAGAGACCATAAATGTGGCAAGTCATTTCATTCAGCAGCCCAGATGAGTTTAGTATCATATTTGCATCTTAGAGAACTGAATGACAATGCCATCGACATTTAAATTGTGGGCACAAAATACTTGTCAAACACTAATTGCAGCCTTCCCCAACTCCTGTATTACTAACCTCATTATTATAACCACTGCCTGAATGGCAACAGCGGAGAGAGAGTCTATTCACCAAAGTACTTCATGAAAAGGTACAATTGTCATTATGAGAAATTTGGGTTTGTGAGCTATTCGCAGTTTTTAAAGAAAAATATTTGGCCTGAGCCAAGGGATTCATTGGTGAATGCTTGGCAACGGTATAGGACAGCCAGCTCCCATATTTTATACTTGACACTTTTTTCTAGGCAACCAGAAAGCTACCCTGAGGCTCTGAAGGCAATATTCCTGACATTGGTTGCAGGGGTGGGGAGACATCTTTGAATGTGTATGATTTGGGGTTGATTATTTGGTACAGATAACAGGGGTAAGAGGAGAGTCAGGAAAGGCAAAGAGTCATAAAGGTTGACTTCCTCAGGGAAGGCTTTACTGAGAAGGAAGGACTTGAGCTGAGCCTTGGAAGATGATTAAGACATGAAGAAATTAGGGAAAGGAAGGACATTGAAGACATGTGCTCTAGCACATGAGAGTGGTGGCTGGATGGTGTAGTGGATAGAATCCTGGATCTGGACTTAGGAAAACCTTTGTTGGGATCCCATCTTAGGTGTGTAACAGCTGTGTGACCTTGGGCAAGTTATTTAACCACCTTCAACCTTAGCTTCCTGATCTGTTTGAAATAGCTAGGTAGAAGGTAAGCAGAGAAGCAGAGTCAAGAAGACTTGAGTTCAAATCTTGCCTTAGACTTTTACCAGTTGGGTGGCCCTTTGTTCAGTAAGATATCTTAAACTCATTATGTCCCAAACAAAAGTTGCTATCTTTCCCCCTAAACTCTTCCCACCACCTACCTTTCCTTACTGTAGAGGGCATCACCATCCTCCCAGACCCTCCAGCTTACAACGTAAGGAGTCATCCTGAGCTCCTCAATATATCTCACCCTGCCTTTTCCCCCTTCCCATATCCAATCTATTGCCAAGTCTGCAGATTTCACCTTTGCAACATCTCCTGAATAGTCCCCCTTCCCTTCTCTGACACCACCACTACTCTAGAACAGGCCCTTTTCAACTCGAATCTGGATTATTGTAATAGCCTGCTAGTTCATCTACCTGCCCCAAGTCTCTCCCCACTCCAATCCATTCTCCATTCAGCCACTAAATGATTTTTTCCCCAAACAGGCCTGATCATACCTTTCCCTACACAATAAACTCTAGTGACTTCCTATTGCCTCCAGGAACAAATACAACATGCTCTGTTTGGCATTCAAAGCCCTTTACAACCTATCCTGTTTCCTGCCTTTCCAGTCCAATTCATGCATACAGACCTGAGAGGTGGGTTATATCTCATCACCATGTGACCATCTTCCTGATGATTACTCACTGGTTAGGCTATTCTCAGAAAATAGATTTGGTCTGTTGCCAAGATCATACCCAGAGAACTTCAAGACTAGTAGATCTTCCCAGAACTTAGGCTCTATTGCTATCGCCCTTGGAATCCATGGCCATCTTCACAGCACAAATGGAGGAGCAGAGTAGGATTTGGTGAAGGACTTTGAATTGCTTCACTTTTCACATTCTTGGTTTAGAAAAAAACAGAAGAAAGAAGGAAGGTGCAACTAATGGAAGGACGGCTTCTAGGTGCTCTTCAGAGCCACAAAAAATGAAATTAGCAGAGTGGACTTTATCCCATGTCTGAAGGCAAGAAGAAATGATATTTCATGGAATATTTGGTCATCATATATTACAATACTAATGACAAATAGAACTAATAAGTAATAGAAGTATAGGACCTGGAGTTATTAAGGCCAACGTTCAAATTCTACCTGGGATATTTCCTAGCTGTATGACCATGGCCAAGTCATTTAACTTCTCTCTTAGTTTCCTCATCTGTAAAATGGGGATAATAATAACTCCTACAGTTGTGAAGATCAAATGAAATATTTGCAAAGTACTTCACAATACTTAAAGCACTATACAAATGCTATTATTGTTGTTATTAAGTATAGGGGAAGGGAAAAGGAAAGGAATAAGCATTTATATAGCCCCTATTATGTGCCAAGCATTGTGCTAAATGTTTTTTTCTTTTTTTAACAATTTTTTACTTCATTTCTTCATCTGAAAAACTCTGCAAGGTAGCTACTATTATCCTCATTTGAGGATAATTATTATCCTCATTTTAAAAACTGATACAGACAGACCTTCAAGTGCTGCCTCCTACCAGAGGCCTATCCTGATTTCTTGCCCCTGGTATCTGAGCTAGTATCTGAGGCCATATTTGAACTCAAGTCTTCCTGACCCCAAGCCCAGTGCTCTATCAACTGTTCCACCAGCTGCCTCTGTTTATGCAAAAAGATTACCATGAAAATAATCATCACTTATGCACCAACATCTGAGAATGAAAAGCTAGAGAAAGAAGAACATCTAAATTAAATCAACATTCATTCTGATACTTGATGATTTCAATGCAAGGGTAGGAAAAGATAAGGGAAAAATATATGGGAATGCGTAGTTCAGGAAGAAGGCATGAGAAAGGCCAAAGATTTGTAGATTAAACAGAAGCCTCATGTCTTTCATATCATGATCACTTTCTTTGAGAAAAGAATTAGCAGATATGAACCTAGTGAGCACCAAATAACACCATAAAGTGAAGAATAGATTATATTTTAACAGACAGGAAAAGACTTGTTATTGATGTGGGAGTTATCCCTGAGGCAGCTGTCTGTGTACAGTCAGACTATTGACTTGTCAGAGTTAAGATCAGAATTATTTTTTAAACCAAGAAGCAAGAATTATAATGAGAAAAAGATAATGATGCACAATTGAAACAACATAACTCTAAACTATTTAAACAAGTAATTGAGAATTAAAAATGGGAAATAGAAAATAGAAATGACATTGACAGTGACTATGCTAATTTCATCCAGAAGTTTAACCAATGCATATTAATTGCCACAGAAAGGAGACAAAAAGAGCCTTAAAGATGGCTAACATCTGCCTTAGATGGTTGTAAAAATCTCACAAAGGAGTATGATTATGAGCAGTATGTTGTCTAATAATATGGAGATAGGCAATGGAGGGTAAAACTAGTTTAAATAAAAGCTTGACAAGATATCTAATCAAAATCATCTCAAGGGCATTGAAGGATAAGAATATAAAGAGAACTATAAACAGAAGAAAAGGAAGTGATTTGCAAAAAAAAAAAAAATAAAACACTATAAAAATCTTTTCACCTTAAAGGATGGTAAAGCTATAACTCTTGGACCTTAATATTATAGTCAGAAGTATTTATAGAGGAGAGAAAAATGGCATTAATAAGAAAAAAAGATGGGAAAAGCAGTTGGATTAGACCAGGTAAATATATTCAGGAAATTTCTGCTGATGGCATTACAATTATGCTGTGTTGAAGGCTCAACATACAAGGTAACTGAAGAAGGGGAAGATACCAAAAGCATAGGAAAAAAATCTTGGACTGAACTAATGTTGAAAAAAGGTGGCTGACAGAATGTCGATAATGTTCAACTGGTGTGCCTACTCTTCCTTCTATACAAAAGTCCTTAAGGGAGTCATCTATACATGAAAAGAGGGCATCATTAATGGGAAAACTGGAAGGGGACAAGCAAGTTTTCATAAGAATATATTTTCAACAGTGGACCACATTATTACCATTTCACAGTTAACTGAAAGATATAAAGAATATAGAATCTCATTGGGTTTATTGTTGATTATAAAATAGCATTTGTTTTTGTAAAATGAAACTCTGCCTTGCAAGCTCTCATAGAACAATGGGTCCCTCACACATACATCAAAATCATTCAGGATACCTTGAGCCTGGTGTAGTGGTACAAGTCTACAGACCTTGCTAGTGGGGAGTTCTAAGCTAGAGTAGGGCTAAACTGGATCAGGTTTCTGAACTAAGAAGAAATAATGGGATGATTATATGGCAAGGGTGAGGAATGATACATGAATAGTCAGAGGTTTTCACTGGTCTCATCACGATGTTAGAAGAAAGCAAGCTTAGGGGTGGCCAGGTGGCTCAGCGAGTAACAGCACCGGCTCCAGTGTCGGGATGACCTGGGGATCAAATCTGGGCTCGGATACTTAGCACCACACCCAGAAATAACTGGCCATGTAACCTTGAGCAAGTTACTTAACCCTGATTGCTTAAAAAAAAAGAAGAAGAAAGCAATCATGCTGGGTGGACCCTCTGTGATAAACTTATGGAAAGATGTGGTTAGGAGTGCATAGGATGGATATGCATGGATAGGTTGCCATCTGCTAGATTGGAAGGAACTTTTAAATAGATGAGATCACATATCTATTTTTGTATTTGAATATCCCCAGCACCTGGCCCATAGTATACATGTTAAAATGCTTATTAAATGGTATGCCTCCATTCACCTGAGAAGACCTGTCTTCTCTACAACACTTGGGAAATAGTGGGAGATATGGTTCAATAGAGAAGGGTCAGATTGTGGGGGCCATGAAAGCCAACAATTGTATCTTTATTCTATTCTATATATTCTCTTCTTTATTCTATATTCTATTCGAACTTTAGTCTATCCCCATATCATACCTAGCACAATAGATACCTGCCCAAATGGATACCTGCCTACAGAGGCAATCTCTGTTGCTGACTGATAACAGGTAAGGATCATGGATATTTAAAGAATGACAGGTGAACTTCCAAGTAAAATAACTGACTTAAAAACCACTTGCAGCTACATTTTCCCTAATTACAATTATCTCTTATACATTCTATCAGAGTGTAGGGGCTATCATAAATAGCAAAATGGATACAGAATTCAGAAGGCAGATAGTAGGTGCCTTATTGCTGGTATAGAAGTTCCACTGTGCGCTTCCTAAAGGATCTGGAATTTCAAGGAAACAGCAAATTCTGGAATGGTTTTCTTCTGTTAAATGGGAATAATACCTGTGACAAGATGTTTTTGACTCCTATGAGCCAGAACTTAAACCATGCCAGGCATCTGGAATCTTCCTTGCTGCAGGGAAGAATACACCTCCACTAGCAAATAATTCTGCAAGGAAAAGACTGCCATTTTGCTGAGTCAACAACAGGATTCAATTTCAGTTTCAAAGCAGCTCCAAATCCTCCCACATCCTCCCAAGCAGAATTAGAGCAAGGCATCTGTTGGTACTGATGAAGGTCTGACATTATTTTTGAAGAAGTTATAAAAATAGATGGTGCTTTGAACCTGTTGTACTCTTAACCATTTTGTTAGTGGCGACAATGAGGAAAATGACAAATTTTCTTTTGACCTGGAACTAAGGTCTCACAATATGATAAAGTCTTAAGTAAAGTGTGAGGCCCTCACCCAGACTCCTGGATAAAAGCAGGTGTCGTTAAGATCTGGCCTTTCCAATGACGCCATACTGCCCACTTTTAATAGGACCATCATCTTATCAAAGAAAGGTGGAGGGGCAGCTAGATGGCACAGTGAACAGAGCACCGGCCCTGGAATCAGGAGGACCTGAGTTCAAACCCGGCCTTGGACACTTAACACAAAAACTAGCCGGGTGACCTTGGGCAAGTCACTTAACCCCAATTGCCCTCCAAAAAAAAAAGGCAAAAAAAAGAAAGGTGGACTCTCCAAACTAGTGGTCAATAGTAGACTAGTCAATAGCTTTGATTTCTGGCAAAATTCTAGACCATATTATTGAAGGGATGATTTGTGAGAATTTAGGAAGGGAAGTGATTTTCTAAGAACCAATATGGTTTCATCAAGATTAAGTTATACCAGGTTAATCTCATTTTATTGCTAGACCTGCAAATTGAAGAAATAAGCCCCAGTACGTGGGGGAAACAATCACATACGTGCATTGCGGGTGGAGCATGGAATAGTTCTGCCATTTTGGAAAAAAAAAACACTCTGGGATTGCATAAGAAAAGCTACCAAATGTTTTACCCACTCTGATGCAACAAAGGGGTTATCTCCAGAAAGAAAAGACCTATCAGGTAGGCCCTATGTATTTGAAAAGATTCATAGCAGCATTATATGTAACAACAATTTAAAAAATAGAAAATAAAGGATTAATCCAACAGATAGGAAATGGCTACACAAGTTTATGAATATCCTAGAATATTATTATACTGTAAAGAA
The DNA here is from genome assembly GCF_028583685.1 of Petaurus breviceps papuanus. NCBI lineage: Eukaryota > Metazoa > Chordata > Mammalia > Diprotodontia > Petauridae > Petaurus > Petaurus breviceps. The sequence goes on from NW_027185764.1 coordinate 4,842,886, forward strand.
TGATAAATATGAGGGATTCAAAGGAACCTGGGAAGATGAGTACAGTCAACAAAGTTGTTGAAGGTCCCTAAGTTCAAGTTATATGAAAATTGTTTGAAAGAACTAGGGATGTTTAATCTGGAGAAGAAAAAACTCAGGGAGTAGATGCGTGAGAGCTGTCTGCAAGCATTTGGAGGCCTGTCATGTGGAAGAAGGATTAGATTTATTCTGTGTGGATCCAGAGGGCTGTGGGTGGAAGTTGCAAAGAGACAAATTTAGGCTTGATGTCAGGAAAAACTTTCCAACAATTACAGCTATCCAAAAGTGTATTGGGCTGCTTAAGGATATGGTGTTTCTGAGAAGAGCTTAGATGAACACTAGTCAGGAATGTTATGGACAGGACTCCTTGTGGATGTGGGTTAGAATATATGGCTGCTGAGATCCCTTCTACAGCTCAAATTCTGTAAATCTATGAAGTGAAATAAAATAAAGACTGGGCAAAAGAATATAAAAATTAACTATAATTATTAATCAGTCAGCATTTATTAAGTACCTACTGTATGTACTGCGATATAATTGAAGACAACATTAAAAAGCAGTAGGGCATAGATCAGAAACAATGGAAAATATTGGGACTAACTTGCTAAAATTAAAACACTTCCTTTTCCTTTATCTTTAGCAAATGGTAAATTTTATAAAGGAAAGTTGTTTGCAATATTCTTTGTTTGATTGAATATTCTTTTTGTGGTGGTTTATATGATTAGGTTTAGCTACAAAGTAAAAAAAAGAATATAAATTTTATGTTCATCTGTATGTATAGATCAATATGTATAACTTACATATGTATATCTATTTATATGTGTGTGTATGTACATAAATATTTAAACTTACATATAAATGCATATCAATGGCCATCTTGAAATACAATACCTAGGAAATAGCAGTGTTCCAGAGGGAGTGAGACCAGGTTGAAGTGTTGTTGGTATTTAGTCATTTTCAGTCATGTCTGACTCTTCAAGACTCCATTTGGGGTTTTCTTGGCAAAGATACTAGAGTATTTGCCATTTCCTTCCCCAGCTCATTTTACAGATAAGGAAATTGAGGCAAACAGGGTTAAGTGACTTGCCAGGGGTCACATATCTAGGAAATGTCTGAGGCCAGATTTGAATTCAGGAAGATGAATCTTCCTGACTTCAGGTTTGTATTTTTGTATAGTATAAGTGCAAAGGGGACCTTGTATTCTGTGAAATATCGTTATATATCACTTTTCTGTGTTGATTAGATATGACAGATCAGCACATGTCATACTCAACAAATTCATCATCCATGACAGTTATCTTTAGGTTTGACCTCTCTCCAGCTCTATACACAAGTATCCTACACTTAGCACAGTGACTGGCACATAGTAGGCATGCACTTTTGATAACCCACTGTAATGGGAATGTAAATTTTTAAGATCTTCCCTGCCCCTAGGCTAAAGTGCACCTGGAGCCTGGGGTGGGAGGCTTGTTTTTCAGTAGATACTTTTTGATTCGCCAGTGGGTCCAGAAGGTTGTTACATTCTCTGAGCCAGGAGAAGGCTATATAAGCCCTGATGTGTAGCTTTGTTTTGGGGCTCACTTTGAGAAGTGTTCTGTGATTTGATCAGATGGAACTCTGGGAAGCCATTGTTGAGAGCCCCCCAGCTTTGAAAAACCCAGATGTTGATTTGATATGGATGCAATGGTTGGACAGTTTGGAAACCTGTCTACTTGATCTGTTTCTCTGTCTTGATAATTCTGTCTGTATACTCTGAAGTTCGGGGTGCTGACCTTTTTCTCCTGAACTAGGTAAACGATATATGTTTGACTGATTAAAGTAAGCTTGTTAACCCATTTTGAGTTGGTTTCCTTTATCAAAGCAAATCCAAGAACCTGTATTGGCAGCCACCCTGGGGACACTGGGGTGCTTGCTGCTACACCTACATATGTTCTGATTCAATAATAAAGTACATGGCACTTTGGGATGATAGAGAAGATCCTCAGAGATTCCTTGGTCCTCATTGCTATATTTCTACTCTGATGTCCTGTCATTACCTAAAACTCAACCCTCCCTCTCACCTTCTGTACTTACTTCTCCTTTTGACTCATTTCAATCATATCATCCTTCTCCTAAACTTATCTAGGCTTCAATGTTCTCATCTGTTCGACTGGGAGTAGATGACCTGTAAGGTCCCCTCCTTGCCTCGAAATCTGTGACCCTCATCCCTAAGATAAACTTTATAGGCATTTTATATCTTCTTCCTCCCTATTCCTAATTCAGCCAGTCAGCAAATCCCTTCAACTTTTACTCTCAAAAGAGATATAGTGGATAGAAAACTGTCCTTGGAGCCAAGATGATCTGGGCTTATGAGATCTCTGACACATGCTGGCTTTGTGACCTCGAATAAGTCCCTTAACTCTTGGTGCTCCAGGCAAGTCTCTAAGGCTGTAAGTTGCAGAGAAAGTGCCTAAATGCATTGACAGACTGAGTTTCCTTATTGTATTTACTCTAGCAACGAAATCACAGATCCACTCCCCAGAAAAGTATCTCTATCACCCATCTCTTCCTTTTGTTTCCTAATGCTACCAAACAGGTGGAAAGAATACTCATCTCTTCATGTGGGAAAAAAATATGAGAGTGGGAGTTGACACATGCGTTCTTGTTCTATTTCTGCTGCTACCTTAGGAAAACCAACTTCTCTGTTCTCAGTTTTCTTATCTGTAAAATGGAGATGTTGGACCAAGTGATCACCAGGGCTTCCTGTAGCTCTGAAATACTGATTCTACATCCAGATTTTGGGAGTGGCCACTTAACTGTTCTCCCCCTCCTTCATCCCACACACTGTTGTCATAGTACCCGTCCTAAATATAATTTTATCATGTTATTGTCCTACTTAGAACCCATCAACGGGTCGCCGTTGACCAACAGAGAATGAACAGCTTAGCTTTATGCTTGAGTGCCCTCCTAATTTACCCTTACTTATAACTTATAGCTCTCCAGTTATATCTCCCTTTACTTAGGCATATAGTCCATGTTTGTGTGTAGGCAGACCAGTCAGACTGATTTACACATTGTGGTTGTTACTCAGTTGTGTCTGACTCTATGTGATCCCATGAAAAAAGTTTATGGAGTTTTCTTGGCAAAGATACTGGTGGATTGACCATTTCCTTCTCCAGCATGTCCCCATTTTATAGATAAGGAACTGAGGTAAATAGAGACTAAGTCACTTGCCCAGTAAGTGTCTCAGGCTGGTTTTGAACTTAGATCTTCCTGACTCCAGGACTGGTGCTCCATCCATCATGCTGCCTAGCTGCCCAAGATAGGTTTCCAAATGCACAGTATTATTTTTTGTTTTGTTTTGCACCTTTGCTCACATCATCCTTCTCTCCCAGAATTACCTTCTTTCTGCTTATACAACTCTTACAAGATCACATTTTATTTCTACCCCTTTCCCCCAATATCATGTCTTCTATATTCATGAGGTTTTTTAGATTCTACTACTCACAGCATTCTTGTTCTTTCATGGACTCTAAACAAAATGAAACCCATTTTACTCCAAACCCAATTCTCCAAATATACGTAGATTTGTTACTTCCAAATGTAGCTATGGAGGGTCCCACTATCCTTCTAGTCATCCAAGTTTACAACCTTGGTTTCATTATTGATTTTCCCCTTTCCCTTATACCACCTATGTCCAATTGTGGTTCTACCTCCACATATCTCACTTCTTTCTTTCCACTTACATGACCAGTACTTTAGTCCAGCCTCTCATCACCTCTCACTCAGACTATTATAATCAGACTCCCAGATTCCAGCCTTTACCATGTGCAATCCATCTTCCATGTAGCTGCCAGAGTAATCAAATGAATTAAAAGATGTAAAGCACTTTGCAAATTTTAAATTGCTATATACATAAATGCTTAATATTGATATTATTATTACTTTATTATTAGAACATAAGTTTAAGTATGTCATTTCCTCTGTTCAAGACCCCTTAGTGGCTCCCAATTGCCTCTAGGATAAATTGTACACTTCTCCATTTGGAATTTAATCATTTTTAGGTCATTTTTTCACGTTTATTTTATGTTATTCTCCTTCATGCAGAGAATCTCAGAATTTTAGCATTAGCAGGGACCTTAACCATCTAATCCAACCATACATGAAAAGGAATTTCCATTATACCATACCTGGCAAGTGGTCATCTTCTCTGTTCTTGAAGGCTTTCAATTAGGGGGAACCATCAACTCCTGAGCTAGCCCATGCAGCTTCGGAACAACTCTTATTGTTAGAAAGTTGTTTTTGATATTGAGCCTAAAAGTTGCCTCTTGGTAAATTCCTCCACTTGTTTTTGTTTCTTCCCTTTGGCTCCAGACAGAGAAAGTCTTATTCATCTTCTACATGACTGTCCTTAAAATATTTGAGCATAGCTATCATATTTCCCCCAGTTTTCACTTCCTAAGGCTCTTTATGTCATATGGCATCAAGGCCCTCCACCCTCCTGAATGCCTTCATGTGAATAACCTTCAGCTTATTAACATCTTTCTTAAGCTGTGGCATCCTGAATTGAATACAACATTCCCAATGTAGTCTGACCAAGGAATAGTAGAGAGAATGCCACTTTTTCCCTCCTGGAAACTTTTCCAGTTTCAGCAAAGTCCAAAGTTGAATCAGCTTTTTGGATGGCCACATCACACTGCTGACTCCTGTTGAGCTTATGCTACAGCCCACCAAAACACTCAGATGGTTTTCAGGCAAAGTGTTCATTATGTTCATTATGATGACATGGTTTGATTTATTATAAGATGAATACATTAGTATCATGGAAAGTTGGATTTTCTGGTGTTAAAAATATATGCATTCACCAAACAAACAAACTCAGTATTTAAAATTGTTCCTTAATACTCCCCTCTACCATGTGTGGCCTAGGTAGTTACCTGCCTTGACTGTCTCTTACCCTGATTCTTTCTTGCTTCCTTTATCAAAAGAGAGGAGGAGACCAGGAAAGGAAGAGAAAGAGACAGGGGGAGAGAGGGAGGGGAGAGAGGAAGAAAGAGAAAAGAAAAGTAGGTAGAGGGAGAGACAGAGAGGAAAGGTAGATATAGGAGAGGGGGAAAGAGGGAGAGGGGGGATAGAGGGAGGGGAAAAAGCAAGAGGGAAGGTGGATAGAGCGAGAAGAGGGGAAAGGGAAAGGAAAAGGGAAGAGGGGGAGAGAAGGAAGAGAGAGAGGAAAAGGAAAGATAGAGGGAGGAGGGGGATAGAAGGAGAGGAGAGAAAAGAAAGAGAGGGATAAAAAGGAGAGGAAAAGGTATAGAGGGAGAGGAAAAGTGGGAGAGAGGGAGAATACAGGGGAAGAGAAAAGAGAAAGGGAAGTACATAGAGGGAGACAGAGAGAGTAGGTTGAGGGAAAAGGAGAGAGAGTGAAGAAGAGGGGATAGAGGAAGAGCTGGGAGAGAAAGGAAGATAGAGAAAGAGGAGGGATAGAAAGAGAGGGGGAGAGAGGAGGGAGAGAGAAGAAGAGGAAGGAGGATAGAGAGGGAGAATAGATAAAGAGGGAGAAAAAGGGAGAGGAAAGAAGAAAGAGGGAAAGGGAGGGAAGATAGAAGGAAGATGAAAACAAAAGGGAGGGTGGATAAATGGGGGAGTGGAAGAAGAAAGGGAGAGAGAGGGAGAATAGAGGGAGAGACAGGAAGGAGAGGGAAGGGAAGGAAGTGGGAACAGAAGGGGACAAGGAGAGCGAGAAGGAAAGGGACTGGATGGAGATAGAGGATAGAAAAGGGAGAGAGAGGGAGGGAGGGAAAGAGAGAAAAAAAGATTGGGGGAAGAGAGAGGGAGGAAGGAGAATGATAGAAAAAGAGACATGAGGTGGGATAGATCATCACATAGTATGAATTGGTTAGCCAGCAAATTCTTCTTTTTCAGTATCGAGGCTCTTTCCCCCAACTCTCCTGATGTGGATGTGTCTTATTCTGGATTATCCCATTCAGGATTAGAACAAGAGAGACATGTCTTGCTTTTGAGTCTCTGGAGAAATGAGAACCTCGATAGAGTTCATGCTACTATGTGTTTGAGGATAACAGGAAAGAATGGGACTACTGGTCTGGATTGGTCTGAGTTCTAGGGTGGCCATGGGCAAATAAGGATTTACCCCAAAACTGGGTTTTTGTCTGAGAGGATAGCTCTGAAGTTCTCCTGCCTCTTCTTTCAAGAGATGATGTCTAGAAGAGAAAGCTCCTAACTCTCAAGAAGGAGAGACCCTCAAGGGCTGGTCTCTAGACAGACTCTAAGAGCTTTTTTTTTTTGTGAGCTCCTGGAGGTAGGGACTGTGTCTTATTTATCTTTGTAGTTTCTTCTCTACATTTATTCAATATTTAAAATAAAACTGCAAAAAAATGGCATTATCACAATTGGTTAATTCCTCTGAATCAGTGTCCCTTTCACATATTCTTGGAAACATCTGTCTGCGTAATCATTTTTAAAAAAATTAAACATAGATTCTAGGATGGTAGTTTTAGAGGTAGAAGGGACCTCAGAGTTCATCTAGTCTAACCCCAACCTCCATTTTGTAAATGATTGGACTGAGGTCCTGACAGGTTATATACCCAAGGTCACACAGGGAATAAATGACAGTACTGGAATTCAAACCCAACCATCCTTGAGATTCAATCCTCTTTTCCCTACACTGCAAGATTAACTGAGCTAAGATATAATTGATAAATTGCACATAATTTCTTTGGCACTGGAAATGTCACTCTTGCCAAAAAGTCTCTCTTACCATTTTCCAAGAAAAGTGACGTGTGGGATAATTATTTTTAGATAAAAAATAATATTGGTGTCATCATTTCAATATATGTAAACCTGCTAAGATTTCATGAGTTTTTTAATCAGCTCTGAGACTGGTGACATGTAAATTTAAATGTCGAAATATCTGCCCACTTCTTCCTCAGACTCCTATCTCTTTTTTTACCCCTTTCTTCATTTAGTAATAGAGTAAAAGTGTGCTGCTCTTAGGCAACATGATAAAGCAGCCACAATTTTTGGCTTTGGTACCTCTCCTGTCATATTGCCCCATTTCTGTATCATACCTGATTTTGTCCTTCTTTTCCCTCCCCATTCTCCCGGATACATCCATTCTCTCAAATAGAGCCCACCCCCGCCCCCACCCCCACTCAGCCACACTGTGAAGTAGGTACAGGTTATCTTTGTCAACTTCCCCTTCCACAGATGATGTTGTCATCCAAAGGAGCCATTACAAATGGTAAAAATTGGGGTATCAAGAGCCCCATTAGGGGAGTGAGGTCTTTGGAGAAAGGTCCCACTTTAGATCATGGAGGAAACTGCCTGGCTTTGCCCATCAGAATCACAGTCCATTGGTCTTATTTTTATAGGAGGAAGACCCAGTGCTTAACACAATACCTGGAGCAGAGGAGGGGCTTACCAAATGCTTCTCACTTGATGCCAGGAAGCTTTATGTATGGGGGCCAGAGGAGATTGTTGTTAATATAATTTGCTTGATATGATTTGGAGTTTATGGTGTATAAGAAAAACATAATTCTGCCTTTAAGAAGCCATCTGACTGTTCATTCATTTTGAGGCAGATGGGAATACCTGCAGTAAGAGAGAGAGAGAAAGAGGAAAGTGGATCAACCCAAGATTGAATTTATCCAAACTGGGGAGGGGAGGGAGCTGGCTCAGGAGAAGGAGGTTTATCCAAGGTAAACAAAAAATTTAGTGAGAAAAAACACACAGACCCAGAGCAGCCAAGATTAACTAAAAGTAGAAAACTGACAGGATAATAATTATAACTCACATTTCTCTAGTGCTTATTAGGTTTGCCAAACACATTCCTCCAACAACTGTGAGGCAGGAAAATAATCCTTACCTTCATTCTACACATGAAAAATGAGGGCCAGAGATGTGTCCACAGTGTCAGAGTTGAGCTGAATGCCAAGATTCTATCTAACACCAATGGTCTTGCCGAGGATGTGTCTGGGACTTTCGAAGGACCAAAATGGACTAAGATCAACACAGTAAATCAAGTCATCTAGTAAGCATCATGTAGACCTATTTTTGCTGAATTGGTGAGCAGAATGCTCATGGTCCTTTCTGGCTTATAAGAGAAGGCAGTCCCATACTGGCATGCCCAAAGGAGATAGTCTAGAAATAAAAGATCAGAGAGCTGAGAAATGAACCTTGGGTAATGACCTAATTAACTAAGTTGGAAGACAGGCTATCAATGGATCATGGGATCAGAGATTTAAAACTGTAAGGGTCTTCAGAGGCCATTGAGTCCAGCTTTTGCACTCTACACATCAGAAAACTGGGGGACAGAGAGGGTTGTGACTTGCTCAGAGTCACATACCTGATAAATGCCCAAGGAAGGATTTGAACTCAGGTCTTACTGACACCAAATCCAACATTCTATCCACTATTCCATGATGCCCTTGCAGTAGGGATAGAAGAGGAGAGTCAGGGGAGGGCATCGTGGAAACTAAGAAATGAGAGAATTTTAGGAAGGAGAAAATGGTTTGTCTTATCAAATACTATAGAAAGTAAGAACTGAGCCAAAAATTTCAATTTGGTAATTGATAAATTTTAGAGTTTTGTTTCATTAGATTATTGGGAAGGGAAGAAACAATTTTTCTGGAGATGAGAGAGAGAGAATAATGAAGGAGACACAGGGGTTGTAGATCTCTAATTAAAAATTTCTATGTTTAAGTGATTCAGGCTGCTTAGATTGGGCCCTTTCCCCCAGAGGGGGTGAAGAACAGTAGAATAGCTAATGTGTCCATTAGCGTAACCCCTCACATCAAAAGAATTCTACTAAGTCCTGTGTCTTTCCTTATCTGGTCTATTCATTATTGGCATTTTCCAAGGTGGTTGGGGTCTGCTTATCCTAGACTAGTATACTTGTAAATGCTTTGGCTTCTTTTTTTTAGAATTTTCTGAGTTGTGGTTACATGTGCAGATTCATTTCCTGGGACCAGAGCAAGACTGGGACTCAGGGGTGATGGTGAGGAGGAAATACATCACCTTATATCCCTTCTGAGTAAGTGTCTCACAGGTGATATATCAATCCTATAAACAGACATAGTAGTTAGACTAGAGGTGCACATGATTCTTTCAGTTTCTTGAAGACTATAGCCAAAGTAATTCAATAAGAGAAGATAGAAATAAAATAGTAAATAGATAGTGGGGGGGTGGGGGATGTGTTTTGTTTTTTTAAATAAAGAGGACCATTGTTGGGTATCACCAGATTGTTCTCCAGAAAGACTTTTACCAATTTGCAATGCCATCAATAATGTATGTGTGTACTTAATTTTGAATAGTCCTGCCAATAGTTAAAATCACTTAAAAAAAAACTGGTCGATACATGTGAGCAGGTACCTTGTAATTGTTTTAATCTGTGACTTGCAAACATCAAAACTTTAGGATGAAGAAAATGACTCTATGATGTTTGGTCATGAAGTGATTTTTGACTCTTGAATTCTCCTCATAACTAATGTCAAGGAGGTAATAATATATTTCACCAATGTCTAGGGGCTGGCTGTGTAATAAAGCCTCATTAACTGAACTGCACCAATTAGGAATCTGTGTTAATTCCAGGCTGAGCTGAAATTTCCTTTGTACTCTTTGAGGAGAGAAAATTAATAGAACAAACAAAATTGCAAGCGAAATGCTTAACTTAGGGGAAGAAATTGTTTTCTCCCACTTCAGATGTAAATGATCAGGACAATAATTACTGACCAGTCATTTGTGTCCAACAGAATCTCACCCGCAGAGATCTTATCTGGGCATAGATGGTTGACCTAGGTACAGCATGCTTCCGAATAACCCAACTGTATTTCTTTTCAAATTTTTACAATTAGTAGTGACCTCCACAATTAGTTCAATTTTGATCTGGCTTTTTTTTTAAAGTTTAACCCTCATGTTAAATAGTATTATTTTGGGTAGTTGGGCATAGTAGTAACTCATTCCTAGTAAGTGATAAATTAGATTCTGTTGAAAATCTTTGAATTTCCTCCTTTCTCTCACATCAGATATAAAACATGTGCATTGTGCAAAACCTTGCTGTGGCTGCTTCATCTGCTCTATTCATAGTCATCAGACCCCCCCACCAGATTTGTCAGCAGGGTGTTAATATCTGTGTTCAGCAATGGTAATTGGGATTTTCATCATGAGGTCCACTTATACAGTTTGGCTGTTCAACATCTCCAAGCAGTCTAAAACCTGCCAAATAGTTCATATAGTTCCTGGTACCTGGGACCATGGTGTGGTATAACTGAAGATCCACCCGGGCTTTGTATATTGTCACTGCTAGAAATAGCCATTGCTACCCATGTTATTTCAGTGGCATGTCTTTTATCAATGTGTCAGAACAAAGATTGCAAGACAGCTGCAAAAAAGAATGAAGGAGGTATCCTATAGCACTGATTTAGGTTTGGCTGAGACTTTTTGTAACAGCTGGGACGTGCACACAGGAGAGATGCGAGGTTACCACTAACTATTTCGAAATACATTTTAAAAGTACATGTGTGGGACTGGAGTGAAAATGAAAATTCAACATTGTACAATCTATTTTATATAGCATCTTTCCTCTGTGGAGTTCAAGGTACTGCTCAGAGAATAACCATTATCTGGTGTTGGACAGCAATCTTCTAAAACCTACTAATAGTTACCTTGTTGCTTAGGTACAGAACTGGCTGGCCCCACAGATTTCAACAGATATAACTTGAGTTCTTAAAATTTCTAAAAGATACTTTAACAATGTTAGGACACCATCAGACCATGGGTTCCTCAAGGATAGGGACTGTCTTTTGCTATTCTTTGTATTCCCAGCACTCAGCACAGTGTTTGGCATATAGTAGGCACTTAATAAATGCTTAATGACTAACCGGCCAGAGTCAGTCTGGGATGGTATTGTGGAGACAGAGCCTAGCTCAGACTCAGGAAGTCCTGAGGTTCAAATGGAGTCTTTGACATGTCCTGGCTATGACCCAATCACTCAGCCTGCTAGAGCTCAAGGCAACTCAATAAGACTTCTCCTATATGTGTAGCAGAAAGGGACTAGAAGAGGAAATTTCTTTATTAGGAGTTACACCATTTATGGCATATTTCTGGACAAAAAAATAAAAGAGAGCATTAGACTTGGAAAGGAGGATAAAAAGAAGGAAGGAAGGAATAGAAGGAGGAAAAGAGGGTAGGAAAAAGGAAGGAGAAGAGGAAGGGAGGAAGAAAGGGAGGGATGGAGGGAATAAGGCAGGAAGAAGGAAGGAAAGAAAGAAGGAAGGGATAGAAGGAAGAAAGGAGAGAAAGAGAAAGGAAGGAAAGGAGGGAGGAAGGGAGCAAGGAAAGAAGAGATAGAGGAAGGAAGGAGGGAAGAAAAAGCAATGATAAAGCACTTGTGATGTATATATATGTGTGTGTATTCCATGTAAATATACTATTTTAAAGTTGGCAAAGTATTTTACATATTTTATCTTCTTTGAACCTCACAACAACCCTGTAAGGGTGAATAGTTATAGTTATTATTATCATTGCTGACATTTACAGAGGAAGGCATTGAAGTTTGGAGATGTTAAGTGACCTGTTCTACTTTTCACAGCTAGTCTGTGTCTGAAGTGGGCTCTGAACACTAGGTCAGTCAATCAACCAACACACAGTAAGTGTTTATTACTTGCTAGGAACTTAGAATCCAAAGGGAAAAAACTTTTTTTAGTGGAATAGCCCCTGGTCTTAAGGAGTTTAGTGTCTGTTAGTCTTTTCATTACACCACGCAACTAAGTAGCACAGTGGATAGAGCCTGAGTTAAGAAGAGCCTGGAGTTAAGAAGACCTATGTTCAAATCCAGCCTGTCACTTACTAGCTATGTAACCTTGGGCAAGTCACTTAACCTCTGTCTGCCACAGTTCTCTCTAATGAAAAACGGGAATAATGATAACACCTACATCCAAGGCTTGCTGAAGATAAAATAAGATACTATTTATAACAGAAAATAAATGCTTGTTTCCTCCTATGCTATCTTTGGTAGAATCATATACTTAGAGTGAGGGCAACAGGTGAATACTACACTGGAACCCTGGACAAAACGTCCTGGTTGGGTGACTCTTATAAGAAAGATTTATGGAACGATATGGACCCAAAAATATAGGCTGAGAAAAAATGGAGGAATGGTTTTTTTGTACCTGTGGAGGGAGTAACAATGACACTGAGGTCATGGGTCTATCAAGACAAAGATGTTGTTCTGTTTCACATTGCTGCCCATTTCCTCTACCTTTCAGTCCTCAGCCTGACAGATTCAGAAACTCAATTCCGTCTGTTCACCTAGGGGTGACGAGGCTCTGAGGGACCGATCCACATGACAGAAACACTAGAAATTCTTGTGTTAATAAGAGTCTGATTTATGCATAGACAATAGAAGATGCACCAAACCTGACACCCGGAACCAGTTATCTACCCAAGACAACTCTGATCCCCAGTGGGAAGGACAAACGTAGGAGACCATATTAAAAACTGGAAGGTTGTTTGGTGAGTTTGGGACCTGCACAAGACACTAAGATGTTTTTTAAAGTGTTGAAGTAACAAGTAGGGACATTTAGTTGGGGGAAGAGAAGATTTAAAAGGGGCATCATTTCTGCTTTCAAATATATGAAGGGCTGTCATATGGAAGAGGGATTAGAATGATTCTTATTAAAGAATTTAACAAGGTTAAGTGACTTGCCCACTACCTACTTATTATCCTTCTTCTCTCTGAATGACTCGCCTGCTTTTTCTTTCAGTCATATATGTCCTTGACAATGCATTTTAAGTCACTTCTTGATGACAAGTTGATAATATCTTGCAGCCTACTTGAGTCATGTGTCTTTTCATTGCCTTTTGGGTCATTATGAGATTGGTTCTTCTGAAACTGTCAAATCCCACAATTCATAGGGTCACTAGGAGAATGTTGATCATCATAAAAGTGTGGTAACTCTATCACAGGAAACAGCATCATTAGATATACTCCGTCCTTTTCAGATCACACATAGAGTGTTTTCTTCACTTCCTAATGCCACACTGGATAAGAATCAATTATTTTAAAATGAAAAGAACATATTTTTAAAATTCCAATATGCACATTTGGGGAGCATTAAATAATTCATATTAGAAAAGCAGCAGGGGACAGGGGACAGGGAGTTGGTCTTCCAGCTAGAAAGAGCTGGGTTCAAGTACTGCCTCTGATATATACTGGTTATGTGACCTAAGGCAAATCACAAGTTCTTGACGCTCTAGGCAACTAAGGTGCTGACTTGCAGAACTTTCCTCACCACTTACTTCCTTATGCCAATGATATCATAGATTCAGGCCCTTTCTCTCTCCCTAGCCAAATGCCACACTGGATGAAAAGAAATGATTTAAAAGTGAAAAGAACATTTAAAAAGTTCCAATCAGTTATACACATTTTTTTAAAAATTAAAGAATCCATTAAAATGCCAATCAATGCTTTCTGTTGTTAGCTTTCCATTTATGTGGCAAGACATGGCATAGCTTAAAGATGGTACCATGTAATAAGGATTACAGTTTGGTTTACATCGCATTTAAAGCAATATATTCTTCTAAAGTCTTTGGGAAAGTTTTATAAATAGGTCACAACAGGACTCAGACAATATTCAGGACCCAGTTTTGGCAAAGATTCCTCTATGTATTATTTAGAAGGATTAGAGAAGACTTTCACCCAAAGGGAATCTGCATTTATAGATTCTAGAATATTGCATTAGGCATCAAAGAGGTACTTGGTTCCAGTTTTCAAACTATGGATAACATGCTTATTAACAGCAGCATATAGCAAGAAGAGATAACAGGCCTGTTCAACTCTCATCCTAACTGGAGCAGGCTATTTGATTTTGTTTAAACATACACCCACACAGAGAGTGTTTCATATCCATAATTAAAAGAGTTGCAAATTCAGAATCTTAATTATATGTGGTTGTTTTATTCAAATTGCTATGTATGTTTGTTATAACTTTGTGACCTTTAAAATACTATATAAAAGTGAGTTATCATTATCATTATAGAAGAAAATCTAGATGAACTAATATTGTCAGTTCAGCTCAATGAAACAGTATAAATAAATTTCCATTGCTTTTGATGATGCTTGTTCTCCAAACATTCCCAGAGTGCCTCTAATTAATCTGTTAAATTGGAGGTACTTTATTTCCCTCTAATTCTCTAGAATCTCAGAATTTGATAGGATTCCTAATCCCAAATATATTGAAATAGGGTTTTCCTCCACAGGATTTCTCACAAGTAGCCATCCAGCCTTAGCCGAAGATCTGCAATATGCAGGAGTCTACTGCTTCCACTTCCAATTTTATAAATTCCTAACTTTTAGAAAGTTTCCCTCACCCCAATATTGAACAAAAATTATCTTCTTTATAATTTTCACTGACTGCTTCTAGGTCTGTCATCTAGTGTCAAGTAAACCAAGTTTAGACTCTTTTCATCATGACAGCCATCCACAAGCTTGAAGGACATCTCATGTCTGCCCTGAGTTTTCTTTTCTCTAGGCTAAGCTCCCCTAGTTCCTTCAACTGTTCTTCATATAAAATGAACTCAAGGCCTTCCCCCTTACTCTGGACACTCTTCATCCAGCCAATGGCCTTCCTAAAACATGGCACCCAGAACTGAGCACTATTCTTCCTTAAAAGTAGGATGGGGAGAGTTAAACAAGGCAGAATAGAGGCAGCATTCTAAAATAATCATAATCTTAGTCTAGAAAATATCAAAATAATTCTTTTTTATGCAAATATACACTGTATTTATTTGCAAAAGATGAAGATTATTTAAAGGTTGTGTTCACAATATAATCATACTTTTTATAGGAAAAAAATGATTAAATTGAGTTCTCCTGACTCATATTTTAAATCAATTTGACTTAAATGGAATCTACTTGTGACTGCCCTGCCCTCACCAATAGATAAATGAGGAGCAATGAAATTGATCTGACATTCTAGGCATACCCACTTGTCGTTTTATAATGAATATATTGGAACATAAACTTCTTTGGGGGTGGCATGTTTGTTGTTGATAGCTATGAATAAAGAAATCAGGTGACCCATTTAGAATAGTCTGATTTGAATCATTTAGGTCTCCTTTTAGAGGAACAAGACTAAAGCTTGACTAAAACCTCAGGGGCACACAGAATATTAAAGTGGAAAAGAATATTATATTTTAAAATTATTTTCAATTTAAAGATGGGAGTTTGCAAATGCACACACATCCCTCCCTCCCTACCCCCCCCAAAGTATATTTCAATAGTTAGCTTATTCATCTTTAACAGAAAGGAGGAAATGTGTCCTTTAACTTTGACAGTTTGGTACTAACATTGACAGATACAATTGTGTTTGTCCAGAGTTTTGTTGTCCCTTAACATTGACCTTATTTACACTGTTGGAGTCACAGTGTATGTTGTTTTTTTTTTACTCTCTTTACTCTGTATCATGTCATATATATTTTCTAAATTTTGCCATCTTCTCATATTTTTATGGATTCCTCACATTTATCATTCATTGTGATACAATAATATTCCATTACATTCTTGTATGTATTCCCCAATAATTGTGCAGTTGATTTCTAACCTTTTGTCATAAAAACTACATTATGAATGTTTCTGTATACATGGATCTTTTCTTGCTGTTGGTAATACCCCTCTTAAGTTATTAGTCCCCCATAGAGGAATCTCTTGATTAAAAGACACGAATAATTTGGAACTTGTCTTTCATGATTCCAAATGATGTCTTCCTTAATGATTACAAAAACTCACAACTCCACCAATAGTTTTAGCATGCCTGTCTTCCCACTCCAACAATGAGTTTTCCTGTATTTTACCATCTTTGCTAAATCATTGGGTTTATTATTGTGATATTTCATGGTTGTTTTAATTCTAATTTCTCTGATCATTAGTGATTTTGAACATATTTTAGGTAACTGTTATTTGTATTTCTTCCTTTGAAAACCAGTTGTTCCTCATTTTAGAACTATGTCTAAGATATAAGCTATAAAACTGTGCATACCCTTTGACTCAGTCACCACTAGGTCTGTATCCCAAAGATATCAAAGAAAAAGGAAAAAAAGACCTATATATACACAAATATTTTAGCAGCTTTTTTGTGGTGGCAAAGAATTAAAAACTGAGGAGATGTTCATCAACTGGGGAATGGCTGAACAAGTTGATGTATAAGGTTGTGATGGAATATTATTGTTTTATAAGAAATGACAACTTAGTAAGAACTATGTGAACTGATGCAGAGTGAAGTGAGCAGAACCAGGAAATCATTGTTCACAGTAACAGCAATACTATAACAATGATTAACTGAAAGACTTAGCTACTCTGATTAATAGCATAATTGAAGACTTCCAAAGGACTTAAATTTTAAAAGAACACTACCTATCTCAGAGAGAGAACTGATGAACTTTGAGTACAAATTGAGGCATATTTTTTTCACTTTATTTTTCTTCTATTTTTTGGCTACATGGCTTAGTATGGAAATATGTTTTGCATCATTTCACATGCATAATTGATATATTTCTCACTCAATGGAAATGCTAAGGGTGGAAGGGAGAGAGATAATTTGGAACTCAAAATTTTTAAAAAGTTATAAATTAAATAATAATTAAAAAAGAAAACTGTTCTTGTCCTTTAACCACTTGTTTATTAGAAAATGACTCTTAATTTCATAAAAAAAATTGCCCAAAGATCTCAGAATGAAGACTTTAATCAGAGATAGGTAATACAATTTTTAAAAAATCTTACTCTATATCTTGATTCTAGCTGCATTTATTTTATTTGTAAAAAATATTGTTTTATATGATTGGGATTATTTATTTTGTCTTTTCTGGGCTCTTCTCTGCTCTATCTAATTATGAATTTTTCCCCTGTCTATAGCTGTGAAAGATATATCTCCCTACTCTCTTAATTTCAATATTTTATATTTTGATCAGAGATTCTTAACCTTTTTTGGGTGTCAAGGCCCCCTTTGGCAGTCTGATGAAGCTTCTGGACCCCTTCTCAGAATAATGTTTATGAATACGTAAGATAAAATACAAAGAAAACCAAAATTAGTGAAAATAAAGATGTAATTTTCCCCATACAAATTTATGGACACCTTACAATTTATCCATCGTTCCCAGGTTAAGAAACCTTGATTTGGATCATTGATCTATTTTTGAATTTATTATGGAATAGAATATAAGAAACTGACCTCAAGTTATTTTTTAAGAGACTGTTTTTTATTTCCCCAAACAACTCTCATCAAGTAGTGAGGAAAAAAAGACATGATAGATCATATTGTCCTAACTCCTCAGTTTATAGATTAGAAAGCTGAGGTCCAGAGAGGGGAAGAGACTTTAGGTCAATCTTTCACAACTAGCCATGGCAGACCTAGAATTAGATCCTAGGTTGCCCAATTCCCAAGTCCTGGGCCTCTTCCACTGTACAAAAAAGCCCCCTCAGTGAAAAAAAAGTGAGTTCCAATATTTTTTTCATTATTACAGGAACTTTAAAAATGTATTTAACTTAAAAAGCAAAAGATCCGAATTGGGCCTCATTACCCTACTTTATTTCTGCTCAGAGCAATTAACCTAATGCTCTCATTTGTGTGTGGGAGGAGGATAAAAAGCAGGGTAGCACGTGCACAGCCTGCTGAAGAACTAGGTGGCACCTGTACATCAGTCCAAAAAGGACGTCAAGATTCTAGTAAGGTTGGTGCTGATCTGCCTAAAGCATCTCCTGGCTTGTGTGTATCAATGAAGGGAGATGACCAAGAAAGGGGGGGGGGGTGATTTACCCCATTCTAAATAGTTCTTAACTGTGGTTTGAGTACTCTCATTAAAAAGAAGCATGAGGAAAGACCATTTGTCAAGCACTTGAAATCACGCTCATCTTGGTTGGGAAGAATATTCATTTCCCCCTTTTCCAAGACCTCTGACTGAATGGAGAAGGTTTAGGTAGAGCATGCAATTATTGACAAAATTCCATTTGAGGCATCAAGGTGGTATAGTGGATAGAATTCTGGACTCAGAGTTATGACAACTTGAGGTCAAATTGCACCTCACACTTTTTTTTTTTTGCTTTTTGGAGGGCAATTGGGGTTAAGTGACTTGCCCAAAGTCACACAGCTAGTAAGTGTGTCAAGTGTCTGAGGCCAGATTTGAACTCAGGTCCTCCTGACTACAGGGCCAGTGCTCTATTCCCTGCACCACCTAGCTGCCCCCAATACCTCACACTTTCTAACTATATGGCACTGATGAAGTCACTTAACTGCTCTCTGCTTCAGTTGCTTCAGCTATTAAATGAGGACAATAATAACACCTACCTTACAGAGTTGTTTTTTGAAGATTGAAATAATATTTCACTTTGCAAACCTTAAAACTCAAGAGATATGCTACCTATATATGTGATGTTTGGGGAGAGAATATAGCTAAGGTTGTGAAAGACTAATATATATAAAGGGAAGCAGTGGAATCTTCTTTTTTGGGAGATTAGTAAGACAAACAATGGTAGTTAGGGGAAGGTATGTGTTTGGGGGTGGTGTGTGGTAGGGGAGGATTGACAAGACCAAATCTGATCCATTTCTAGAAGTTGGGAGTATGTTAGCTGAGAGTTCTTCTAGCCAAAATGATCAGAGAGAGGAAAGCTAGAAATGACTGACAGTCAGCAAAAGAGGGAAGAGAAGGTTTGGTCAAAGGGAAAAGTCAATGTAAGGGATAGACCCTAAGTATCATTTTAATGAACTTGCTTTAGGTTCATGTGGCATGGCAGACACCAATTTAATTTTGATAAGCAAGAATTAATTTTAATGTGCAGAATATTGTAATGAGAAACTTTTTATTTTGTGTTTAAATCTTTTTTTCTTTCATCTTTTTAGAAAGTGTTCCTTCCAACTCAAAGATTTTATGATTCTGTTGATAACTTCTATGAATCCATTGCTAACACTCTGCCTTTTTTTGTTGATTGGCCCAGGACCCATATCAGTTCATGATATCATCATCATCATCATTGCTGTTGTTATAATATTATTTTATTTTTACCAGGTGTCATCTTACATATTTCTCCCCCCAATAATGACCACAGTTGCTTCAGAACCCAGAGTTTTGCCCATTTTCTTTGTCTATTTGGCACTCTGGAAAGTAGGTTAGGGTGGACTCCCCACCCCCACTCTCCTACCAATCCCTTTGAAATCATCTCTCCATCTACCTTCCTGGAGTAATGTGCCAGCCCATAAAACTTTCATTAATATCTTCAGTCTGAGAATCTAAAAATGTTATAAACCACTTGTTGAGTGGGTCGGGTAAGCAGCTTGCAGCAAATTCCCCTAGGAAGCAGACCTCTCCCTTCAGGAGCCTGTAATTGGAGAAACACCCATTCTGAAAAGAAAATTGCTTTTTGTTAGGCTCTACTTCATTCTTAAAATTCTCTTTCAATGCCCTCTTCTCAGTATTTGTGAAATAATCATGGATTCCTCCAACCCATTGACCTACTTACTCTAGAATTCATTTTGTGGCTAGTTGCCTAGGGATTGGTTTGTTTTTCTATTCTTGCCTTGCCCCTGTGTGCTACTGGCGGGTTTCAGGTGGCCCCCTAAGGGCCTCCTCAGCACTAAGGACATCCTCAGGGAAACCAGCTTCACAGTTAAGCTCTAGAGCCTGCAGAGTTATTAACCTTAAGAAAGCAAATTGTGGGGAATGAAGACCCATCTAGTGACACCAGCACTCTCTGAAGAGCTATCGTATGGTAAGCTGTGAATATAGAAAAGGATGTACCATTCAGAGACTGATTGTCTCATCCCACTCTTACAGCATTTTCTCATAATGTGAACTATAAGATTATAGTTTTTAGAATTGGAAGGGTCCATGAAGACTATGTAGTCTAACCTCTTCATTTTACAAATGAGGAAACTGACACCCAGAAAAGTTCAGTGACTTATCCAAAGTCACACAGGTATGGAGCAGAACATAGATTTGAACTCAGGTAAAACCTAATCCTAAATTCAACATTTCTTCTCCTACATCATGCTGGGAATCACCATTTCCATTGGGCACCCTCTCCAGAGAGATTTCACTTGAGATTTAATGTTTGGCATCCCCAGATATCATTCTCAAGCCATAGGAGATTAATTATTAAGATCTTGTCATAGGCAGTCATAGACTTATGGGGTTTGGAGAGACCTTAGAGATGGCCTAATCCTATTGCCTCAATTTATAAAGGGAATTTAAGACCCAGAGAGGAGAGATTTGCCCCAGGGTCACAGAGTGGGTTATCTCCTCAACATGAGCTTATGGGGAGAAAGGCAATGAAGAGAGAACTTTACTAAATAACAACAACAAAAAAATGGTTCCAGAGCTCCTATTTCCCTTATCAAACTAGTCAAATATTTTGTTGCCCTTCCCTGAAATAGGTCCTAGATCTAGGTTAGTTAGGAGGCTATCTCAACAATTCAGTCCAGAGGTGATTGATTACCTGGACTTCAGCAAGGTTTAAACCACCCGAACCTCAGAAAAGCAGGTGGGAAAAATCTCTGAATATGCTCGAGGACAAGAAATGTGAACTTGATGAAAATACAATTAAGCGGATTTGGAAACTGATTAAACAGCCAGACCCAAAGACTAGCGATTGATGTTAACTTGGAAAGAAGTCTTTTAATGGAATGTCACAGGGCTCTGTCTTCGGCTACATTCTATTCAATAATTTTATCATTGACTTGGATTAAGGCACAGATGATACACTTATCAAATTTATGGATAATAAGAAGCTGAGAGGTATGAATTATATACTAGAGGATAGAATTTGCTGACTGAAAAAAGATCTGAATAGTCTAGAGCAATGGTTACGATGAAAATTAATAAAAAAAGACTAGATCTGTGATTTTATTAATATAGGGCACTCCTAGTGAGGAAAATCCCTCTACTAATTCAGGTGTTGTCACCTTCTTGCCAATATATAGTCTTAGAGAGTTGTCTGAGACACTAAGGGGTTAAGTGACTGATTTGGGTCACCAAGCAATTAAGTATTAAAGGCAAGATTTGAACTAAGGTCTTCCTGATTCAGAAGCTGGCTTTCTATCTACTATGACACATGACTCTCAGAATGACATTTCATAGAAATAAATATAAAGTACACTTGGATTAGAAAAATCAACATCCCAAGTGGGAATATAAAGGAAACCTATTTAGATAGTTGTTCCTCTTTGGGAATTTTAGAGCACTTCAAGGTCAATATAAATCTGTGGTGCTACATTGAAGCCCTAAAAGGGAATGCAATCTTAGACCTCATTAATAACAGGAACGAATTCAGGAAAAGGAAAGTGGTAATCCCATTGTTGTGTTGTAATTTGTCCTTCATTCTCAAAAAAGACTATTACCTCAGGAAGATGATGCCATGACTTGCAAATGAATTGGATTTAAGTGATGGAGGGCTTCGGCAATGTCACCAGCCTCACTATCTCCTCTAGAGTCATCTGGGTCCAGTGGCCAGATATAGATCAGGATAACTGATAACATATTTGCCTATGTTAGACCACATGTGGCATATTGTGTTCAGTTCTGGGCACTGCATTATGGGAAGGACATTGGCCAACTGGAGGATTAAAATAAATGCCCATAACCACTTTGGATAATTCTTCTTTCAATTCTCTCTACTTTAGTGCCCTTAATTATAAATAAAAGAATTAGATTTGCTTGTCTTTAAAGTTGCTTTCATCTTTTATAAATGTAAGAAATAAATGTCAGAGGGTATAGGAAATTACTCAACTCCATTACGTCTTTCAGACTTATATCTAATTTTCTTAAGTGTCATATTACATAGGATCATGTGTAAATATTCATAAAACTGATTTCTATCACTTTCAACCTTGTAATTTAGCCCCTTCTGCAAAACCTAACCCATTCCTTTCTTATTGTATTTACAGGCAAGACATTAAAAAATTCATTCTGTGAAATTCAATAGAGATGAATATAAAACCTAACTTCCCAAGTATAGGATGTGGGAGGTATAGCGCAAGAGCATGTTGCCTCAAAAAAAATGGGTTATTTTTTTTAGTGGACGAGTGAGCCATCTTGTACAGTAGCCAGAAAAGCAAATGTGATTTTAAGCGGCATTAAAAGAGATCTAATAAATAATAAGAGGGCAGGTGGATGGCACAATGAATGGAGCATTGTCCTTGGAATCAGGCAGACTCATCCTCCTGAGTTTAAATCTGGCCTCAGACACTTACTAAGAAAGTCACCTTAATCCTGTTTGCCTCAATTTATTCATCTGTAAAATGATCTGGAGAAGGAAATGATAAACCACTCCAGTATCTTTGCCAAGAAAACCCCAAATAGGGTCCTGAAGAGTCAGACATGACTGAATGACAACAACAGATAAAAGAAATAAGGAAGTGACAAGCTTACTCTACACTGTATTCTGCACTGGTTACATCACTACTGGAGTACCACATTCAGTTAGAGGAACCATGTTTTAGAAAAGACTTTGAAAAGCTGGAGGGCAATGGAGAGCAATCCATATGGTTTTTAGCTCATACCATGAGAGAATTAGTTGAAAGAACTTTTCATGCTTAACCAGGAGAAAGAGTAAGAGGAGATCTGATAGGCATCTTCAAGCATTTGAAGGTCTGTCTATGGAGGAGGGTTTAGACTCTTTTTGCTTGACCCAGGAAAGTGGATCTAGGAGCATCACACAGAAGTTTCAGAGGCAAATTAGAGCTAGGTGTTAGGGAAAACTTGACAATTAGAGCTGCTCACATTTGGTTCTGTTTCCTTGGGAAGTCATGAGTTCTCTCATTAGAAGTTTTCAAGGGGAAACTAAATGACTACTTCTAAGATGCAATAAGACAGCTCTTGCTCATGTTTAATTTATTATTCAGAATAATGACAGAATTTATGTAATAATTTATAGTTTACCAATATTATATCATTTGATCCTCTCAACAACCCTACAGGGTGGGTGCCATTATTATCCCCATTGTACAGACGAGGAAACTGAGACAGATAGGTTAAGTGGTTGCCTGGATGACTCAGTGGATACAAAATCCAGTCTCAGGAACTTATTAACTATGTGACCCAGGGCAAGTCACTTAACTTTTTTGTCCCAGTTTCCTCATCTATAAAATGATCTGGAGAAGGAAATTGCAAACCACTCCAGTGTCTCTGCCAAGAAAACTCCAAATGGGGTCACAGAGAGTCAAATGCAACTTAAGTGACTGAATAACAACAAAAGGTCACATAGCTAGGAAGTGTCACAGGCTAGATTTAAACTAAGTTCTTTCTGACTCCAAATCCAGGGCTCCATACACTGTGCCCCTCAACTGCCCTTTGTTGAGGAAAAGATAATCTCTGAGGTTCTTTTTAGTCTGGGTTTAAGGGTTCCTACACTAGAGCTTTGACCCTCATGTTAAGGAAGTTATCACTGAACCAGAAATACAATATCCTCTACTTATTCTTCAGGTAACTTGTCTTTTCAGCTTGCCCTGCTAGCCTTTGGGGAGGGGTCATGCATGGTACAGGGGGAGTGGGAAGGTGTGGAGAGAGAATTTAACCTACAATTGTATGAGCTTAGGCCAGGGAATCTCATTGTGGAAACTCCTATTAATACAGATCAGAAATTCCTCTGTGATTTATAGTGTTCTGGAGTTGCCTGGAGGCACTGAAATGTTAAATGATTTGCATATGATCTCAGAGCTAGTAGGTATTCAAGACAGGACTCATGTAGATCTTCCTGACTCCAAGGGCAGCACTCTATCCACTAAGCTCTGCTACCTCTCAAAGATAAGCAGTTATCTCCTAATCAGCAAATCCATACCCTTGTTTCAGTCCTCATGCTCCCTGATCCCTCTAAAGCTTTTGCCATAATTGATTGCCCCTTTCTTCTCCTAACTTTTCTTCCCCCCTCTGTATCAGAGATACCATATCCTCCGAGTTATCCCCCTACCCTTCTATCTGCTCCAAGTCTTTCTCCTTTGAGGCCACATAAGGTGAGTATGTTGTCCCGAGGTACAGTCCCTCAGTCTTTTATCTTCTTTCTCTATACCCTTTCCCTTGGAAGTAATTTATTTCCAAGGCTTTACCTATAACCTCTATGTGGATAACTTCCCAAATCTTATATTTTCAGCCTTAGTTTCATTCTCTCTTTAGTTCTAGATGGGGGGGAGGAACTCTTGGCCTGGAGGCCACATATGGCCCTCTATATCCTCAAGTGTGGTCCTTTGACTGATTAGAGCCACACTTGAGGATCTAGAGGGCCACATGTATGAGCTTGTAGGACAATCGCTTTCTGACTACCTTCTCATTAGCCACTTTGCTACCCAATCAGTCAGTCAAGAAGCATTAATGGAGTTCCTTCCGTCTGCTAGACACTATGCTGAGTCCAGACCATAGAAGACCCTGCCTTGGAGAGTCTAACTCTATAAAATAAGGTCCTATTTCACAGGACTGTTGTGACGATCAAATGAGATAATAATAATTATGAACCTTAAGTCACTTTAGAAATGTTAGCTGTCATTTTGTAAGCATCATCATCATCTTCATCATTACTGAGATCTCCAGAATGTCTGCCCTGGGTCCCCACTGTCCTTATTGGTGACTGCCTCACCTGGGTCCATGCTTCACTCTCAACCCACCAATTATCTTTTCACCAGTTGTCATGCTGTCAAATTCATGCCCTTATGCTCCCCTGACCCTGCCCGCCATTCACCCTTCCCCTCTGCATTTGGGAAACCAGTATTAAAAAAAACTTTGCCATTACTTCAAGGATTGGTGTATCAATATGCTCCTTTATGGCCCTATTCACTATCCTTGTAACTTTCTGGACTAAGGAACCCTAACCTGGCCTTTTCTCTTATGTATGGTGTCTCCTCCTATTAAAACATAAACCTCCTGGGGTGGCTAGGTGGTGCAGTGAATAGAGCACCAGCCCTGGAGTCAGGAGGACCTGAGTTCAAATCTGGCCTCAGACACTTAACACAAAAACTAGCCAGGTGACCTTGGGCAAGTCACTTAACCTCAATTGCCTTCCAAAAAGCAAAAAAAAAAAAAAACAAACCCATAAACCTCTTGAGAACAAGGATTGTTTTTGCTTTTACATTTGTATCCCCAGTATCTAGCATAGGGTTTGGCAAAAGTGATGCTACTTAATAAGTGCTTTTTCGATGATTCATTCATTATCATATTTGACACCATATTTAGTTACCTGAGTAAGCCTGCAATTCCGGGGAACTGTGGGTCTGGATTCCAGGGAACTGCTTTCCATGCAATACTAGCGAGTACTATCACTCATTACTCATGGGACCATAGAAGAATTGCATAACCTCTCTGGGCCTCAGTTTCTTCATCTATTAAGTAGAGATAATAATACTTATAATATTGTCATGACAATATTAATTCATTGTCATGAGGCTAAAGTGAAACAATACATGTAAATCACTTGGTAAAACTTGAAAACTCTGTAAGTTATTGTTTTTGTCACGGTTGTGATGAGATTGCTCAAGCCAGGAAACTGCCGGCAGCAAAATAATTTTAAGAAAGCTTCTGAGAGTTTAATTAGAACACTAACCGAACATGAACAGGGATGAACTCATTCATTCTTATAGGATTTTTTCATTGTGTTTTCTTGTTCCCTTTATATGTAATTCCCACCCATTCTTAATGAGAGCCCCTCCCCAAAACAACTGGATTCAGTTCGAACCAAAGGTGCAAAATAATGATGGACAGTCTTACTCCGAAAAGAACCCAGGGTACCATGGAAGAAGGTAACTCTGATGTCTTGAAGAACAAAGATAAGGTGGCTTGATAGCTTGCAAATAGAGCGATTTTTAGACAGAACTAATAAATTGACTCAAATGTTTCAAAAAAAAATTCTACAACCTAAATAGTTCCTTCACATATGAACAAAAGCTTTACAAACACATGGGAAAATCAAACTTTAAAAAAATGTCATTCACCATTTCTCCCTTCTATCTTCCATTTTTATGGACATTTCCAATGGGGCAACCCATAGGCTTCTCAGATCATACACTTCCCAAAGAGAACTCATTCATTATCTCTCCCCCCTCTTGACCTACCTCATTTTCAGATTAGATTAGATCAGATAGAGCATTTAAGTATATACTGAGTGCCAAGCACTGTGCTAAGTATTGGGAATACAAATACAAGCAAAAAGAAAAATAGCTCTTGTCCTCAAAGAGCTTACATTCTAAGTTAACATAAAAAGAGCAGTACTAGTCTCCATTCAAGATCCTACAGCCTTGGGGTCATCCTCAGCTTCTCACTCACTTTTATTCTACATATCCAATCAGCTGCCAAATCTTGTGGAGCTACCACCCATATATCACCTTTCACCTGGACTACAGCAATGCCTTCTTCATTGCTCTCCCTTTCTCCAGTGTCTCCCCTCCTCAACACATCCTTCTTGTGGTCTGTTAAAGTCATCTTCCTAAAGTGCAGCTTTGACTATGTCATTTCCCTACTCAATAAACTTTAGGGGTTCCTTTATATCTCTTGCATTAAATATAAATTCTCTGGCATTCAGATTTCCTTAAAACTTGGCTCCAGTCTATTTTTCTACCATAATTTTAGTTGTCCACCTTCACACATTTTCTGTGTTCAGTCAAAATGGTTTTTGTGTATGGACCTTTGCACTGGCTATGCAGTAGAAGGCATGTCCTCCTTACTGCCTCCTCTTAAAATCCCCAATTTCCTTCAAACTCAGCTCAAGTACCATCTTCAATGTGAAGCTTTTCCTGATCTCGGTGCCTTCCTCCCACCCTACCCTCCAAAGGCTAGTGCCTTCCTCCACCAAAATTACCATGTCTTTACTTCTTATGTATTTACTTTTTATCTTTTGTATATGCATGCTATTATTTTTCTTGTTAGAATACAAGGTCCTTGAGGGCAGAGATCATTTCATTTTTGTCTTTGTATCATTAGCACCTCTCACAGAGTATGGTAGGTACTTAATAAATACTTTTGATTGGGGTTTTTTCCCTTAAATGGTTATGATGGTCTTTTATTTGTTGCATTTATTGAAGAAATCTTGATGCTCCCTATTCTTAATTCAAAAAGTGGATGAGTTGGATGTTCTCTCTCTCTGTCTCTCTCTCTGTCTCTGTCTCTCTCTGTCTCTCTGTCTCTGTCTCTGTCTCTCTCTCTCCCCCCCCTCTCTCCCTCCCTCTCTGTCTCCTCTCTTCACCTCTTTCTCTCCTCTCTCCTTCCCTCTTTCTCCTCTGTTTCTTTGTCTCCATCTGTCTCTTCATCTGTCTCTGTCTTTCTCTGTCTCTCTCTTTCTCTGTGTCTCTCCCTCCCTTTCTCTGTCTCTGTCTCTCTCTCTCCCTGTCCCCCCTCTCTCTTCCTCTGTCTCTCCCTCTGTCTCTCTCTCTCCCCCTCTCCTCTGTTTCTTTATCTCTCTCTGTTTCTCTCTCTCTCCCTCCTTTTTCTTCCCTCCCTCCTTTCAAGAATCTAAATCGAGTCTCTTCTTTATTTTTGTGCATCCATCCATTGATCTTTTCTCCCTGTGGATCAGGGGCCATTCATAGAGAGAAAGGTTTTCTACTCTTTATATAAGTTTTATAAAAAGAAATCCCAGTTTAGCTTAGCTTTCAGAAAGAAATGAAAAATTGGACCAAGGATGTTAGGACATAATCCTTTTCTTTTGAGTAAAGTGCTAGTTACTCTTATTTGAGAAGATTTTTTTTTGTATGTGTGAAAAGTAGGACATGTCAAAATTCAGTAGTAAAAAGAATTGAACTTGGGGTCAAATGACTTGGATTTAAGTTCTGGCTCTGTCATTGACTACCTATATTACCCTAGGCCTCAGATTCTTCCTCTGTACAATGAAAAGGTTGGACTGGTTGACCTCTATGGGCCTTTCAGCTCTATTATTCTATGATTTTTGTGGTCAATACAATCAGGAGAAGTTGAAGAGGGAGACCGGAAATTCTTGTGTACTAACCACAACATTTTGTGGTCCAGGGGACTTGTTCACAGGTGACGAGCTGAAGGACAGTTCCTACAAATCAATTCTAGTTATTTTAAACTTAAATATTAGTGTAATTGGCATTGCCCTGACAATTTCAGTGTCAGAATTTAAAGTCTGGCTCCAGTCATATGGCCTGCCTCAGATTAGCCAGAAGATTTCAGTCTGGTTGCTGAATTACTGAACTGATCATGTCTTTCTATTGCTAGTTGAATACATACATAATTAATTTTTCTAAAGTCTAGGAACTGGATAGGAAGTTGCTGAAATTTGATATGCTGTCTGAAATTAAGTAAGATTTTAATTTAGATGCAAATATTATAGAGAGTCTTGAGTTTTATGGCAGCAACTCAGACCAGTGTCTCATTAAAGGACAAAGTACTTATAGTCTTAGTTTGGGAGCAGCGGGTAAAGGAAAATTTACAGATTTATTCTCCGGGAACTAAAAGACAGTCAGGCATAATAGATAGGGGCTAAGTGGTACAGTGGGTAGAGTGCCAGGCCTGGAGTCAAAAAGACTCATCTTCATTAATTCAAATCCTGACTTAGACACTTACTAAGCAGTGTGACCCTGGGCAAGTCACTTAATTCTGATTGTCTCAGTTTTCTCATTTGTAAAATGAGCTAGAGAAGGAAATGGCAAGTCACTTCAATATCTTTGTCAAGAAAACCCCAAATAGGGTCATAAAGGGTCGGATATGACTGAAATGACTGAGAAAAAATGGTTGCTAGAGAACAGAGCTCACAGTCAGTAAGACTTGAGTTCAAATTCTTCCTCTGACACGTAGTAGCTGTATGACTGTGGATGGACAAGTCACTTAATTTCTTAGTGTCATAAGCAACTAAGACTATAAATTACAGAAAAGGTGTTGACCTGCATTGGTAGAGGAAGTTTCCTCATCTGGGATTTCTCTATACTAATGAAATCACAGGTCTAGCCCCAATCCTATTTCTCGGGAAACAAGAATGATTAACCTTTGTTAAATTCTATAATAGTTTCTATTATAGGGAACATCAGGATTTCTTCAATAAACGCAGCAAATAAAAGAACCTCATAACTATTTAAGGGCAAAAAAAAAATCAATCAAAAGCATTTATTAAGTACCTACCATAATCTGTAAGAGGTACTAATGATACAAAGACAAAAAGGAAATGATCTCTGCCCTCAAGGACCTTGTATTCTAACAAGAAAAAATAGCATGTATATACAAAAGATATAAAAAGTGAAGACATGGTAGTGTTGGTGAAGGAAGGCTCTGGCCACTGGAGGATGGGGTGGGAGGAGGACACCAAGATCACACACATAAATATATCATCTTACTCATTTTTGTACTTTTCCTAGCACCTTCCGCAATAGTCTAAACATAGTCAATGTTTAATAAATTTTGTTGAATTTTATTCATTACAACTGAAAGAACACAACTCTAGAGAGATAAGGTGGATTGGGAGGCAGACTGAATGGATGCATCCAATTTTTAAATGTAGTTTTTACTTTTTTCAAGCATTTTTTGAAACCAAATACTATGTAAACTGTCAGACGTGATGTAAATTTAAGCTATTATTGTTATTGCTATTATGATTTCAGGTACCTTGTACTTGTCAAGTTGAAATTTTTTTAGCACACATATGAGTTTATTAGATGTCATTTATTGGATTTGGCACAATGCTATAGTTTCTCAAGAGCCTCATGGTTCCCCATTGTCATACTGAGTGTTCTCTGTCACATCTGGAACTTCATGTGATCTTACAAATGCAATCCCTATGCCATCTACTCCTTCATCCAAATCACGGATGAAAATCTTAGGACAGGTTCTTGAGCTCTGCCACTGATCTTTTTCATGTCAATACCTCAGGGATCTGTGATTTTTTAGCAATATGAGAGATGGCCCACATAACAGCCTTTCCAGGCTGTGGTGGATTGTTTAATAGAGGCAACAAGGCAGTACCATGGATAAATCTGGACCTTGATTTTGGAACATCTGAGTTCAGATCCAGACTCAGACACTTACTTCACCTTTTCAGCCTTGTCAAGTTACTTCACAACTCTGTCTGCCTGACTTTATTCATTTGTAAAATGAGACAATGAGGGAAAACCCTGGCCAGGGTTATTGTGAGGATAAAATGAGATCTGTAAGAATGCTTTCACATACTTTACAATGTTATATAAATATTAGCTATCATTATTAATGAACTGTTGTGAGCAAAGCAGGGGAAGGGAATAAGTATTTACTAAGCTCCTACTACATGCCGGGTGCTGTGCTACACACATTACAAATATTATCTCATTTAATCTTCACAGCAGCCTGGAAGGTAGATGCTATAATTATTCCCATTTTAGAGTTGAAGAAACTGAGGCAGAGAGAGGTTAATTGACTTGCCCAGGGTCACAGAACTATCTGAGGTTAGGTTTTTATTCAGATCTTCCTGATTCCAATTCCAGTGCTCTATTGGCTTGGTCACTGAACTGCTTCTAGCTGCTTTCTGGTGGTAGAATCTAATGATGAGCCTCTATGAACTTGGACTGATCTCTGGATGGATAAATGGTCTGCTCTCAGGTCATGGGCTCTTTCCTGCGAAAGGACAGACCCTGCCAGAGCTTGTGTTTTACCAGCATAGCCTTTGATCACCCAGGGTTGATTCTCTACCAAGATGAAGCATAAGAGGAGAAATTCGGTGCAGAGCTATGGCTGGTAGTAGTAGGACTGGAGTTTCTATTCTAAGGACACCATCAAAGGATTTCCTATGGGAAGTTCTACATTGTGATCTTTAAAGAAGAAGTAAACTGAAAATCATGTATCATTAACAACACTTCTTCCATGCAATTGATGTGCTTAATTCTTTGAAAATCATTTGCAC
This sequence comes from Petaurus breviceps papuanus, assembly GCF_028583685.1. Lineage (NCBI taxonomy): Eukaryota > Metazoa > Chordata > Mammalia > Diprotodontia > Petauridae > Petaurus > Petaurus breviceps. Next base: position 4,873,742 of record NW_027185764.1, read on the forward strand.
TGGATGTCCTCTCTGCCTGGAATGCTCTCCCTCCTAACCTCAACCTTGTAGTGATGCTGAGGCTTCCTTTAAACCTCAGCTCAAATGCCACCACGTACAGGAGACCTTAACCTGTCTCTCTAGTTGCTCATTCTTTCCTTTCTAATGCCATTGTAAGCTATTTATTTATGTTTATGTTGTCTACTCCATTAGAATGCAAACTCTTAGAAGGTAGGGATGTTTGGGTTTGTTTGTTTTTTGTGTTTTTTTGCTTTTTGTGTTTCCAATGATTATCACATTTTCTTGACTATTACATTTTTGTTCAGTTGGTCAGTCATGTCCAAATCTTTGTGACCCCATGGACCATAGCAAGCCAGGTCCTTTAATACTGTCCATGGGGGTTTTCTTGGCAAAGACTAGGCATATAGTAAGTGCTTAATAATTTTCTGTTGATTGATTGAAGTATTATTCTCAGCCTGTCCATCCCATCATATTTGTTTTTTGTTTTTTTGAATAAAATCTTTTTTCTTTATTTGTTTCATGCAAAAGTAAACTTCATCCTTCTTTCAGCTGAATTGTCTCAGATTCTGGATTAGTAGGTATCCAAATTACTGAGCTTCATCCAGTGTTTTCCTCTCAAAGATACTGTTTCTTCCAAGTTAAAACTTGTTTTGTGGCAGTTCAGACCACAGGTTTTATTTTTGAGGGGAATTCTTAAATACATTTGCATATGGAACTGACTAGTTCAGTAGTCTTTAGGTTAAAAAGGGAACCTGTACAAAATGGCTGAATGTAGCCCTCTGTAGGTTTATTCAATAGTTAAGGGAGAAGTTTACACATTTATCAGAATGGTAGTACACTGGGCTCTCCTGCTCCCCTCTAACTTCTCTGTCAGACTGATAGTTTTCTCTGAATCCTATTGTGTATTTATTTTCTTGGGAGAAAGTATGTGTCTCTCCCAACACTGAAAGGAAGGGGAAAAAAGTTATCTCAAGTAATCATTCAATTTCTAAGACAGAACCTTATATTTCCACAGTGTTGAGATAGCAGTTATTTTATAATTTAAAACTGCAGTACATTTAAAAGTTTGCTGTTGTATATGGTCAATAGCTAAGCAGGATAGTGTATTTTGAATACTTGGTGGTTGGGAATTCAGTTTGTAGATTTTACAGGGCCTTTTCTTCTCCCTGAGTGCCAGCCCTTTGGTCATTTCACTGGCCATTAGGTCCTCAACCAAGAGAAGGAAAGGAAATTGAAGGAGATGGAGTGGAAATAATGCAATTTTATTTTGATTAGTATAGTCTCAGTATAGCACACAGGCTCTGGGTTCACTCTCCCAACTCTTAACTCACATTGGCAGGCTGGGTCATGAGAGGTTGACTATTTCTCTCTTCAGGGTTCTAGAGGTCAGCCCTGGTGTTGGGGGGTGGTTAGGGACTTCTTTACAAAAAAAATCGTATTCTAAATTTAATATGATAAAAGAACATTTCCATGCACACAGCATAAAACAAAAAGATGATCCATGAAAATGATTCCCCATTTTGTACTGCTTACTTTCAAAACTGTCCTTCTTATCTATGCTTCCTTCTGAGTTTCCTTCTATTACGTTCTGCACATTAAAAATTGTTTCAATAACCCTCCTTTTTTTCAGCACCACTATTGCTACTCTCTCCTCTTACCTCTCCCACATTAGAATTGGAAGAAAGAAGGGGGATAAAATCTTGTAACAAATGTGTGTAGTCAAGTTAAATTAATCAATACAGTGACTGTGATAAAAAAAAAAATAAATGTCTCTTTCTGTCTCCTGTGTCCATTACTTCTCTGTCAAGAGATAGATAGCATGCATCATCAAAGGGTCTCTGGAGACATGGTTGGCCATTGAACTGATCTCAGTTCTTAAATAAAAACAAACAGAATAAACACTGTAAATAAAAACAACAATAATTGTTTTTTATTTACTGTTTTTATCCTATATAAATTATTCTCCTGGTTCTGTTAACTTCACTCTGCATCCATTCATACTACCTACCATTCTCTGAAATCATCTTCCATTATTTTTTATGGTAAAGTAATAATCCACTTCATTTATGTAACCACCATTTTTTTTTTGCCCTTTCCCAAATTTTCCTAATTTGTTGCTTGTGAGCCTCCGCTGGTGTGCTTCCCCAAATGACTGTCAATTGATATAAATTAGCTAGCAAGACTTAAATAGCTCTTAGGGGATATTTATTAAGGTAGTATAATAAGAATAGTTGGTACAAAACACCCCCCTCCAAATCTGGAGCACACACTCCACTAAGTACATGCAAAGTGAGGGAGAAAATAGGCTTAAAACTTAGTGCACATGTGGCAAAGGGGTAAGTCATTGTTCCTGGATGCTGGAAACCATTTTCTGCTTTCGTGCAGTCACCTTAGGCACAGCACAGCTTTCTGTCTGGTTCCTTGTACAGCCCTGAAGCCATCTTCCTGCAGTTTATCTACTTTGTCCTTGGCTTCTGATGCACACAGTGCTTCATTAAGTTATTGTTCTCGGGACACTTCTAGGACACTGATGGGAAGTCGAAATTTTCCAGCCCTTTGAAGTTCACAAAGTGTAACACCAATGCAATATTCACAGAGATGACAGCAACTGTGAATATGCCGGCATAGTGCTCAATCACAAAATATAACAGACTCTCCATATAGAAGATAGAAGTAAAACATTTATTAAGATGCCATAAAACCAAATTCTAATGCCAGAAAGTCAAATCCATCATAGTAGCAAAGAAATTAATACACCATAATACAGCATGAAGCCACACCATTCTTTAGCCTTCCCACAAACAAACATTTACTCACAAGTCTAGCTATCTCTCTGGATGCGTCCCCTCCTCCCTTCAGCTCTAACTGTTCTGACTCCCAACTTTCTATTGGTCAACTCCTCCCACCACAGGCACCATGTGGTTACATTCAGCCTATTAGGGGGAAGGGAAGATCTTCAAATTCCCATTGCCATTGCACAAGGTTATCCTATGGTTAAAGGGGGAGAAGACAAAGCCTTTTCTTCCCTCCTTCCCCTTATTCCCATCAAACTGTTGCCTTTCTGGGGCTTGGTCATACTGCTCTCTCTTCTAGGTTGGCCAGTCATTTGAATGCTATTATTCTGTACTGGCTCACTATTTTTTGTTTGTTTGTTTTAATTTTTTTTGTCTTTATTAGTTTGTTTGTTTACTTTGAGTTTACAAGATTCAGTTCCCCAGTTCTTTAAGTTTCAAATTTTCTCCCCATCCCTCCCCCATGGTGGCATACAATCAGGTATAGGATCTGCAGATACTTTCACATTGGTCAGGTTATAAAGAATGATTATATCAGATGGAATGAACAATGAGAACAAGGAAACCAAACCAAACAAGAAAAAGAAAGAGAGCAGGTAATTTGCTTCAATCTGCATTCAAATTCTATTCTTTCTAGTTCTTTCTCTGAATGTAGACATCTCTCTCCATCATGAGTCTTTTGGAGTTTACTTATAGCTCTGAATTTCTGAGGAGAGGCCTGTCCATCAAAGTTGGTCATCACACATACGTTGTATCTGTAATTGTGTACAAATTTTTCCTGGTTCTGCTCTTCTCACTCAGCATGACTTCATATAAGTCTCTCCAGGGAGATATGAAGTCCATCTGCTCTTCATTTCTTATGGAGCAATAGTATTACATTACATTCATATACCATAGCCTGTTTAGCCATTCCCCAATTGATGGGCATCCCCTTAATTTCCAATTCTTTGCTACCACAAAAGGAGTTGCTATAAATATTTTTGTACATATGGGTATTCCTCCCATGATCTTCTCCCATGAGCTTCTATGATCTCTTTGGGATACAACCCTAGGAGAGGTATTGCTGGGTCAAGGGATATGAAATTACTTATAGCCCTTTGGGCATAGTTCCAGATTGTGCTCCAGAATGGTTGGATCAGTTTATAACTCCACCAGCAATGTATTAGTGTTCTAATTTTTCCACATCCTCTCCAGCATTTATCATTTTCCTGTTTTGTCATCTTAGCCAATCTGACAGGTGAGATGTGGTACCTCAGAGTTGTTTTGATTTGCGTTTCTCTAATCAATAGTGATTTAGAGCATTTCTTCAAGTGCTTATAGATATCTTCAATTTCTTCCTCTGAAAACTGCCTGTTCATATCTTTTGACCATTTATCAATTGGGGAATGACTTGTATTCTTATAAACTTGATTCAATTTTCTGTATATTTTAGAAATGAGGTCTTTATCAGAGATATTGGTTATAAAAATTCTTTCCCAATTTCCCACTTTCCTCTTAATCTTGGTTACATTAGCTTTGTTTGTCCAGAAGCTTTTCAATTTCATGTAATTACAGTTATCCATTTTGCATTTTATAAAGCTCTTTAATTCTTGTTTGGTCATGAAATCTTCCCATCTCCATAAATCTGACAGGTAAACTATTCCTTGCTTTCCCAGATTGCTTACAGTTACATCCTTTATACCTAGATCATGCAACCATTTAGACTTAATTTTGGTACAAGGTGTTAGATAATGGTCTATGCCCAGTTTCTGCCATACTATATTTCAGTTTTCCCAGCGGTTTTTGTCAAATAGTGAGTTCTTATCCCCAAAACTGGGATTTGGGGGTTTATCAAACAGTATATTATTATAGTCATTGACTGCTGAGTCTCGTGTACCCAATCTATTCCATTGATCCACTGCTCTATTCCTCAGCCAGTACCAAGTAGTTTTGATGACTGCTGCTTTTTAATGCAGATTAAAATCTGGTATAGCTAGGCCACCTACCCTAGCATTTATTTTCTTTTTTCTTTTTTGCTTTTTAAAGGGCATTTGGGGTTAAGTGACTTGCCCAAGGTCACATGGATAGTTTTTGGGTTAAGTGTCTGAGGCTGGATCTGAACTCAGGTTCTCCTGACTCCGGGGCTAGTGCTCTACTCAATGCACCACCTAGCCGCCCCCCTAGCATTTCTTTTCATTAATTCCCTTGATATTCTGGACATTTTGTTCTTCCAAATGAATATTGTTACTATTTTTTCTAGGTTTATAAAGTAATTTTTTGGTAAATTGATTGGTATGGCACTGAATATGTAATTTAATTGAGGTAAAATTGTTATTTTTTTATTATATTAGCTCAACCCAGCCATGAGCAATTGATATTTTTCCAATTAGTTAGATCTTACTTTATTTGTGTGAAAAGTGTTTTGTAGCTTTGTTCATATAGGTCCTGGGTTTGTTTTAGCAGGTAGATTCCCAAATATTTTATAATGTCTACAGTAACTTTAAATGGGATTTCTCTTTCTATCTCTTGCTGTTGGATTTCATTAGAAATGTAGAGGAATGCTGAGGATTTATGTGGGTTTATTTTATATCCTGCAACTTTGCCAAACTTATTTATTGTCTCAAGTAGTTTTTTACTTGATTCTTTAGGATTCTCTAAGTATACCATCATATCATCTGCAAAGAGTGATAATATGGTCTCTTCTTTGCCTAATTTGATTCCTTTGATTTCTTTTTCTTCTCTAATTGCTACTGCTAACATTTCTAGTACCAGATTGAATAAGAGGGGTGATAGTGGACACACTTATTTCACCCCTGATCTTCTTGGAAATGCTTCTAGCTTCTCCCCATTACATCTAATACTTGCTGGTGGCTTTAAATAGATGCTACTTATTATTTTAAGGAAGTCTCCATTTATTCCTATACTTTCTAGTGTTTTTAATAGGAATGGATGTTGTACTTTGTCAAAAGCCTTTTCTGCATCTATTGAGATAATTATGTGGTTTCTGCTCGTTTTATTGTTGATATGATCAATTATACTGATTGTTCTCCTAATATTAAACCATCCTTGAATTCCTGGAATAAATCCTACCTGATAAAAGTGTATTATTCTTGTGATAAGTTGCTGTAGTCTTTTTGCTAATATTTTATTTAAAAATTTTGCATCTATATTCATGAGGGAAATTGGTCTATAATTTTCTTTTTCCATTTTATCTCTTCCTGATTTAGGTATCAGTACCATATTTATGTCATAAAAAGAATTTGGTAGGACTCCTTCTTCACTAATTTTCCCAAATAGTTTGCAGAGTATTGGAATCAATTGTCCTTTAAATGTTTGATAGAATTCACTAGTAAATCTGTCTTGCCCTGATATTTTTGCTTAGGTAGTTCACTGATGGCTTGTTCAATTTCTTTTTCTGAGATGGGGTTATTTAAGTAATTTACTTCCTCTTCAGTTAATCTGGACAGCTTATATTTTTGTAAATATTCCTACTGGTTCACTATTTTATACACATACCTCAGGGTGGGACTGAGTTTCCTTAACCAATCCCAATACATTTTTGTTTTTTGTGCAGAATCATTTCATTCACTGGCTTTCACTCCTTCCAAATTGATTAAAGACTTTTCACCAAATTTAATGAATGTGATTGATTAAATACTAACAATAATAACTATCATAATAGGTGACATTTATAGAAGGCTTTTAGGTTTGCAAACAATTTGCAAATATATCACTTTATTCTTTTAACAGCCCTGAGAGACATTATTATTCCTTTTTTTGTTTTGGCTGTTGTTGAGTTGTTTCAGTCGTGTCCAACTCTTCATGTCCCCACTTGGGGTTTTCTTGGCAAAGGTATTGGAGTAGTCTGCCATTTCCTTCCCCAACTGATTTTGCAGATGAGAAAATTGAGGCAGACAGTAGTTAAATGACTTGGCCAGAATCACACCTGGTAAATGCCTGAGATAGGCTTTGAACTCAGGTCTTCCTGACCCTATGTCCAGCACAGTGAATAGAGTGCCTTATTCTTTCCTGATAAAGGTAGCAGCATAGTGCTAGTTATTTTATGTAGGACTGAGAGATTGATTCAGTCAACTTTTACCTTTACATCAATTTTTTAAAAGTCTTTGGGCCCAGGATAAGGTTGCCACCACAAAGATACAGATTATTTTCTGAATCTACTTGGGCTTTAACAAAAATCCTCACACCTTTTCTGGAAAATAATGAATTTTACCTCCACATGACTTCTCACTGCTCCAGTCTCCAACGTAGCTCTCTTTCATGATCAAAAGTAAAGAAAAGTGTTGGAGGAACCTACCCTACTTCAGAATTAGCATTAAATCTCATCATCAGAGGTATTCTATACCAAGGATCAATGAATGTGGCTTATGTATGTATGTATGTATGTATATATGTATGTATATGTATATATGTATAGATAGATAACTGTTCTATCTATGAAGTGAAATTCTTTTCCTTTGCAAGCTTACATATTTTACTTTATGCATTTAAAAACATTTTGGGAAAGGTTCCATAAGCTTCACCAAACTTCCAAAGAGGTCCATGGTACACAAAAAAGGAGTAGGCATCCTTTTGTTATCAAATGAGATAATATTTATAAAGTGCTTATCACAATGCCTGGCACATAGTAGGGCTTAGTAAATGCTTATTCTATTTCCAATATAGTCTCCTTGCAATCAGGAAAAGAATTGTTATGCTTCTATCTTACCTAGCCCCATTAATTTCTAGTATACATTAAATTACCTAAGTTTGCTTATTAAACTGCCATAGTAGGTCACACAGCATTTTTTTTTTAAGCAATCGGGGTTAAGTAACTTGCTCAAGGTTACACGGCCAGTTATTATTTCTGGGTGGGGTGCTGAGTGTCTGAGCCCAGGATTCGATCTCCAGGTTGTCCCAACACTGGAGCCGGTGCTCTTACTCGCTGAGCCACCTGGCCGCCCCTAAGCAATTGGGGTTAAGTAACTTGCTCAAGGTTACACGGCCAGGTGTTTCTGGGTGGGTGCTAAGTGTCTGAGCCCGGGATTCGATCTCCAGGTCAGTCTGACACTGGAGCTGGTGCTCTTACTCGCTGTGCTACCTGGCCGCCCCCACACAGCATTTTCAACTTAGGTTTTCCTTATTAATTGTGTAAAATCCTATTTTTTTCTCTGAACATTTAAAAAACATAATTGAATGAAAGAGACATTTTTCAATAGTTATGTAGTGGTTTTCTCAAGTGAGATGTTGGAAGGGGGCTTAATTTGTAGATTTTAATTATCCTTGACTCCCATTATCTGTGCTAGATAATGAAAACTTAGAGGACAGCAATTAGAGCTTTGATTTCATTGGTATATGGAATTCTAGGGTGAGGAAACTGTCTACCAATGCAAGTTGGCAATGAAAAGTTATAGGATATGATATATATATTATGTGCTTATAAAGTAATAAGAGAAATTCCACAAGCCTTATAAATCAATTTTACTGCAACCATCCATGACTCTACACATGATTTTACTCCTTTCTTTCACTAGTAACACTTGACTCATTGGTACCCCTGCCAACCCCAAACAATTGATAGTAGTGGTGACAACTCTTCAGGGCAGAGAGCCAGGTTCTATAAACTGACTAGGTAAGAGATTTGTTTCAAGCAAACGAACTGAGAATGGAGAGGATCAGCCAGAGGTTGGAGGAATAAATATTGCAAAGGCCAAAGTATCAAAATCTCATCTTGAAATGAGATTGCTCTGGGCAGGAGATAACAGACAAAAGAATAATTTTAAGCAAGCTTCGAAAAGTTTAATGAGGACACTCACTAAACTAAAAATAGTGATGAAATCATTCCACCTTATAGTGTGGCTTTTTTACATTAATTCTTCTAGTTCCTTTTGCATATAATTTCCATTTGTCTTCAACTGGATCCCAAAACAATTGGATTTATTTTGAGTGGGGCTCAACACCTGAAGCCTAAGAAGGGACCCTGGGAGATTGTATAGAAATTTCTTAACTGGAACTGGAGTCGAGGACATTTCCTGATCTATGGTGAGAGAGTCTTAAGGCGGCATGCGGAAAGAATAAACAAGAGGGCACTGTCATGCACTAGACCCCAACTCTCAGGACTGATGTTGTGAAGCAGATTCTGGAAAGTTGACATCGTAACAGCTTGGCTGAACCACATCTATCTCATAGAGTGCTGGGGACAAATGAATGCCTGGAGATGGTATCTGACTGAGGGGAATCAATCAGTAGCAGAGGATGGGGTGGGGAGGGGAGAGGAAGGGAGCTAAGGAGAAGAAGACCTAGCTCCTTGTAGTTGGGATGCAGGACCCGGTTTTAAAGGACCACACTTATCAACTTGTATTCTTGTAAACTTGCTCTTCAGTTTAAGTATTGCCCCTCCCTGTCCTCATTGTGTTCCTTCTAATACCATAGTAAATCCCCTAAAAATACCTAATGGGCTACTATTATGTCAAAGGAATCGATAAATAAAAAGGCTACAAAAATTTACAGAAAGACTCATGTGAAATGCTATATTTCAAAGGAAGCAGAATCTGGACAATATCCATATCGACTATTATTATTTTTAAAAATTGTAACACTCTCAGATAATGTCTACAAGAAAAAGACTCACATTTATAGAAGGTATTAAGTTTTGCAAAGTACTTTACATACATGATCATGTTTGTACTAGAGGTGGAACAGAAGAAAATCAGACCACTATTTTATTTTGTTAAAGTTTTAATATGCATTTTTTTAAACAAGTTGAGAAGCAACAAGGAAGAAAGTTGGCTTCTGAGCCTAGAAAAGTTGAAGTTCTCTTCTAACACATATTGATTGTGTGATCCTGGGCAAGTCACTTATAAAATCTCAGTGTTCTGGCTACTCTCAAAGACTATTGATTGCTGAGACTATAATTGCTGAGAAGTTGCCAAACTGAATGGATAGAAGTTCTTCACCGGGAACTCCCAACACCAGTGAAATTACAAGTCTGGTCCCTGTCTTTTTACCAGGCAAAAACAATTTGAGATTTATGACTTTATGTATGATCTGTTTTTAAAAATTCATTCAAATATTTATTTGTGTTGATGGCTATTTAATCTGCTTTTTTTTTTTTAAATCAAAAGAAAGATAGAGAATAGCTCACTTGCCCAGAGTCACATGGCTAGTATCTGAGACTGGATTTGAATTTAAGTCATCTTGATTCCTCATTCAGTGATTTCTTCACTGTCCCATCTAGCTGCCCCTATGCAAAATAATTAAAAGTAGTCTCAAGGGGGAGAGGATACTAATGAACATTAAACTGTTATTTCACACTTTTATCATTGAGTAAAGGCAGAGATAGCATCTGTATTAAATTAGCAGATCAAATTTGCATAGTTGTCATGCTTATCAAATTTGAAGATAGTAAAGCTGGGAAGAATGGCTAATACACTAGACAGAAGAGTCAGGAATAGGGATAAATAGAAAGTCTCACACTTGGGTCTAAAAAGTCAGTTTCACAAGCACAGGATGAGAAAAAAACACAGGCAGCAGGTTATTTGAAAAGAATCTGAGAATTTTAATGGAATACAAGCTCAATACGAGTCTACTGACTTTTATTATTTATGGGGCAACCTCTGCTTCATTGAGAGGCATGCCTTCACTGTCATTGTCATTAGGGGGACAGTGTTGATACAGACATTGCCATCCATTACCCCATTGTGGGCCATGGGTCTCAACAATGTCCAAGAAGTGGTCATGGATGTGATGAAGTTGTGAGGTTACCACAGCCATAGTCACTTAACCAAGAACACCAAGTTTGTGGGAGATAGGATTTAGTCCAGTTCTTAAACTGTGGGTCATGAACCCATGATCTTGACCCACAGTTTAAGAAGCTCTGAAGGGGCCGGAAGTGGAAAAAGTTTAAGAAGCACTGATCTAAATGGTCTGTTGGTTTGCCCATTGTGAGAAGTGAGTCATGGAATTGTTAGTTTCCAGGGATAATCAAACTCTGAAGATCATTTAAAATGGGGTGGGAACTCACAACTGGACTGATGGGAAGAGAGAAGAGCTCAGCAATATTCTGGCTGTCATAAGGAAGGCAGCTGCCAAGAAGGGCTGACCCTCCATACCTCCTTCCTTCCTTGTAAATATTGACAAATGGGGGAAATTTTCTGAATAATTAGAGCTATCTAAGAGTAGAATGAGCTGTCCTGGACAGTTGGTGGGTCCTTCTTTATGGGAGGTCTTCAAATAAAGTCCAGGATTACTGCTTACCCTACTGCTCGGTGCATACTTAAGAAATGTTTGTTTAGTTGAATTGACTTGCTTATCAGGAGTGTGAGAATGGAAGTTCCTTTTTGAGGAAGGATTAGACTAGATGTCTACTTAGGTTCCTTCCAACTTGAAAAATCTTGTGAGTCTATGGGAGATGTGGCAAGTCTTTATTTTATTTATTTAGTTTTACAAATTAATTTATTTATTTTTAGTTTTCAACATTCATTTCCACAAGTTTTAAATTTTCTCTGCCTTCCTCCCCATGTAATCCAATATAATCTCTACATATACATTCTTATTAAACATATATTTCACATTAGTCATGTTGTACAGAAGAATTAAAATGTATGGCAGGAGTCATGAGAAAGAAAAACAAAACAAAAAGAGCAAGGGGCGGTCAGGTAGCACAGCGAGTAAGAGTACTGGCTCTAGTATCAGGATGACCTGGAGATCGAATCCCAGGCTCAGACACTTAGCACCCACCCAGAAACACCTGGCCGTGTAACCTTGAGCAAGTTACTTAACCCCAATTGCTTAGGGGTGGCCAGGTGGCTCAGCCAGTAAGAGCACCGGCTCCAGTGTTGGGATGACCTGGAGATCGAATCCCAGGCTCAGATACTCAGTACCATACCCAGAAATAACTGGCTGTGTAACCTTGAGCAAGTTAACCCCGATTGCTTAAAGAGAGAGAGAGAGAGAGAGAGAGCAAATAGTATGCTCCAATCTGTATTCACATTCCATATTTCTTTGTCTGGATGTGGATGGCATTTTCCATCATGAGTCTTTTGGAGTTGTTTTAGGTCCCTGCATTGCTAAGGAAGGCTATGCCTATCAAAGTCAGTCATCACACAATGTGGCTGTTACTATGTACACTGTTCTCCTGGTTCTGCTCACTTCACTCAGCATCAGTTCATACAAGTCTTTCCAGGTTTTTCTGAAATTCATCTGGCAAATCTTACTATACATTGACACCTGAGTTGTGCTTTAAAGTATACTAGATGGTATCCATTCTAAATGTAAGGCACCATTTATGTAAAGGCATTCAGGTCATAGGTGGAATACAGTATATGGGGAAAACGTAGCAGGCCATTGCAACAGAGTATGTTAGAGGTAGTAATAAGAAATAATACTGGAAAAGTAGATAGGAGCCATGTTGAGTATGGCTTTAAATGTTATGGTGGAGTGTTTGTATTTTATTCTAGAGGTAATAGGGACCTGTGAAAAATTTTTGGTCCATGGGGTCATGAAAAGCTGGATATGACAGTGAAGATTTTGGAGTAAGAGACTGACATGATCAGCTCTGTGTTTTAGGAATATCAACTTCCCCTGAAGACTTTTGAGTAGGGGAGTGACATGGATGAGATATGTTTTAAGAATATAAATTTGACAGATGTGTGCAGGTTGATTTGGAAAGGTGAGAGATTGCAAGCAGAGGGACCAACCCAATTAGATGGCAAAAGGTATTTGAGCACCTAAACTTGAGTAGAAACCAGGTGAGTATATCAAAGGAACTAGATAGAAAAGATATTATGGAATTAAGATAGAAAAGTTATGCAATGGATTAGATATGGGGGTAGAAGAAGAAGGATGGGTCAAAGATAACTACAAGGTTGTAACCTGAATGAGTAGAAATATGGTGGTGCCTTCAGTAGAAATGGTAAAGCTGAAAAGTGGGGATGACAATCAACATGGGGCCAGGTGTTTAATATAGCCAGGTAGCACTGGACCGTCTCCCTAAATAGAGGCAATGGGAGGAACCCTGCAGTGGACAGGTTCCACCATCTCCATTCATAGGGAGGAAAGGGCCCAAGGCTCAGAGAGTAGTGAAAAAGTATGTTTCAGAACAGGTATTATTTTGCAGGTAGTTGAGTTTCTGGAGACAATGATGAAAAATCATTTTCACCTGGGACCGCCAGGTGAAAAATGAAACCCAGAGAGATTGTGACTTGCACAGGAAAACACATATAGTAAGTATCTGAGGTGGTATTGGAACCCTGATCCTAAGTCCAAAACTCTATCCACTATGAAGGTGAATTTGGGAAAACTATGAGTCCTTCTCAGAACTGAAATAGCATTTTGGTAATACAGTAAGCCCTTTCCTTCTTATTGATCCCTTATTTACAAACAGGTACTTTCTAGCTTTTAGCCAAGGTTACTGCAATCCCTCCCTAACAGTTACAAGTCTTAGATACAAAGTCTTCTACTTTGTGGCATGTGCCACCACACCCAACTGTGAACTATCTTTTCTAAATAATTTTAAAGTCTTCCATTAAAGTCTTTCTTTGATGCTTCCAAATTTTCATGGAGATGACCCCAGATTCTCTCACGTCAATGTATGAGAGAATAGACGCTAATAGGTCACACCAAGCTTAAAAAGCTTTAAGTAAAGGCCTGGTTGGATGGTTGCTCTTCGAAGACCAGTCAAGCCTAAATTTGGAAAGGCTTATAACAATATTGGTTGCAAAATGATGACTTCTTTTAGTTACAGCAGCTCTCAAAGACCATGTATTAAGTCAATGACCTTATGATTTGCACCAGTGAAGGAATACCTACACACATAAAACTACAGATCCTTGAAATATAAAGTCATGGAGAAAAAATGGGCCTTAAAGACCACATATCCTGGATAACAAAACTGAACAAAGATGTCAACATATTAGAATAAGTAACAGTGTTTGATTAAATTAAATTTAATGGGGGAGGGAACAGGGACAGGGTAAATGTAAAGTCCTATCATCTCATTTCTTAGATGAGTAAACTGAGAAAAGACCTCAACAGACTAGAATAACTAATTTAACTAGATATTATAACTAGATAAATAACTAGAATAACAAAGTTTAATTAAATGAAATTTAATGGAGGGTAGGGGAGGGTCAGAAAATGTAAAATCCTATACTTGGATTCCAAAAATCAGCTACACAGGTATATATGGGGGATAGATGGTTAGACAACATTACATGAGAATGACCTGAGGATCTTTCTAAGTCAATATGCATCAGCAGTGAGATTTAACTAGGAAAGTCAATGTGATCTTAGGTTGAATTAGGAAACTGAGAAGCATAATGTGAGAAAAATTATAAATCCTCTGAACTCTGCCTTAGGCAGCCAACAAATGATGTTGTTCTGGGTACCACATTTTAGGTAAGACATTGATCAGCTAGAGCAAATTCATAAGAGAGTGACCAGGATTATGAAGAGATTTAAAACCATGCCCTGGGAAAATCAGCTGGAAAAAAAAAACTGGGCATCTGTAGTCTGACAGCATAATAATTGTCTTCAAATTTTTGACAGTCTGTCATGAAGAAGGATTATATTTGTTCCATCTGGGCCTAGAGGTTAGGATTGGAAGCAGAAGATAGAAGCTGCAGGGAGATATATTTTAGCTCAATATAAGGAAAAAACCCTTAACATTTAGAGCTGTGCAGAATTGTTATATTTGTGCTTAGCATGGAATAGTGGATAGAAAACTGGTCTTGGATCTGAAATAACCTGGGTTCCAATATCACCTCATATATGGACTGTGATGTTGGGCTAGTTACTTGATTTCTTTGTGCCTCAGTTTCCCCACATAAAATGAGAGGGTTGTTCTCGATGAAGATCTCTTCAACCCTTAACTCTATGATTACTAGATCCTAAATCACTACAAGTCTTCAAATGGAGGCTGGATGACCAAGGAGTTATCCAACGGGTTACTCTTTAGGGGGCAATGGTCTAGGAAATCTCTGAAGTCCCTCTGCTGATTTTGGGGTGTGGATAGACAGAAACAGAGAGAAGAGAGAGACAGAGCCAGAGAGAGATAATAGAGAGGAGGGAGACAGACAGAGGGGAAGGAGAAAGAGTGGGGAGAAAAGAGAGGAAAGAGAGAGACAAAAAGAGGGAGGGGGAAAAACAGAGAGAGGCAGGATGAAGACAAAGACAGTGAGGAAAGAAGGAGAGAGAGGGGGAGGAGAGAGAAAGACTGAAAAAAATACAGCAGTTAAGCTAATTGATAGATTTCTGTTTCTAGCCATTTTCCTGCTTGCTTAGTGTTCCAAGCCCCTGGAGCACCCAGGCCAGTGTGTAGTAACCTAGGTAATAAATAACTCCTGGAGTGTGCCAGAGAGAAAACAGCTTCCAGGACTGCAGACAGGAAACCTTCCAATTGTAGCTTGAGACAGATAACAATGAATAATAATAATAATAAAAAAAGGACAATTCAATGAGATTTATCAGTAAATTGCAACTTGTCTGATAACGAAATAACAGACTAGGAAATAGTGTTAAAGTCCATAGAGTGTTCTGTGCTTTGGTTTTTAGTTATTTTCAGTCCTGCCCAAAAGCATATTCCTGGTATCTTATTGTACCTGTAATAGAGACCCAAGCTATGCAATTTCTAATAAATTGTTCAGTTTTTGACATACTGAAAAGAAAGGTAAATCTCTGGAGTTTCTTCTGTTCCATCCTAAAAGGGATTAAGTTGCATGTGTCTGCACCCTAGCAAGATAATAGCACCGCCTAATGATAACTGGCCTAAATTACAGGCAAAAAAAAAATCTCTAAAGTTTTAACAATATTCTAAGGCTCAGGTCCTGAAGAGTCTTCATATTTAGAAAACAGCAAACACCACCCCCCTCTTTTCAAAAAGACTCTTGGTTCCTGAGTATTTACTACTTTAAAGTAGATGGGCAAAGTCCTGAGAGATGCCTCATTTCATAGGGATCATAGATAAATTATTGAAACTTTAACAGCTTTGCATTTGTTAATTTTGGAAGAAAATTAATTGAGGTTTTAAAAGAAAAAAAAACTTGCATTGTTGCTTGAACGTTGATGTATCTCTTCGATTGTGAGCTCATCCAGAGCAAGTATTATCTTTTGCCTTTCTCTGTGTCCCTAGCACTTGACAAGCAGTGCTGGGCACAGAGTAGGTTCTTTTTTTTAAAGCAATCAGGGTTAAGTAACTTGCTCAAGGTTACACGGCCAGTTATTTTTGGGTGTGGTGCTGAGTATTGGAGCCCGGATTTGATCCCCAGGTCATCCCGACGCTGGAGCCGGTGCTCTTACTCACTGAGCCACCTGGCCGCCCCTAACATAGTAGGTTCTTGATAAATGTCATTGACTAATTGAATTTTTTTTATAAATTATATTTTTATTTTTATTTTTTGCAGGGGGAAGGCAGCGCAATTGGGGTTAAGTGACTTGCCCAAGGTCACACAGCTAGTAAGTGTTAAGTTACTGGATTTGAACTCAGATCCTTCTGACTCCCCGGCCAGTACTCTATTCACTGTGCCACCTAGCTGCCCCTATGACTGAATATTTTAAACCAAATTTAAACAAGATTTTTGAATGGAGTTGTGTGGCAGGGCATTGGCAGGCTGTTACACAATACAAACCAGGAATTACCCATGTGAAGTATAGGTAAGACTATCATAAAAAAAGTTATCAAAAAAGATTGACTGATCCTATGGTGAGGGCAGGGAATAGCTAGAGGGCAGATCATATGCTCCATTGGCATACTTGTAATGTCAAGAGAATGTGAGTAAGGCTGTTGGTATACTGAAAAGTGAACTTATGGGGTACAACTGATGAGAGTCACCCAAGTTGGGCAGGCATAGGTGATGCGGGTATTATTGGAAGGATCGAAGATGCCTGGAATATTTGAAGGGTTTTTGTGATTTAATTGATTTAATGGCAAAGAGATTAGATTTTAATGGTGATGAGATGAAAGTTAAATCATATTGCAAGGCAGTGGTGGTTAAAAGCTAAAAATAGACACTGTAAGAGTTCAGAGGAGGGTAGAAGGAATGGGAGGAGGGTGGCCAAAGAGTTAGAGGAGACTTTATGGAAGATGTGGGCCGTGAGCTGGTTCATGAAGGATAGGGAATGTAAGTAGGATAGATAAAAAGGAGGAGGAAAAGCAGATTTCCAGAGTGTGTGTGGCCAGAGAGAAGGACAAGAAGCAAACAGTGGGAGTCGAGGATATTTGCTGGACAGCACTCTCAATGATGATCTCAGCAAAGAGGTGGGGAGTGTTGGTCTTAGACTTTAGGTGACCTGGGTTCAAATCTTTCCTGAGACACTGAGGTAGGTGGATGTGTGCCTGAAGGCTTGGATGAACCCAGTTCTCTCTTCCCTTTCTCTGCTTTAACCACCTTCCCCTCCTCCCAGCCCTCCAACACACACACATATACCTTAGGCAGGCCTGGCAAGGTGTAGACATTGCTGACAGCCTTGGGAAATTTGAATAATGCCACCTAGTTACTTGAGAGATTCAGCTATAATTAAAAGATATAATTAGGGAGAAATTGGGGTGCTTTGTCAGCCCCTGAGCAAACAGAACGTTCTCTCAGGTGGAAATGCCTTTCCCCCTCCCCCACTCCAGAGTATGTTGTAAGGATAAGTCTATCAAGATGTGTAGAAACCAAATCTGAATCTGGGAATTGCTGACAGGGGCCCTTTTGAAGTTGGAGTAAGAGGGATCTTGCTCTCTAAGCAAGCTTTTAGTGTGGGTGACCCTAGCTCAGCAGGAATGGTGGCAAATCTAATATTCTCAGTGAGGTCAGATTGTATTAGAGGCATCAAGGTGACACAATAAATAGAATATTGGGTCTGGAGTAAGGAAGATCTGGATTCAAATCCTGACTCAGGCACTTATGAGGTGCTGTGTGACCACAGACAAATCACATAACCTCTGTCTGCCTTAGTTTCCTCTTTTGCAAAGTAGAGTAAAATACTAGCATCTACCCCACAGTGTGTCTCAAATGAGATAACATATGTAAAGTGCTTTGTAAACCTTAAAGTGGTATATAAATGCTAGCTATTGTTATTATTATTGATTCTTTTTCTTCTGGCTCAATATAACTAGAACAGAGATACAGAAAGAGTTATGGTTCCTGACAAACAAGGAAAACTCCATCAGGGTAAGTGACGATTGTGTCCAAAAAATGGTAGCAGAGTTTTATCCTTACCTGGCTTAGAAGACACAGGTATGTGTTCTTCATATTTGTAATTAGATGACTTTTAAAGCCTTTTCCAGCTATAGTCATTGGTGGGACTTTCCCCTCCTTCTCTCTCCCCTAAATTAATGGTGCTTCTTGAGTGGATGTGTGCCTGAAGACTTAATAAACCCACTTCTCTCCTCTTTTCCTTGCTTTCACCACCTTCCCCTCCCCCCAGACCTCCAACACATACATACACCTTAGGCAGGCCTGGAAAGGTGTAGATATTGCTGACAGTCTTGGGAAATTAGAATAATGCCACCTAGTTACTTGAGAGATTCAGCTATAACTCAGAGAGATAATTAGGGAGAAATTGGGGTGCTTTGTCAGCCCCTGAACAAATAGAAATTCTCTCAAGTGAATATGCCTCTTCCCCTCTCCCATCCCCATCCCACAATGTGTCATAAGGATAAGGCTATCAAGATGTCAAGATATTCAGAAAGGAAGATGGGAAGGCTGAGGGGGGTGCAGGGTGGTGAGAGAGAGAGCACCACACCTGGGACCCCTGATGGATGCTGGGAGAAATTGCAGGAAGAACTTGACGAGATCAGCTCCTGTTTTCCTCAGTTATAGGGGAGGAATGAGGAGCTGCAGTATTTGGGACTG
This sequence comes from Petaurus breviceps papuanus, assembly GCF_028583685.1. Classification (NCBI taxonomy): domain Eukaryota; kingdom Metazoa; phylum Chordata; class Mammalia; order Diprotodontia; family Petauridae; genus Petaurus; species Petaurus breviceps. The sequence goes on from NW_027185764.1 coordinate 4,892,346, forward strand.
TGAGCCATTGGAAACACAATGTATTTTTGACAATTGGTTGCTTATTAGGTGGTTTCTGTTTGACATCCAAGAATTTCACTTTGTGTCTTGTTTCGCCCTCTTAGTCTGTCAATAAAATGTTCTATTTTCTTTAATACTGTGAACTGTATGTTTACAGAGGGAGAATCGGTCTCAGGAGACTGAGTGGGTACCATAAATACATTTCCCCAGGTTTTCTGGGTGAGGGTGAGGTGCAATGGAAATCCCCCCAAAGTGGGCTCAGGCCTTTGGTTCCATGAGAGTCTAGTTTGATAGTTACACTGCTTTTGAGATTCCGACCTTCTTCTCCAGAGCTTTCTCCTTCCCTTCTACCATTACCCTCTAACACTCCGTGCCCCTTCCCACACATACACACAAATACATGTACATGCACATTCATAAGCAAGATTCATGGGAAAAGGACAGGAATAGACTCAGCAGGTCCAGAGAAAACATTGTGGAGGCATCTGGCATCAGCAATAACTTTCCATGAATTTTCTTCCCCTAGAACCAAGAAACCTGCTTGTCAAATTTGAATTAGTACAATGAAATGTATTGAGGGCCTGCTTTAATTGGGTTGTAGGTTCTGAGCTCCCAGAACATCTTCAGAGTGTGTAGTTCTCTAGGGAGGATCTGAAACAGACCTAGAAGAATTCTCTGATGCAGCGTAGCCCACATTGATAGAGCCGGGGGGCGACTGAGTCCGAGTGAAGGCCCTCACCATGGTGCTGATATGGCGGTAACTCTGTTTTTATTGCTTCAGGTGCTCAGGATGCCTCCATAGCACCTGGCCTGTTTCTTTTGAACGTTACCTTGAGCTCTTTTTGTCTTTCATCTTCCTCCCCCCTTTCTTGACCCTCAAGCTTTTTAGAACTTGTCTCCAGAGTTGTGGCTGCTCTTGTATCCACTTTCCAAATGATACGTGACAGGTGATTTTTTTTTTTTAAACCTAAATGGATGAGCACAGTCAAATAATTGTAGAGAGGGGAAAGGAGAGGAGAAGAGACGAGGAGCAGGGAGGAGCAGCGGTGTTTCTATGAGACGTTCCTTTAGCATAATCCGGCTGACATCCGTCCCTGGGCAGTCATAGTGCTTGTCAAATAAATTACAGGCAAAGCACTGCCTTACAATTAATTCATTTTAAAAATAGTTTTTACTTGCTTTGCTTCAGAGAAAGTATACATCAAACGTCAAAAATCTGAAGCTTATCATCCATTTTAATACTTTCTGTAGTATATTCACATAATCTTCCCTAGTCCCTCCAGGAAGAAATGATTCTTCCCTCTTGTGAATTATGCCAAAGCTGAGACAGCCATAGCAAAATAGAAAAAAAAACTGTTGGAGTCACGAAGAGCTGATTCAGAATGCTACCTTTAACACTTTCTAGTTGTGTAACTGTGGGCAAATCATTTAAACTCTCTGAGCTTCAGTTTCCCCAAGTGTAAAATGGGGCTGATAGCACCTGTGGCACCTACCTCCTGTGTTTCAAAAGAGAAAAGGAATAAAGGTCACCATCAAGGTAGAAGAGGAAAAAGAGAGGATGGGCTGGTCACATGGCAAGAACAAGGGAAAATCACTAGATAAATCACGTGCTCCTTTGGTTTCTTTGTGGTATCAAGAGAAAGTAAGAAGGGCCTGATGCATGTGGCGCATCAACCTGTGATGAATGTTGGAGGAACAGACATGAATGGGTTGTGCATGGTGAAATACAAATGCAAGAGATCGCTGCTCCATCAGAGACCCAAGTGTGAGAATGTGTGTGCTTTGCAGATTTCTAAGAGCAATAAAAATGTTGTCTGCTGTTATTTTCCTTCTCTGTGGCTCTCACGAATATTCACATTCTCTCTTGCATTGCAGCTCTTTGTTTTCATCTCATCTCTCCTACTAGACTATAAGCCCCTGGAGGGCAGGGATCACATCATATTCATCTTTTACCTTCAGGACCTAACTGGGCACTTAGCAAGTTGGATATTGAGGACCTATTTTTCTTGCTATTTTTTTTCCTAGAACATGGCTAATGCAGAAATTGTTCCTCGAATCACCAATTGTTCCTTGAGTCAAATTGGATGTTGAGGTCTACCAGTAGGAATTTGATAGGCTACATGAAGTAATAAAGGAACCCTGACTTTGGAGCCCAAAGATAGAAGCAGAAAGATGAAAGGAAACTTTGAGGTCATGGATCCCAACCCCTTTGTTTTACAGATCAGGAATCTGAGGTGAATCGGGTAAACAGTTTGTCCACAGTAACACAACTGGCAAATGCCCAAGGTGGGATTTTAGCTCACCTCTCCCTGATTCCTAATAGAGTGTTCTATCCACCTTTGTGACCTTGTCCAAATTTCCATGCCTTGGTTGGCTATGCGCCATCTTCCTCCACATCTCAGCATCCTTCTATGCTCAGACTAGAGGGCTGTTCTTCTGTGAAGTTTTCCTCATTTACCTTTAGCTGAAAATATTCTCTTCCTCCTCAGATTCTCCTGGATACTTTTTCTGGATCTCTACTTTGCCTCCATGAACTGTTGTTTTATTCAGCCTGTATTTCTATCATCTAGAACTATGGCTTTCATGTACTTGATCCTTAAGAAATGTTTGAGGAACTGAATTAAATATGCAGTGTGAGTTTGACCTTCCTAGATTTGCAAGCCTCTGGCTGAACACTACTCAGTCACTCATTCCACTCACTCATTCAAGGAGCCCATTCATTCTCTCTCTGCAAGCCCAGCCATGTAAATGAAAAAGCATTGTACCCTCCTCTCCCTCTTAGAAAAAGCTTGTCAACCCTTCTTCAATACTCTAGGAATAGAACTACTTAGGTGGCACATCTTGGATCTGGAACAAGCTTCTTTTAGGCAAATATGGGACTTGGGAACATCAGACTGATCTTTGGAGCCCAGACAGAAAAATGCAGCGGTGCCTTGGACCATCAGAAGGGACTTACATTACTTTCCACAGCATATCTTACTGACTCTTTCGAGGTAAGCTCTAAGATTGTTTTCAGTTCTGCCCATATGTGACAGACATATAATAGAAAGTTTAATGTTTTCAATACTGTGGAACATTCGTGTTGGAATGGAACATAAAAATAGCTACTCTCATTTTATAGATGAGGAAATTGAGGTCAAGAGAGATAGAACAATATGACCAAACCACACAGCTAATCAGTGGTAAAGCTAAGACTTTCACCCCACCCAGGTTGTTGATTTCTAGGCCAGGGTTCTTTGCATTCAATTATGCTGCATCATGAGAAATTCATGGACAACATAGAATCTACTTATAATAGTCTATGGCTACATTAATGGCCTTCAGATGTCATAATTGTCTTGTTTTTAAAGTTTTTTATCTTTCCCCAGTCTACTGAATTACTCCTGTGATGCCTCATTGAGATATGGATAAGACCCTGGATTCTTGAAGGAGATTCCAATGGCGTACAAGTACTGATAGGTCCCACCAAGGTCAAAATAAAAGTAACAGGTCAAAATAAACACCAATTTTGAAGAAAAGGTGAAGAAGGAAAGTAAACCTGGCAATAGTAGGAAGTTCAGCATGGTCTGTTTAAACAAGTTATTGATTCTGAAAAATGGAAAACGGATAAAAGTAAATCCCTTCACTCCATCTCCATTACTTAGAGGAGTTTACTCAGTGCAAAGCCAGCTACAAAATGAAGAGAATGATAGAAGCCAGAAATTGCCTTACTAGCAAATACAATTTTCTTGATAAGTAAAGAGAAACAGCCAAGGGTAGCACCAGTTTAAAGTACAAGTTCATTTGCAAAACTTTAATGAATTTCCTTAGGCCCAGAAAGGTTAGGTCCCAGCTTTTCTGGGCAGGGCTGGGTGACCAGGGCAAGGTTATGGTAGAACCTTATGAATAGTATTGCTTCACAGAACATTAAAAAAGTACTTAAGGAGAAAACCATTGTTGACATGAAAACCAACTGCAGGATATTCTATGAGAGAATCTCTAGATGAAACAGAAAGGAGAATAATAAAGAAAGTCAAAATGGAAGAGATATGATTCATTTTTATCATGCAGGCTCATCAAGCTATTATAGTCATTGTTAAACTTGGGTTTCACCAATTCAGTAACCAATTTCCTAAGTGTGATAGTGGCAATGTCATTTAGGACAGTTAGGATGAATTGTTAGACTATAATATCTATCTGTCTGTCTGTCTGTCTGTCTGTCTATCTATCTATTTAGATATCTATCTATCTATCTATCTATCTATATCTATCTATCTATCTATCTATCTATCTATCTGTCTGTCTGTCTGTCTGTCTGTCTTTCTGTCTATCTGTCTGTCTGTCTATCTCTATCTATCCATCCATCATCTATCTATCCATTTATCTATCTATCCATCTATCCATCCATCCATCCATCTGTCTTTCTGCACATGTACACTATCTATCTATTCATGCACACACATATACATACAACACATATACACAAAATGTATGTGTAAATATATACATGTACATATATTCTATATGTGTACATATACTCATACACACATAAAGATGAAATATATTCTGAAATATTTATAGCTGCTCTTTTTGTGGTGGCAAAGAATTGAAAACTGAAGGGATGGGGAATCTGGTCAAATATTATTGTGCTATAGGAAATGAAGAATGGGATGATTCAGAAAAACCTGGGAAGACTTACATGAACTAATGTAAAGTGAAGTGATCAAAACTAAGAGCGCAATCTACATGGTAATATCATAAATAAAATCAACTATGAAAAACTTAGTAACTCTGATTAATACAATGATCCACCACAGCTCCAAAAGATTTAAAATGAAAAATTTTATCTACTTCCAAATAGAGAACTGATGGAATCTGGGTATAGACTGAAGCATGTTTTTTTCCCTTTATTTTATTTTTTTTGGTTATTTTTCTTTTCTGAAATATGGCTAATGAGGAAATATTTTTCATGACTTTATATGTATAATGGATATCATATTTCTTGCCTTCTCAATGACTGGAGGTAGAGGGAAGGAGAAAATTTGGAACCAAAAACAAGTAAAAAAATAAATATTTTAAACAAAGTACACGAAACCTAGGCTAAAGGCAATGCCATATCTTAAAGTCATCTGTAAAGTTGCTTGATTCTCAAGACATCTCAAAAAGGAAGACATTCAAAAAATGGGTAAATCCTGAGCTGTTTTTTTGTTTGTTTGTTTGTTTTTGCCAAAAAGTTACTTGAGAAAGCATCAACAAAAGTCTTTACCTATTAACCTAAGCTTCCTTTCTCAACTCTGCACAATTTTCTTTAGGGTACTTGTAGCAGCAAGCACCCCAAGCGAGTCCTCAGGGTTTGCTGCCCATACAGGTTCTTGGATCTGCTTTGTTAAAGGAAAGCAACTCAAAATGGGTTAACAAGCTTACTTTAATCAGTCAGACATATATCGTTTACCTTGTTCAGGAGAAAAGGTCAGCACCCTGAACCTCAAAGTATACAGGCATAATTATCAAGACAGAAACATCAAGTAGACAGATTTCCAAACTGTCCAACCATTACATCCATACCCAGTCAACATCTGGGTTTCCACATTCTGGGTTTTTCAAAGCCGGGGGACTCTCAACAACGGCTTCCCAGAATTCAGATCAAATCACAGAACACTTCTCGAAGTGAGTCCCAAAACAAAGCTACACATCAGGGCTTATATAGCCTTCTCCTGGCTCAGAGAATGTAACAACCTTATTGACCCACTGGCCAATCAAAAAGTATCTACTGAAAAACAAGCCTCCCTCCCCAGGCTTCTGGTGCACTCCAGCCTAGGGGCAGGGAAGATCTTCCAAATTTACATTCGCATTACAGTACTCTATGCATGCACCATGAATATTACCAATGAAAAATGATAAGAAAACAGGTTTTCATTGATGATTTTCTACAACAGGTCGCAACTTCATGGGAAGGCAACTAACCAAGAGGTGCATGAAGTGTCTGATCCCATTGTGTTTATTTCTTATTGATTTTGGAGGGGGGGAACCTTAAAATTTTTGACTCTATAAAACAAAGTAAAGGGTTAAAGGTTCTTCTCAGACGAGATAGCTTTCACATGTATATTAAAAGCATGCAAGAGAGATGCATCTAGAGAAAGGACTTTATTCCATGATCCAATGAGTATAAATACTGAGAGAGATGTGAGCTCCCCCTCACCTAGGTTATTCACTCACATCATGGAAGAAGGTCTGTGCAAAGTTCTCCAAAGTTCTTCCTCATGTGTGGCTTTGAACCATTCTTCCCTCAGCTTCCTCAGTGGAAGCAAAAGCAATGCAAAAAGAGAATAGCATAGTCATCCACCTGGAGTAAAAAAAGTAGATGAAATATGCATGTTGCTCAGACTGTGACATGAAGCTGGAAAAGAAGCGAAGAGTCTTAGTTTTCTGACAAGTCCATCAAGGAAAAGTACTGTAGGTACCTTAGATTGATATTGCCCATGGACAATAAGCTGGGCCCAGAAATGGGAAGGAAGTAGAGAGTTGGCTGGGTCACATTTGGAAAATTTCACAGCTCTTTTAATGATTGCAGTTTGCTGGTTGTTGTAAGAGGATACCCTTCTTAGCCTTCATATTCTCCTAGTGATATTAGTGATATGATTGTGATGGTTGAAAATAATAACAATCATTAGCATGTATATAGCACTTTAAGGTTGGCAAAACACTTTACATATGTGATCAAATTTGATCCTCACCACAACTCTGTGGATTGCTATTATTATCCCCATTTTAGAGATCAGAAAATTGAGGTAGACAGGAGTTAAGTGACTTGCCCCAGATCACAAGCTGGAAGGTGTCTTGGGCTGGATTTGAACTCAGGGTCCAGCACTCTATCCATTGCAACCCTAGATGCCTTGAAAATCACAGAACATCATGATCTCAGAAGAATTTCAATAGCAGAAATTTCCAAAATCAATGGAAGTATGGTTTGTGGGTTTAAGTAAGTTGTGACACATTGCCAACAATTACTAGTATGGGAGATTTGCAGTAAAACACATTATTGAGGACACGTATAAGTAGAAAAGAAGGTGGGCATGTCAAGGACCAAGACTGAAATTAATAGCCAGACTGTGTAGTCAGCTGGTCCTTCTAGCATACTGTGAGAAGGCTGTTAGTATGGAAAGTCACAGAAGAGTAGCACAGGGTGAGAAGTTACTGTGGGAGAAGAGCATGATGAAGAGAGTAACCACATTGAAGAGAATCATAGGCTTCCAAAATATTTTCCCTAACCCTCCGTAGAAAATAATAATCATTTTAAAGATATTTGAAAAGATCTGGTTCCATCCGTACGGATCCTCCTTCTGCCAATGCAAACCACAACCCTTTACAGATTTGGTTTCCTGAGTAATTGGAAACATTGATCACCTGGTGGCCAGGTTTGTGGTCATAGTTTCATAGATTTAGAACTAGAAGGATTTTAGGGTCTGCCACCTTTATTTTACAGAAACAAAAAGAGGCTCGTTTTTGCCTACTAGAGTCACACAATGTATGAGGTCCTCCTAGTTCCAGTCCAGAACGCCATCCTCTATTCCATGCCTCTCACTAGCTAGATGGGTGCTTGGAGGCCAGTTGTACAATTTGTCTTTAGGCTTTAATGAAATCTCCTTCAACTCAATAGTCTGTATTGGAGCTTGTTCTCTTTTGGTAGAATCCAGGGTCACCTTAGTGCCATGGTAAGAAAGACTTCATTGGGAGTGGCTAGGTGGTGCAGTGAATAGAGCACTGTCCTTGAAGTCGGGAGGACCTGAGTTCAAATCTGGCCTCAGACACTTAACACTTACTAGCCGTGTGACCTTGGGCAAGTCACTTAACCTCAACTGCCCTCAAAAAAAAGCAAAAAAAAAAAAAGACTTCATTGAAAGACAAAGAAAAAGCAAAAGAAGAAATAAAAACATTTATCTGGACAGATTGGAAATGACGAAAGTAAACAGGTGGGAGAGACATAAGGAACTGTGCAGAACGATAAAAAACCTAGTGTCAGTGGCTGGCACCATCCCAGGATTCACACTTCTCAAAGTGACCTGAATGGTAAGAAGAAAAAACCTGGGAAGCTGTAAAAGGTCTTGAGATTAGAGTCTATTACTCCTATTTGTGTTAAGCCAGTCCTCTGGGATTATTGTTATGCTAATTCCACCCAGATCTCACAGTCCTTAGATCTTCCTCACACACATATATTTTGAATAATTATCATTAGTGTACAGAAATAGAAGTAATGACACTTGGTAATGCTCATCTCTAAAATGAGGGGTTAGACCATTGACCTTTAAGGGACTTCTTGGCTCTCAATGATCTTCTAAACTCTAGGTCCCTCTCAGCTTTAACAACATTCTATGATTCTAATTTGCTCTTTATTTATAGATTACAGGAAATGGTAGTACCCACTTATTCTGACCACTCTAAGCCTAGGCCCTAGGAATCCATAAGGGTGAGCAGATGCCTGGCTGCTGATTCAATCATCAAGTAATGCCTAGACTTTAACAAAGGAGGCAGTTGGTACTAAATGATGGTAGACAGGTGCATGTTCAATTTGGGTGTGTATGTGTGCTTGTATATGTGACCATTCAACTGACCCATAATTTTCTGTGACTTTGCTATTGGTAGCAATTTTTTCTTTGTTTTTTTTTTGCATAAAGTTTTGGTGTCTAATTTATCCATCCAAGAGTATGTTGGTAAACATTTAACAACCAGCTCTCTGAAAAAAAAAGCACTCACAACACACTTTTAAGTTTAATCAGTGTTATTAATATTTTCTCCATCGTGCTTTGTAAGTCTAGACAATCAACAAAACAATAAATCAAGCCCTTATTTGCAGCACTTACTGATTTCTGGTTGTATAAATGCTCACACTGAACATTTAACAATTGACTCTTGAGAACCAGTTTGAACTGGTTCCAGCACACACCTGTGTCCCATCCCACCATTAATAATTAAATTTTGTGTTGTCCTCTGGCTTGATCTTTTTGGAATTTTCTCTAGCATCTTTGTTTAAACCCTACTACCCATTCCCCTACCCTCCTTTCATTTTCTCTCCTTCCTAGAGTGAGGACTTCCCTTTGTAATCTGCCTCCCACACCTGTGTGCATTGTATTCTCCTTCTTTCTCTGTTCTCTTTGTTACACCACCCACCCTTTGTTTAAGATCTCTATGCTGTCACAAAGACTGTATTTGGAAGATTAGGATCATTTAGGCTTTCTCTCCCACGATCTGACCAAAATATATCAATTTTCATTTGATATAGGATGTGTTCTGTGACATGGTGCTTTCACTGCAGGTAGTCAAAGCTCATGTCCTTTCTGTAAGATAGAGTATTATTATGAATATTATGGAGTCAGGGCAGGAACAGCACACACTGGAATGCCCGACATGGGTAACAGGGCTTACTGAAATTATCAACTGGTTGCTTTAAAACCTGTTGTGCAAGGACCCATTGTGCAGGGGGCTCAGGGATATTTTGTGGAGGTGTACTTTCTGTCTAAGAATGTTTCTGATTATAAACTAGTACCTAAGAAACCATCACTCTGACTAAGAGCATGGCATGAATTATTTGTAGTATGATGGCTATTCAAGACTCTCCATCACTTGATTTCCAGTCTTATCTTGTATTACTCACTTTATTGTCCTCTCATCTGGAGTCAAACTGGATTATATACTATCTCCCTTGCATGTTCCTTGTGTTTTCTCTCGTCTGTGTTTTTGCTAATACAAAGGGGACTGCTCCATAAAGCTCCTGGTCAATTTGATGAACTCCAGAATCAACCTGATAAGGGCACATGGTTCTGAGGGGTATCTCCCTACAGAAGTTGCTATGCCCACTAGCATACAGCTTAGAAAAGACACACCACACATGTGTGTACACATACAAATACACCTTTGACTGGTGCTGCTTGATGAATAGATGATTGGAACTCAAGGAGATAGACTTATGTTGGAGGAAACATCCTGTTCTGTAACCTATAAAAGTGTGCTAACCATTCTCTTTCCCATCCCAGGAGCAGGTCTTGATGTCTTGCAGTGTATATATGGCAGAGTTGCATTACTTCCATTTTGGAGCTAGAGGGGTGTCTTGGCATCAGAGGGTCCTCTCATGGTTAGTACCAGGTTCAGAAGTTTAAGGGTTTTGGAAAATAGACCTTCTAGTAAGAGAAAATTTTCCCAATACAGTAATCTCTTGAAGAAAGAAATACCTAGTCCATGTAACTCTTGTGTAGTATTATCCTACTTGAAGAGCAAAACCAGTGAGTTGCTCAGATAGTACAGGTTAAGTGAGAAGGAGATAACTTGTTTCACAGCCCCCAAAATAGGTTTGCCTTCCCCATAAATTTCATCTTACACTTATCATATGAGTAAGGGGGAAAACAGGTGACTTGGCTGTTTGCCACCTCCTGACTTAAAACATTCCCTATGGCTAGACTATCCCCTTGTCACCTTCTCTGTCTTTTGACTTCCTACTCCTTTAAAACCTAACTTACAAAGTAACTCCTCCAGAATACCTTCCCAGATGCCTCTAGTAAATAATGACCTTTTTCCTTTCTATACCTCATATAATAGGTTTAGGGAGGGGAAGGCATAGGGTCTAATACTGATTCTTTTGGTCTAGGGTAGTAAGGGAACATGTTAATAACAATGATGACAGAGGAAGAGGAGGAGAGGAGCAGGAGGAGGAGGAAGAGAAGGAAGAAGAAGAGGTGGTCAAGTAACCATAAAGACAATTACTATAATATGGCTATGGGAGTTTGCTTCAGGCTGTCAAACAAGCATAGAGAGGAAGGTGAGGGAGGGAGAAAGAGAGACAGAGAGACATAGATAGAGATTGAGACAGAGAGAGCAGACAAAGATAAAGACAGAAATGTAGAGAGCAGGACAGAGAGAGCATCAAGACTGGTGGGATCAGAAAGCATGGACATGTCCATAAGAAGGGAGAGGGAGACAGCAGCCTGATTTCAGGAGACAGCTCAAGAGAACAAATAGAGCAATCTTCCTTGTCTTAGAGTAAGCTGACCAAAGGGAAAACCTTTTTAAATCTATGGCTAGTAGATCTCAAAACCCATGAGAAGACACTTAACTGGGAGCATTACAAGCCTTAGACTCCCACACATAAATCAGAGAGTTGGGGAAGCAAATTTTAGAAAACTGAGAAACCAAAAATGTTGGAGAGGGAGAGGGAGAGAGACAGACAGACAGAAAGACAGAGAGAGAGAGAGAGAGAGAGAGAGAGAGAGAGAGAGAGAGAGAGAGAGAGAGAGAGAGAGAGAGAGAGAGAGAGAAGGGAAGAGAGAGACAGACAGAGAGAGAGGGAGGGAGAGAGAGAGACAGAGACAGAGAGAGAGACAGAGACAGGGAGAGAGACAGAGACAGAGAGAGAGAGAGAGAGAGAGAGAGAGAGAGAGACAGAGAGAGAGAGAGAGAGAGAGAGAGAGAGAGAGAGAGAGAGAGAGAGAGAGGGAGAGAGAGAGAGAGAGAGAGAGAGAGAGAGAGAGAGAGAGAGAGAGAGAGAGAATTGATCTCTTTTTATCAAGGGTAAGAGCTGGCAGGGAGTCAGAAAGGAAAAGAAAACAAAGAAGAGGTAAACCTAATACCCTTCAGTTGGCAAAATTTATTCAAGCCCATTGTAAAGTAGTAATCACACTCCCCAGACCCCATATATTATGTCCCCAAAGTCTTAGTGCAGTGTTAAACTTGGTTCCTTGTAGAGCATAGCAGCAAATCCTCAAATAAACTCCCCAAACTTAAGATAGGTCTTGTGATATTTTTAGGGAGCAGAGGCAGAAAAAAGGGAAATATGTCTATGTTTTCCTTTCCAACTTAACCTGGGTGGTGACAGAAAACAAAGGAGAGGTGGTAGCAATAAGAAAAGTCATTAGTGACTACACAATAGCCAAACCATAATTGTAAGTGAAAAGAGGTGGGTCTCCATGGGGATATGGAGGTTCTCACATTTCAAAGAACTGTAGAATTTCAGAGTTTGAAGGGAACTTGGGTGCTATCCTGTATGTGGTGTGTGTGTCTGTGTGTGAGTGTGAGAGACAAAGACAGAGACAGAGAGAGAGAGAGAGAGAGAGAGAGAGAGAGAGAGAGAGAGAGAGAGAGAGAGAGAGAGAGAGAGAGAGAAGCTTTGGAGTCCGAAGAGTGGAGTTGAAACCCCAACATTGTGACTTGATACAGGTATGGCTGGGCAAGTCACTTAACTCCTCTGAGAGTTATTTTCACATGTCTCTAAAATTAATGGGTTAAATTAGATGATGCTTTTGGTCTCTCATTGCTTTAAATCTGTGTTCCTAGTACAAAGCACCTTCATTTTATAAAGGAAGAAAGTAAAACTCTGAGAAAGAAATAATAGATCATAGAACCACACAGACCAAAAGTTGCAAGGGACCTCAAAGGCCATACATGAATTTCTCATTTAATAGGTTATATTGAGTGACTTGCCGAAGGTCACACAGGTAGTAAGTGATCATTGATGCATGTCATATTTTAACCTTTTGATAAGAGCTGGTGGTTACTATTAGAGGCAAGAATTATTTTGTTTCATTTTATTCCAATTTAATTTCATTTTTGCTTGCAAATTCTCTCCCTCCCCTCCACTTATCCATTGACAAAGCAAGAAAAATAAAATCCATTACAAATGTGTATAGTTATGCAAAACATATTTCTGCCTCAGCCATATCTCCTCCCCAAGAAAAAGGAAGGAAGGAAGGAAGGAAGGAAGGAAGGAAGGAAGGAAGGAAGGAAGGAAGGAAGGAAGGAAAGAAGGAAGGAAGGAAGGAAGGAAGGAAGGAAGGAAGAAAGAAAGAAAATATTCTTTAATTTACACTCTGAGTCTATCATTCCTCTACCTTGTGGATATCATGTTTCATCATAAGTCCCTTTCCATTATGGTTAGTTATTATGCTGATCAGAGTTACTAAAGTCTTTCTATTATTATTATTAATTATCTTTATAATATTGATACTACTGTAAAATTTTTTCTCCTACTTCTGCTCACTTCACTTTGTATCTCTTCATACAAGTCTTCTCAAGTGTTTCCGAAACCATCCCTTTCATCATTTCATACAGGACAATAGAGTTCTACCATATATATTGTAACTTGTTCAGCTATTCCCCAATTGATGGGCATCTCCATAGTTTCCAATTCTTTGCCACCACAAAAAGAGCTTCTATAAATATTTTTGTTTATATGAATCATTTTCTTCTTCCTTAAATCTCTTTGAGATACAGGCTTGGTAACAGCATCACTGACTCAAAGAGTATGTACAGTTTGATAGTTTTTTTAGGCATAATTCCAGATTGCTTTTCAGAATGGTTTGACTAATTTACAGCTCCAGCAAAAGTAAATTAGTGTACCTATTTTCTCACATTCCCTCCAGAATTTATCATTTTCCTCTCTTTCTGTCATTTTAGTCAATCTGATATATGTCAGGTGGTACCTCAGAGTTGTTTTAATATGCATTTCTTTAATGATTCATGGTCTGGAGCATTTTTCTATACGGCTATCAATAGCTTTACTTTCTTCCTCTGAAAACTGCCCATTCATACCTTTTGAGCATTTATCAATTGGGGAATGACTCTTATTCTTATAAATTTGACTCTGTTCCTTTATACTTCAGAGATGAGATCTTTATTAAAGAAGCATGTATAAAGATCTCCCCCCAGTCTTCTGTTTTTTTTTTCTAATTTTAGCTGCATTAGTATTGCTTGTGCAAAAGCTTTTTAATATTATATAATCAAAATTAAAGTTTTCTTTTTTTGCTTTCTGGAAGGGGGAAGGCAGAGCAGTTGGGGTTAAGTGACTTGCCCAAGGTCACACAGCTAATAAGTGTTAAGTGTCTGAGGCTAGATTTGAACTCAGGTCCTCCTGACTCTGGGGTCAGTACTCTATTCACTGTGCCACCTTGCCACCTTCCATTTTATTTTCCGTGAACTATCTCTTGATGGTCATGAGTTATTCCCCATCCATAAATGTGTCATAATTTCTTCTATGTTCCACTAATTTGCAGATGATACCATCCTTTATGTCTAAATCATACGCCCATTTTGAGTTTATCTTGTTATATGCTATGAGGTTATCTTATTATATGGTTGGTCTGCACCAGCCTACTCTCCAGTTTTCCCAACAGTTTTTGTCAAATAGTAAGTTCTTGCCCCAATATGTGGGATCTTTGGGTTTATTAGACACTAGGTTACTGTGCTCATTTGTCTCTATGTATTGTGTCCTTAATCTGTTCCATGGATCAACCTCTCTATTTCTTACCCAGAACCATATTATTTTGATACAGCTTTGTAGTATATTTTGAGATCTGGTACTGCTGGTCCCTCTACTTTCCAATTTTTTTCATTGTTTCCTGGAGACAGGAGCTAAACCAAGGTACTCTGAATCCAGAACCAATATGTATCACATTGCTTTCCTGAGGTCGTTCAGGCTGCAGAGTTGGGATTCAAACTCACATCCCCTGACTTTATATCTGGTGCTTTGATGCCCTATGCCATGACTGTGACAGATTTTCTAATTCCTGTGCCAATCAAATTTTTATTTTTTCTTTTATCTTTTGAAAAATTTTCAATTGTTATGACATTTATTTTCCCTTTCATCCACCTCATCCCAAATTTAAAAGGAAGCAAAAACAAAACCCCTGTGACAAATATACATAATAAAGCAGAACAAATTCCCACATTGTCTAAAAATAAATGTCTCATTCTTCATTTTGAGTTCATCCCCTCTCTGGCAGGAAGCAGAGAGTATATTTCATTATCAATCCTCTGGAATCATTGTTGGTCATTACATCGCTCAGCGTTCTTAAGTCGATCAGAGTGGAACTAGTTTTGACTTTTTTTAGGAACACAACGAAGAAGATGCTCATCATTGAACCTCCTCATTGACAACCAAGGTCCATGGTACTATTCAAAGTATGTTCTAAAGCTAACACAACACTTTCTTTCTAGGAATTGCTTGTTGAAATGTCATAAAATTAGTATCTTCAAACAACCTGAGGAGGGAACTCGTCAATAAACCTATGCTTGAAAATATCTAGGGATTAAAATTTTCCTGAAGTCACAGAAGAGGGCTAGCCTTGAGAACTGAGAAGACAGAGGCAAAAAGAACATAAAGCCTGTCTCTCAGTTACAGGTACCATATTGTCTGTCTTGCCATGCTGGAACAGAATGTGTTAAGTCAAGGAGGACCTCCAAGACTGGTGAGTTAGCTGCTCTGGACAGCTAAGACCCCAGACTTTGCCTCTCAGCTGTCAGTGGTTCAGAATTTGTCAGTATCAGGAATGAGGTCACATACTGGAAACCAGCCTAAGTAATGGGATGGGGCAATGACCAGAGTCGCCAAGCTGGCATAATGGGAGTCAGAGAGAAAGTCAGAGAGACAAGGCCAGATGAGTGGGCCCGATCCATCAGTCTGGGAATGGGCAAGCAGGATAGCAGAACTGAAAAATAGAACAGTGGTCAGAGCCAGATGGTTAAACACAGAAGAAGCCAGAGAGAGCCAAGCTCAGACACATCACAGAATGACAGTGATCTGTGCTGGTGAGTGTCTTTGTTGGCCAAAATGAAGTCAGTACTGGCCAAACTTAGCCTTCCATTGGGGAAAAAAGAAAGAAAACCCTGTAACAAATATGTAAAATCAAGCAAAACAAATTCTAGCATTGGTCATGTCCATAATATATACACATATCATATATATATGCATATCCTTCCTTCCTTCCTTTCTTCCTTCCTTCCTTTCTTTTTCCTTCTTTCTTTCTTTCCTTCTTTCCTTCTTCCTTCCTTCCTTTCTTTTTCCTTCTTTCTTTCTTTCCTTCTTTCCTTCTTTCTTTCTTTCTTTTTCTTTCTTTCTTTCTTTCTTTCCTTCTTTCTTTCTTTCTTTCTTTCTTTCTTTCTTTCTTTCTTTCCTTCTTTCTTTCTTTCTTTCTTTCTTTCTTTCTTTCTTTCTTTCTTTCTTTCCTTC
>NW_027185764.1:4908412-4928326 GCF_028583685.1 Petaurus breviceps papuanus
CCTTTCTTTCTTCCTTTCTTTCTTCTCTCTCCACACAGGGTATTAAACCCTTACCTGCCAGAGCTCCAACCAAAGGGAATGGAAATTTTAATCTCTGAAACTTTTTTTTCTCTCTTAAAGACGAGTCTCAAACCTAAATCACTCTGGTCCCAGACCAAGCCCTACTTAACTTGGTCACTGTTTGGACTCTGTCACAGAATGAATGTAATTAACATTTTTTTTTTCTGTTTTGGCCAGAGACCCTGAGAATCTTCCCCTCCTAGATCCATTTTTTAAAGATACCATTCTTTGCCTCATTTTTTATTAAGCCTTAATTACTGAATGGACACTGCCTCAGCCAAACCGACACCTGTTAAAGACCTTAACTTGAAAAGGCCAAGGTCCCACTGCATCCTGGGCCATCTCTAGGTGTCCTCATCTATTTCTGTTCACTGGACCCAGATGGCTCTGGAGGAGAAAGTGAGGCTGGTGATTTTGCACAGCCTGCCTCAATTAAATCTAATTCACTTGCCTGTCATGGCATCACCCTCCTGATATCATTGGTCCTCTTTGAGAATGAAGGACAAACAACAACATACACACATATACATACATGCATACACATGTACGTACATGCATACATACATATGTTTTTATTTATAAAATTCTGCTGTGCCCTGAGCCACCTAGCTGTGCCTATGTTGTTTCTTCAAGTTGATTTTCACCTAAATACAGATTAAAAAGGGACTTTGCTTATGGATTCCATTATGTGCTTTTTTTTATCAGTGACACTATCAAACTTGCATAAAACTTTAGACAGCACATGTGTTTTTTGGAACCTTCTCTTTATAGGATGTCAGAGCAGGAAGGGACTTTGGAAATCACCTCATCTAGGAGCTCTTCACCTTTTTTTGGTGGTATGTATCCCAATGGCAGCCCAGTTAAAGCCTATAATCTCTTCTCAGGATAATATTTTTTAAATAATTGAAGGAAAAGCAATGGTTAGTAGAATTAAAGACATGACTTTTTCCTATTGGAGTTTACAGGCCCTCCCCCCTAAAATCTTTCTACAGATCCTTGATCCTAGGTTAAGAACCCGTGCTTTAGTCTACCTCCCTCATTTTAGAGATGAGAACCAGAGACATGAAGTGTCTGACACATAGAAAGTGCTTAAGAAATGCTTGCTGATTGTTGTATGATTGACAGATTTTACATAGCTAGCAGGAAGTCAACCTAGGATTTCAATTTGGTTCTTCTAACCCCTCAAGTCTAGATTTTTTTTTTTAAATCTCCATCAGGGCAGCTAGGTGGCGCAGTGAATAGAGCACCAGCCCTGGAGTCAGGAGGGCCTGAGTTCAAATTTGGCCTCAGACACTTAACACAAAACTAGCTGTGTGACCTTGGGCAAGTCCCTTAACCTCAATAGTCCTGTCTTCCCCCTCCAAAAAATAAGCAAAAAAAAATTTTTTTCATTGATACTTTCAGCATTGATAGTCTTTCTGCTATACCATATAAAGGTGTATGATTCCTTGAAGTTACAAACTAGGCATCATAAAAGTATAGTCTTCAAGCCAGAAGCTCTTGGTTCAAGCCTCAGCTCCGATCTTGGCCAACTATGTCTTGGAATGTGAGCAAATCATTTAAACCTCGCTTGACCTCAGTTTCCTCATCTGTAAAGTGAGACTAATAATCAGTTAACCAATAAAAATTTATTAATCACCTAAAATGTCCTAGGCACTGTGCTATATTTTGGGTATACACAGGCATAAATGATGTAGTCCCTGCCTTCAGGGAGCTTACATTCCATAACTCATAATACTAATATTATATAGGGTTGTCATAAAATTATAAAATGTAAAATGCTATAGAAATAGGAACTATTATAATTGTGATTATTATAGCTTGCCATTTTCTCTGAGTGAGGACTCACTCAGAGGCCAAATACCAGCAGGTTATCTTGTCTCCTTCAGCCTTCTTCTGAATTAAGACCTGCCTGATGGTGAACCCAGTTGCCCTTCATAGTATGGTAGACCTCAGGGTGAAGAAGGGGAAGGGCAGGAGCAAGAGACTCATCAGTAGGTGAATCCAGAAGTTGAGTCAACAAGCCTTTGTTAAGCACCTAGTATACAGTAGGCAAAGAACTGCCAGCTCGTGGCCTTAGGTGAGGAAGAAGCTAGTCTTTTGTGCCAGCAGAAAATCTGACCATAAGTCAACAAACAACAAGAGGAAGGTTTGAGCTGAAGTCACAGGCCATAGGGCTCATGGAATCCTCGACTGAGAGCTGGAATGTACCTTACAAAGCCATCTAGTCTAGCCTCCTCCTTGTTCAGATAAAGAACCAGAGAGCCAAAGAGGTTGGGTGATGTGCCCAAGGTCTCATGGCCAGTAAGTGGAAGATCCAGGTTCTCTCACTCCAGACCCAGTACACATTCCAGTAGACCGTTGTATCAGAAGGAAGATGAAGAAAAGCAGGAACTGGCATCTGTAGGACTGTCCAAGTTTGGCAGCTTTGGGCACTATGCTCGGAGGATAGTAATGTCCCTCTTTAGCTGCCCTCTGTCCTCCTCCCCATATGCACGCCTACATTCAAACTTCCTGAGCAGCAACTGCTATGCAGGAACCTTATCAAGAGTTACTCATGTGCCCTTGTATTATATGATTCAATTGTGAGGCTTAAATCCAGAGGAACAGAGGACCCACCAACCTCTTATAGTCTGCCTTGTCTCTTTCCTATTGACCTTGTTTCTAAGATCCCAGACATAAGATTGCAGATGGTGCAGTAGATAGAGCATAGGCTTGGAATCAGGAAGATTTTGTCTTCATGAATTCAAATCCAGCCTCAGATACTTACTAGCAGTGTGACCCTGGGCAAGTCACTTCATTCTTTTGCCTCAGTTTCTTCATCTGTAAAATGAGTTGAAGAAGGAAATAACAAGACACTCCAGTATCTTTGCCAAGAAAACCCCAAATGGGGTCATAAATAGTTAGCAACTAAAAATGACCGAAGAATAGTGAGTAATAGAGTTCAAATTTATAAGCCCTATGTTTTGTAGATAAGGAAAGTGAATTCAGAGAGGGGCAAATACCTTTGAGTCCAGGTCCTCTGATTCAAATCTAGTCTCCTTGGAACAACATAGGGTTGCAGAAGCCACCCCCACCCCAGTTGCTTTTGGTAGGAAGCAAGGACATATCAGTGGTCATCCTGGGCCTGGCAATGTGTTGTGTGTGCCACATTTGGAGTTGGAAGTACAGTTTTATATTTCACCTCTCTGCAGTGCAGAGTCAGCCATTGTAAGCCCTAACATTCCTTATTGCTTTCTTCGGTTCCTAAGGCAGTTTAAAATAAATTATTTGAAAGTTTCCAAAACTGGGCATTTTTTTCCCTTCAAGTGTATCTCTTTTGGGGAAGGGAGAAAGCATTGTTCATGAATGAGGGAGTTGAGCTAAATCAGGGATTCTTTATCTGCAGTCTGCAGAGTCATGAATTGACTTCAGGGGTCTGTAAACTTGTATTGGAAGAAAATTGTATTTTTATTTTCACTAACTTTTGGTTCTCTTTGCAATCCTGTGTATCTTTATTTTATGCGTTTGAAACTAGCATTCTCAGAAGGGGTCCATAGGCTTCACCAGAGGGGTCCTTGACACAATACTTTGACCTATGTGATGTTTAAGGTTTCTTCTAGATCTAAAAGCCTATAATGCTATAAATACGTGATAGAAGGTGTCAGAGGGAGCCTAGAAACATTCCACTTGGATGTGCCAGGAGAAAATGGTTCCCATTTTTATAGCATCTTACAAAGCATTTGTTCTCTTATGAACCCTAAGGGGGAGATTGTATAGGAATTATTATAACCAGGGATGTAAAATGACTTCCTTGGTATCATACAACTAGTTAACTATCACCAAGTAGAGTATTTGGAAAAAAGAGGCAGTTGCATTAATATCATTTGAAGGATGGTGAAATTTAGTTCTAATGCCATACGATCATAGATTTCAAGCTGGGAGGTTCCTTAGAGTTGATTGAGTCCAGCCTTCTCAGGACGATACAGCTAATGAATGTCTGAGATGAATTCAAAGGAAGGTCTTCTTGACCAGCAGCATTCTATTGACCAATGTGACATATCCCAGACAATTGGGCTCTGAGACACACTCCTTCACTATAGCTGACCTTTGTTTAACACCACAGGTATGACCCTGTCAGGATGCCTAATGCCATTGTAAAGAATGTCAATTGTGTAGAACTAGACATTAGTAGTACCAAATCCCCCAGAAGGGCCATAGAAATAAATGTTTTGTTAATCTCTCTGTCAGTGTTCAAATAACAAATGAGTTATTTGTTGATCTGACCCCCCGACCTGCATTGTAGAAAGATGGCCATCAAAAACTTGATTGGTTGAGCATTCTCAGTCTTATACATGAGGCATATGAATGGAAGGGAGCAGTTTACCATTCTTTTCTCTTGTCACCAGGTAACAATTATCCCTCAACTAACTCCTTTAACTAGGGTGGGAGGGAAGATAGTCTCGTACAGCCCACGAAAAATGCCAAATGAAAGATCCACAAGCACTATGTGTATATGTATTTGTAGAGAGACAGTGTAGTACAATAGAAAGAATCATTGATTTGGGTTTGAATCCTGTCTCACCATTCCATGTATGACCTTGGGTAAATGATTTTACTTTCCTAAGTGTCAGTTTTCCCATCTGAATTTGAGAGGTTGGATAAGATGACCTTAGACAAGATCCCCCTTGGCTCTCAATCTATGACCCCATGCCAGTTGGTGGCTGTATGAAAGACAACTCCCTCCTTTCCCCATTGGATTCAAGGCATTACTTTGCACTTGCCAACACAGTACAGAATAGCTAGGAATCAACTCTATTGTGTCTCTGGGTCCTATAGAATTATCATGTCTAGCAAAGTAGTCTTTTAAATAGTGTTTTACTGCAAGAAAGTGGTCATATTAGACATTTATATGGCACTTTAGAGTTTACAAAGTATATTATATAAAAACAAAAAAGCACAATAAAACAAAGCCAAATACTGTGTAATTATAATGATCAATCTTAGCTCCAGAGAAGAGATGAAGAAATACACCTCCCTCTTTTCATTATGTGTGTATGGGGGTGGGGAGCAGAGCTATGGATGTGGAATGTTGCTGTGTTTATTGGTCTTATTTAACTGTTCCTTGTTATTGTTGTTAAAAGGGAAGGATGAGGGGGAAGAGGGTGCTGAGAGTGAGGGGAGGAGTATTTCAGGAATATGATGGTGATATAAAAGTAAAAGTCACCGATGAAACTTTTTGAAAAATACAACATAGGGGCAGCCAGGTAGCACAGAGAGTAAGAGCACTGGCTCCAGTGTTGGGATGACCTGGGGATCCCGGGCTCAAACACTTAGCACCCACCCAAAAACACCTGGCCATGTAACCTTGAGCAAGTTACTTAACCCTGATTGCTTTAAAAAAATATATATAACATATATGTATATATATATGCACACATATTTTACCTTATTTGATATCATTCAAGTATTATCATCCATATTTTATGCATGAGGAAATGAAGCTTATAGAAAATTATGATTTACCTATAATGTCATAGGATTACATAGTAAATAGCAAAACTCTTTACAATAGGAAAGAAAGAAAGAAAAAGAAAGACAGAGCTGGAAATAAACTGAGTACCTGCCAACTGGGGAAATGGCAGAACCAATTGTGATGTTGTAGAATGTAGTGAAATGCTATTTTGCATATGAAGAATTTAGAGAAACATGGGAAGACTTCTAAGAACTGATACAGAGCAAGGAGAGTAAAACCAAGAGAACAATGTAATAAGGAAGGAGACAAGCATTTATTAAGCACCTGCTTACTATGTGCCAGGCACTGTGCTAAATGCTTTACAAATATTATCTTATTTAAGTCTCATAACAACTTTTTACATTGAGGAAACTGAGGCAGACAGATAAACTGATTTGTTCAGGGTCCTGTAAGTGACTGGGTGGTTGAGGCAGAATTTGAACTCATGTCTTCTTGACTCCAGGTCCAGCAAGCTATTCACTGCACTGCCTATCTGTCTTTGTATGTACCACAATTACAGTAATATATGCATCAAAAATACAACAATGTTGCCCAATTCACACTAATAATCAACACTGGCTCCAGAGAAGAGAAATATTTCCTTCCTCTTCTTGGTAGTGGGTCTTGTTGCATTGAATGTTGCATATAATATCAGGTACTTCTTGCTTTGGGTTTTGCTTGAATTTTTCTTTGTTATAATGGTGGTTGTGTATGTCCTTCATTTTTGAAGAGGACCATGGGAAATGATGACATGACTTGCAGTTGACTTGGATTTAAGTGACAGAGAGCTGTGCAGTGTCACCAACCTCACTTTCTCCTCCAGAGCCATCTGGGTTCAGTGGCCAGATATTCATCAGGATGACTGGAGATGACCCAGGATGTGATCGAAGACCCTGACCCTTTTAGGCTAAAGCTTTTTCAGGTTCTCCCTTTGAGTGAGATAACACCCATTCAGTGAGTAAGCCTCTTAAAGAAGTGAATCAAAGAATGACCCCTTTACTCAGAGTGTTATGATAAAGGATTCTGGGGAATGATGGAGGGAGGGGGTGCTGAAGATTGTAACTCCCACTTTTCATATAAAAAATGGAGAAAGTATGTACACTTTTCAAAACTCAAGTCCAAGAATTTTAAGGTACAGAAATTTAAGTTAGGGATGCCATGAGGTGTGTTTGGCAGGGAAATAAAACCCTTCCTAAGGCCAGAAACTTCCAAGTGAGTAGCTGCATTATGCTGAAGTACAAGTTTGTGGCTTCACAATAATTGGGGTAACTACATCTGGCTATTTACTAACCTTGACCTCTATTTCTAATTCCTGTCTATTGCTTAATAACTAAGGAACCAGGAATGTCTATGATTCTGGTTCTCTTCTCCATCCTCCACCCTCCCAACTTTGTTTATAGCCTATCTTATTTCCTCTGAATGACCTTGATTCAACTCTAACTTGGGGACTTTGAAATCATATGCCTTAAAGGTTATCGGTCACAACAGGAGAAAATTGGACAAAATGATTAAATGAGTCCTTGTTTAATATGCAATAGAAGAGATTCTTTTTTACGTAAAGGTGCTAGAGAAATAATAGATGGCTGCTGAGGTCCCTTCCAATGCTAGATATTTTGTTCATTTAGAAACATTTTCTAGGCTGCTGCTATCTGTTTAGTATGTCTACACAATTTTCTTAATTTTAATATTTTATTGATTACAAGGAGCCAGAGTGGAAGCCACATTTTGTAATCTTAAAGTATTGTAATCAGTTGTTTGGGTTTTATTTTTTAAAAATTATTCATGAATTTTAATAAAACATCCTGAAGGCACTGATTTTAAGATTCCTAAGTGTAGGTGATCTATATTCTAGATAAGGTTATCATGTTTCCTTATGAAGATCTCAACAGGGTAATGACCACTGCCATATTACTATAAGGCCCAGTGAGTTTTGCCAAACACAATCTATCTCTCCTTTTAGAAGCTGAAAATCATAACCAAAAAATAGGCTTCTATTAGACTCTTTTGGTCTCTTCTAGCCATGATTTGGAAAGTTTTCCAAAATGTACCTTTTTTATAGCACCATGTAGGGCAGCTCCTAAACATAAGGTTCCCATTGGAACCCCATAGCCATTTTTCTTGGGCAAAGTTTTGCTGCCCAGAAAAGATTTCTCCCTTAGAGACTATTCCACAAGGATTCCAGGATTCTTCCCCTTCTTTTTTTCTAGCTATCCCTCAGTTAAATTTTCATTTGCACCTTGGCAATCAGCAAGTGCTACAAATCAGGGCTTGATTTATTGTTTTGTTGATTGACTAGACTTAAAAAAGTGTTGGAGAAACTGTTAATGCAGATTAAGCTGAAAAGTGTGTGATGCATTTACACAGAGCTTGTTGTTAAAGAACCGCCAGCATATCCCTGCCCTATACCATTAGGGGTCATAGAGCATGAATCCTGGAAGAAGTTTCAGAAGTCATTAAGTCCAGCCCTCTCATTTTATAGACGAGGAAACCAAGGCACAGAGAGATTAAGTGACTTCTCCAGACCAGTAGAGGGAGTGCCCACTCCTATGAAATCCCTGATCCATTGACGTGCTAAAGAATAACATTGCATGTTAAAGCTACTAGATGGTCACATGCATATCACTTTTCACGTGTTTCATAATTGCTTATCAGTGTTTGTGTCATCTTCCCCCAGTGCAGGTACAAACTCCCAGAGGGCAGGAACTACTTTTCTTTATGTTGTAAGCACTTGGCACATAGTAGGCATTTGATTAAAAAATACTTGTTGAATTGAATTAATGAATGAAAATAATTTACTCTGGGGACTCAAATTAGTTGTGGAATCATTTTTATATTTAGGGATGAGGAATCTTTGGGTTACCCCCCTCCTAATTGGGTACCACTGACCCATCAAAAGTACCAAATTCAGAGTCATATACAAATAACAATCATATTTAGGTCTAGTTACCTAAAGAATCACAAACAGGAAGGACTGATGTGTTGCTATAGGTATAGCTATTAAGGATCACATGTAAAAATAACTAAATATATGCATAATCCACAGGCAACATATCTTTAGGAGCACCATAATTAGTAGCTTTTCTCTTGGTTAGCGGATTTCAGTTTGGGTGGGAGAAGGGGGGAATTCCTTGTCTCTGGTATATACAGGGTTATTTTTTTTACTTTTTTTTTTTGGAGGGGGGCAGGGTAATTGGGGTTAAGTGATGCCCAAGGTCACATGGCTAATAAGTGTTAAGTGCCTGAGGTCAGATTTGAACTCAGGTCCTCTTGACTCCAGGACTGGTGCTCTATTCACTGCAACACCTAGCCACCCCCCCCCCATCCTGATTGGGCATTCTCATCCACTTCCTTCTGTTTTCATCAGTGATGTTAGAGTGAAAAATGATGAGAGGATGCTGTCTGTAATGGACTCATTCAGCAGGCGGTGACAGCTATTTGGGGGCAATTTTAAATGAAGTCAAGTTCAAATACATCTAAAAAGCCAGGGAGCAAGGTAAACCAAGTAAGCACATATGAGCCAAGCCAGAAACAGCACTTTCTGTGGGCGGCAAAAATTCTATCTTCCATCACATTCTTAGGATAAGACATTGAACAGAACACACCATTAAATTAGAGATGCTATTGTTTTGTTCAAACCACAGCTTATTGTCTACATAATTAAATACACAGACAAAACACCAACCTCTGTTATTATCAAACAATACTCACAAAGTATAGATTTGCAGTACTCAAGACCAGTCATTATGAAGAGCCCCACCCCTTTTCTATTAGACCACTTAGAGTAGCTAAGAGAGGTAAGGCTCTTTATGAGGTAAAAGAGTCTAGTCCCCAAAGAAACACAGTGAATTACCTTCCAAGGGCTGCCCAACCTCTTACCACATTCTTCTAACAGATATTACTTCCTGGAATTGCTGGGCAGTGGTCCAGCACCTGTCCACTATGTTCCGGAAGGCTTTAGAGACTCCAGAACTCCCACAGACAATAAGATCCAGGGTTGGCTGAAGAAACTTGTAGCCGCAAGACAGAGAATTCTCTCAGAATCTTGTGCCACTTTTGAATGAAGGGAATTCCAGGGAAGCCAGAGGCAGCTTTAGACTTCCTTAAGGAAATTTCAGGGGATGATTAGAAGCAGAATGACGAAGATGAGGTCTCTGTGCATGCCCTCCAGGGTACATGGGATGCTCCTTTAGGCTTACTGGGTGTGGAGAAAGCAGGCTGGGCTGCCCAAGAGTTTCAGTTAATTTGGAGTAACTGCAATGATTGGGGTCCTTCCTCCAGTAGAGATCTGACTGGTTACTCTTCTTCTGAATCTACAGAAATTCCCTTAAGTCTCTGCTGGTCAGCAACTGAATTCTTAGATTCCTCTCATAGGCTGCTTCTGCTAACTACTCTACCTATATCCACTGATCATCTCCAAAATTAATTAGTATGTCCAGTATATGCCCTAAAACTTCTTTTTAAAAATCTTGTTTTTATTATACCTTTTATATCACCTTTATTTTCAAATATATCCTTCACTCTTCAGGAAGCTATCCTTATAACAAAGATTTTCAAAAGAAAGAGAAAAAAAGAGCCAAGGGCAAGCAATTTATATTAAGGGCACAAGACACTGTAAGCAGTATTCCACATCCATAGTCTACAGCCCCTGAAAAAAAGAGAGGGAATTGGCCATGTAACCTTGAACAAGTAACTTAACCCCAATTGCTTTAAAAAAAAAAAAAGAGAGGGATATTTTCTCAGCTTTTCTATTGGACCAAGTCAGTTCATTCTGATTTTCTTTCATTGTTCTTTTTATTTACATCGTTGTACTTGTACATTCAGTTTTCCAGGCTCAGCAGAACTTTACTCTGCGTCAGTTCAGATAAGTCTTCTCATGCTTCTTGGAATTCTTCATATCCTTTGCTAGAAATATTATTATGAAAATACTTTTGGCTACAATTTTATCCACAAGAGATGTGGAATGTGATAGATTAATTCAGCTTAGGGCAATGACATGGCCTAATGTGGACATACTGGCAATAGAAGAATGGCTTATAGGTCAGAAATTTTGCTTTACTTTTTCTCTACTGCTTTTCTCATTGTAGTCTATTATTAATGGAGTTCCCAACAAGTGGAGTGTTGTTTTTTTTTTTACATTTTGTAACTTTATTTAAATGAAGCTTAATTTAGTTTTCATCCACATTGACTGTAAGTTTTTGAAAGTGCACATAAGTAACCAACATATACAGCTTGTTTGGTGAATCTTCATCCTCATTGCGTTTCCTGGACAGTATGCGACATTCCTTATTCCTTTGACCCAAACAGCTTTGTTGAGTCTGTTGTCAATGCGTACATCTTGAGTTCCCATTTCTTTCATAGCAAATTTGTGGATTTCCTTTAGAGCCCAAGGAACTCTATTTTTGAAGCCTACTCCATGAATCCTCCTATGAATGTTGATGGTATACTCTCTGGTCACCACCGCATTAATGGTGCAATGTCCCTTCTTCTTCTCTCTACCTTTCTTTGCAGGAGCCATACTGGCTGGGAGCAGGTCGGAAAGGAACAAAATAGAATTTTAATTCCAAAAACGTCTTCAGGATTCTGCTACCGGTTTCTACTCAGGCTTAAAGTAACCACATGCATTCAAACACCACCCTTCCCTTACTGAAAACCCTTCTAAAATTGAGGGGGTTATATCAGACTCAATATGAATAAAATAAAACTTCCTATAACTTAATACTTTCACTGCTTTCCAGGATACCCATTTGTTTCCTGCAACTTCTCTGGACTGGTCTTATTTCTCTCCCCTTTTCTTTTTTTTTTTTAAGCAATCGGGGTTAAGTAACTTGCTCAGGGTTACATGGCTAGTTATTTCTGGGTGTGGTGCTAAGTAACTGAGCCCGGATTTGATCCCCAGGTCATCCTGACACTGGAGCTGGTGCTCTTACTCGCTGTGCTACCTGGCCGCCCCATTTCTCTCCCTTTTTCTCAGTCCTACTTTTGATTTCTTTAGCACTCTGCTACCATCTGCCTCTACTTTCCTGGAACTAATAAACTAAAGAAAATGTTTTACATTAACAACTTATGCTTAGTAATGGGGAACACTATATTTTAAAGGTGACCCTGTTTCTCCAAGTTTATGCCAGAATAACATGAGATCTGGTGGGAACCACCAAACTGGAAAGGTTTTGAGTATGGTTTTATAATAATAAATGGCATTTATTTAGTGGCTTTAAGGTTTGCAAATCACTTTACACATATTATCTCAATTGATTCTCATAATAGCCCTGGGGGGTAAGTGCTATTATTAGCCCATTTTATAGATGAGGAAACTTAGGTTAAGAAGTGTAAAGTAATTTAACCATGGACACACAGTCAGCAAGGGTCTGAGGCAAGATTCAAACTCATGTCATTCCCAAGCCTAACACTCTATCCACTATGCTGTTTGGCTTCCCTGGCAAAAGACTTTTGTCCAAGTTCTTTTCCAAGGATGAGCCTGGATAAATTCAGAAATGTTCATCAGTAGAAGGTTGGCCTCTAAGTAATGAATTTAGATTGTATAGCAACTCCTGAAAATATTTACTTGGACACAGAGCAGTCTTGTTTCTTGGTAGAACTATCCAGACTAAGGACATTTTATATGTGTGTGTATATATATATCTGGCCACCCCATTACATCATTTTTTTTTTTTTTGCTTTTTGGAGGGGGGATGGTAGGGACATTGGGGTTAAGTGCCTTGCCCAAGGTCACATGGCTAGTTTGATTGTTTTGTTTTGTTTGCCTTTTTGGAGGGCAATTGGGGTTAAGTAACTTGTCCAAGGTTACACAGCTAGTTTTTTTGTGTGTGGGTGTTAAGTGTCTGAGGCCAGAACTGAACTCGGGTCCTCCTGACTCCAGGGCCAGCACTTTACTCACTTCACCACCTAGCCACCCCCATAATACATACATACATACATACATATATATACCATAAAGCAATGGGGTACAAGAGTAGCACTGGTCATTGAAATTGACAGGTTATACAACTTTACATAATTACCCATTGGAATCAATTTCCAACCTCTCCCCTTCCTCCACCAAATATTGATCAGCAGTCTAATCACCTCCCACCAGATTGTGCACTCTATTCATGCTTCAGACTTCCCTGTATCTATTTTGATGGCACTAGCATTGTTCCAAACTCAGAACCTGGGTAGAGGAAGTACCAACAACAATAAAATCACAACTATTGACAAATGAAACTGTACACATGTCTCTGTGTAAGCTCCTTGAGGCAAGGGACCATACTTTATTTCTTTTTGTCTCCTCATGCCTGGCACTATATCCTGAGCACAGTAGATACTTCATACATATTTGATGAAGAAATGAATGAAAGGTATATGAACAAAAACAGAGTGTTCAAATACAAATGTTTTCTGTCATGCAGTGATAAGAATATAAAGGTAGAAACATACAAATCAGCAAATGTACAAGTTAGGATTCTTTGGGACGTGTTCGCACACCCACGTTTCAAGTCATGTGTCTGCAGGTTCAATAGCACTTTCTAAGCATGCATTAAAGAGAATGTTCATTGTGGGCGAGTTTTGAAGGTTGTTTAAAGGCAAGTAACTCCACAACAACACACAGCTATAGTTTAGATGTCATTTCAAACTTCAAAACTGTGGATATAAATTGATAATACTCTTCAAGGAAATTTTTTCAACATTGCTGAAATGCAGATATTTCAAAGAAATCAGCCCATTAAAGGAATTGCCGAGTAAAAAAGAAACTTGCATTTTAAGGGCAAGGAAGTCATAGTAGATTCATGGGTGAGCTGGAAGGGCCCTCAAAGTCCATCTGGTTCAACTACTTCATTTAACAGATGAGGAAACTGAGTTCAAGGTCATCCAGGTAGTAACAGAGGCATGATTTGAACTCGATTCCTTGTGTTCTTTCTACTGCACCAAGTTGCTTAAATCAAAAATGCCTAGATTAAAAATCTTTATTTCATTAAAAGAAATTTTTCTTTAATTAATAGATAACAACAGATAATATTGACCTACCTGCTTCATCCACATCCCTTGAACAAACTGTCCTTCCTTTTGGAATAACTTGCTCTGTTGGGACTAATGACCTCCAATTAGGAGATTTCCCTCAGCCTATCATCCTGTTCAGGAGCTTTTTAGGGTGACTTTTTGTCTAATTTATGTTCCCACAGGCTATGTAGTCAAATCCTTTCCCCTGGTGCACAAATCTTGGCACCCTTTCATCATTGGTTCATCCTGTGGGATCCCAGAGGTCCCTTCATTGGCACATAGTCTCCACATTCTTTTGACTGGTCCAACATCAGGGCACAGCAATCCACGGTGCTCAGAGTTTTCCCTTGAGCTTACCTTGCTGCTAATAGTAAAACAGACTTAGCACTTCCATTCAGTATTAAGTTCACTATTAAGTATCCAGTGCTGTCATATCAGTGCTGTGCCTGGTATTGTGGGGAATACAACAATGTGGTCCCTGCCCTGTAGGCCAGGAATCCCCACAGGCTTGAGATCATTGACTTGGGGCATAAAAGGACAGCTGGCAGTGGAGTCTAGAGTCAGAGCTATGGGGAAGATATCTGTCTATAATGCTGAGGGAAAGAAGCATGATCAGAAGCTAAATTTTGCTCTCTGGGGATGCATTTTCAGAAATAACCATTCAGCTGAATTGCAAAGATTTATGCTGATGTGTGCATACAAGCAAGCATGCTTGTGTGTTTGTGTGTGTGTATGCATGTGTATGTGTAAAATGTCACCAAAAATGTCTTCTAGTCCTTAGCTCTAGATATATTTCTTACTGCTTCTTGATATCTTTCGGATTGTAGCATATCCTAAGACCCTGACCAGAAACTAAGCCTATTCACAGCTACTTTGTATGTATTTTATATTTATTGAAATGGGTTCCTGTTGTATCCCTCTGATAGAATATAAACTCCTTAAGGACAGGGATTGTCTTTGTTTTGAGTTCATAGCAACTAGCATAGTTCCATATACATAGTAGGCACTTAAAAAAATTTGTTATATGGAATTGAACTGAACCCTGACTGACTTAAGAATCACTTCTACAATATCTCAGTGGGTACATTTCTTCTTGGTTGATGAAAGAGCTAAAAGTCATACTTTTCTCTGGCTAAGTACTATCATTTGGTATGACCACAAGGACAACAGTAGATAGAGTGCCAGGAGTGGAGTCAGGAAGACTCATCTTTCTGAGTTAAAAACCAGCCTCAGACGCTAGCTGTGTGACCCTGGGCAAGTCATTTAACTCTGTTTTCATCATTTTTTCATTTGCAAAATGAGCTGGAGAAGGAAAGAAAAAACCACTACAGTGCCTTTGCCAAAAAAAACCCCAAATGGGGTCACAAAGAGTTGAACACAACTGAACAGCAACAACCGTAAGGCACAAGTGAATATTTATTACTGTATCATCTCATTTCAGCATAGAATAATGGATAGAAGAACAGCTTTCATACCAGAAAGACTTAGTTTTAATTCTGCTTCTGAAGCATATGAGCTATATGACCCTGAAAAAGTCATTTTACCACTTAGCGTCCCAGACAACTTTCTAATACTATCAATTACACTATGAGTTGGACACCTTTAATATTTTTGTTTTTCTGTTTTCAACCATTGAATTCTTATGCACTAATATATAGTTAATCTTTGTAAAGGTATCATGAACCACTCAGAAAAAGGTGTATTAATTTCCGTTGAATTCTCTCCAAATATCTAGCATATCTAGCTTATCTAAAATTCTATTCATTTCCTTATTTTTTTTTTTTGGTATTGATATTTTGGTTAGATTTACCTAGTTCTGAGAGGGGAAGATTAAGGTCCCCTACTATTATAGGCCTACTATCTATCTCCACTTGTAATTCATTTAACTTTTCTTTTAAAAATTTAGATGCTATGGTATTTGGTTCATATAGGTTCAGTATTGATATTGCTTCATTTTCTGTTGCATCACTTGGTCTGCAACAAATATGTTTGAAAAGGGGGGATTTTCTGCCCTGGGAGTTCCTTATACTAATAAATTCATATGACTGAATTAAAAAAAAAACCTACCTCACTTATCCAGAAATAATTTGAGAATAATGTATTAATAATATTTAAAGGATCTGTGGCTTCATCAATAATCAATGGGTTCTCCTTCCCACAACATAGATCATATGATCTTTCTGCTCTATAGTTATTGAAACCTTTCTGTGATTTGGTAGATGGTCTTTGAGAGTTGCTGTTGCCACAAATAACACCCCATCACCCTACGGTACCTCTCCAAACTTAACTCTGCCAATTTTGGATTGCAACTACATAATGTTTCTTGGTTCAGGTCTCCAGTCTTGGTTGGACCTGACAGAGTTTCAAGTCCACTGGCATAGTCTTTGAGAATTCAAGGTCATCTTAATGCTACATTAATAGCAATTTGTTTCTATAGCACTTTATGGTTCACAAAACTCTTTGCTCACAAAAGTGCTGTAAGGTACATAGTACAATAGTAATATCTCCATTTTTACATATGAGGAAACTGAAGCTAAGAGAAATTACTGATTTGTCTTTGACCACATAGCTGGTCACAGGACCCAGGCTATTCCTATTCTAACACTACAATTCTGTGACTTAAACTATCTAGAAGATAGTCTTCATCCCTCTAATCTGTTGTGGGTACATAATCTAGACAGCAGGTTTTATGGTGATTTTGACAAGCAGCCCATTTTTTTTTAAAGCAATTGGGGTTAAGTAACTTGCTCAAGGTTACAGGTCATCCCGACACTGGGGCCGGTGCTCTTACTTGCTGTGCTTCCTGGCTGCCCCTGACAAGCAGCCCATTTTGACAGCCTTCTAGAAAAGTGGTGAGTGGCAGAGCATAGGAAATGGGCATTGTAATGACCTACCTGGCTTCTTGCACTCATTTCTCTCCCATTGTCATAAATTGGGTTACTTGCGCCTCCCCGCCCCCCCATCCAAAAGTGCATGGTAATCCCAGGCTC
This sequence comes from Petaurus breviceps papuanus, assembly GCF_028583685.1. NCBI lineage: Eukaryota > Metazoa > Chordata > Mammalia > Diprotodontia > Petauridae > Petaurus > Petaurus breviceps. The sequence continues at coordinate 4,924,952 of NW_027185764.1, forward strand.
TGACACATACTAGTCCCCAGGCAGGATAACATAAGGACCTTTGTATCCATTGCTCAAGACTCAAATTCAAGTCACCTTTACTTAGGATTCCTCCCTGACCTTTCAGGAAGGAATCATTTCTTTTCTCTAAATCTCCTTCTTCACAGTATAGGAAGTCTACAAACTGTTATCATGAAGAGCTCCAAAAATTCTGGCACAGGCAACCAGGGGAGAATAAGAGAGGGTTCAACTGGTATTAACAAGGATGAATCCATCACTGACATTCACCGGGTCATCATAACCTCCCAAGTAGTTTACAGCATAGCCCACTATCCAAGAGGCAGAACAAAGAAACAGGCAGCACATAGGTGAAGTACGTCAGTTAACTAGACATCCTAAAGCTACCTCACTTTACCACCTACATGTCTCACCTGACTATGCTTTCATATAGACACTAGTCAGCTCCACAGCATGAGAGTGAGTTTCAAAATACTGGTCCAGAAATTTGGGCATGCTTAGCTTTTAGAAGCTGCTTTACAGGTGATCTCAGAGGGAAATAGAGACTGGTGCCTTCATCAGGGTTTTTGGCAGCAGCCCCCAGCTTTCCTGATTTGGGGAATGGTATCCCATTGGGATCCCCAATGCAATCTCTTTCTTTTTAACAATAGCTAGTATTTACATGGCTCTTTAAGGTTTTCAAAGTGCTTTACATAATTCATTGCTTTTGTTCCTTCCCTCCCCCAAAACCCCGTGAGATAAGTTTTTTGTTTGTTTTGCTTTATTTGGGGGGGAAAGGGGAGAGGAGGCATTTGGGGTTAAGTGACTTGCCCAGGGTCACACAGCTAGTATCTGGAGGGAGAATTTGAACTCAGGTCCTCCAGACTCCAGGGACAGGTGCTGTATCCACTACACCACCTAGCTGCCCCTGAGATAAGTATTATTATTATGTTTTCCACTTAATAGATAAGGAAACTGAGACTAAGACCGATTAAATGACTTGCCCAGGGTCACATAGCTAGTAAATGTCTGAGGAAGGATTCAAACTCAAGTCTTTCTGACCCCTGTCCACTTTGCCATCTAGCTGCCTCTTTCACCTCCTACCTAGTAATGAGATTCATTCTTGTCCTTTAATCCTCCAGAGGAATACTGTAGTCTTACCTCTGCACCCCATTTTTCATGACAAGGTTACTTTATTGTCCTAATGTTCTGCTCCTCTGTTTAAGCACCTCCTTTTGCCACTACAGTTCTTCCTTTGATGTTCTCTGTCTTTCTGGACTTCTTATTCTTATCAGCTTTGGGGGAGCCTTCCTGGGTCATGTGCCTTGTCCTCATAGATCTGCTCTAGGTTCTGTCTCCCAAGCATATTCAGGCTGGCTTGGTCCCACTGTTGACGAAACCTTGGTTCAGAAAAGACAGATTGGTCCTAATTTCAATGGGACCTTCTACAGATGTCTTGCCTCTCGTTTAAAAGCAATGCTGACCTTCACTGACCAAAAGGCATTTTGTTCCTTGAGGAGAGTAATTGCACCAATGTCAACTGAAATGAACTCAACTTTGAACGATGCCACATGATTGGCTTAAAAGCAGGCTGAAATTAAGCAAGAGGTTTGAGTGGGGACTTTTAATAACATAGAATTGGAATGTAGGAGGACAAAATTGTTCAATGTCACTAGTAAAGTAAATAGTGATTTTGTATGAAGTGATTATGTATTATTGTCTGAGAATAATCTCTGATGAATTTTAGGGTGACATTTTTGTGTGTAAAAGCAACAGGATAAACTGCTGAGTTTTTGACTAAGCACTTTGAATTCTAGAGATTTATCTAAAAAATGTGAGACCCCATTAGCTATAACTCCCAAATACCTGAGGATTGTCCTTCTGCCTATAGGAAGATAAATAGTAAGAAGCAAAGATTTAACCTTACTTTTCTAATGCAGAGCTTCACTGGGGACATTGCATGTGCTGGGTCTTTTATCTGGGGATCATATCTGATCTTTGTTCCTAACAGTGCCTGTTGGCCTGGCAGAAGCCAATAAATATTTAAGAGCGATAATAATGTTTTTGATATCACACTCAAGCCCAATTATTATTGATTTCTTCTGCTTTATTTAAGTATTTATATGGAATCTTTTATTCTGATCCAGTAAGATGAGCAAGAGAAATTGCAAATCACTTTGGCACCTATTCATATTAGGATCATTGTATCACAGATGGAGGAAAAGAACACAGTCCAATTATCTCATTTTACAGATGAGAAAACCAAGACCCAAGTGGGTTAAGTGACTTGCTCAAGGTTACATAGGTAAATTGGCAAAGCCCAGATTTGGAGCCATTGTCCTCTGACTAAAAATTCAGTACTATTCTTCTTTGTTTTCTGTTTGTTTGTTTCGTTTTTCTTCTTGTTTTGCTATTGTGTGTCTCCATGGTCAGTAGCAAGAGATTATGAGGAAAGTCCCCAGAATATTAAGTGGATGTCCTATGGCAGATTTGTGGGAAGATGGAGATAGGAGCTATACATGATTAGCAGGCATGGATGGGTTGCAGTTTGCATTGTTGGAGGGAATGCTCACATTTATGAGATCACAGATCTGTTTCATTATTATAGTAGATTTTATGCTCCTTGAAGGTGGGATTATATATTCCCTATACTACTTTTTTGTACTCTACATTATCTGGCACAGTGCTAGACACATAGTAGGTACTGAAGAAATACTTAAATGCTGAATTAAACTCCTTCTTCCACTCCTAACCTTTGAATGTGTAGTACCCATTAGAATTTCCTTTATGTCAATGGCAGTGTAAGTGCTTGTCAACCTATTAGAAATGACACTTGTACTTCACCAGGTTGTTGTGGAGAGAAAGCTTTGTAAACCTTAAAGTTCTGTAGAAATAAAAAATATTTATTATTATTTAATGAGCACCTATGATGTGCTTAGTACCGTAATCGCGGACATGGGAGATAGGAAAGAACTAAAATATAATATGAACTTTCTCTTCCAGGGGGTTATACTCTGGTTAGGTAAAGTGTCCTCATAAAGAGGATTCCTCACTTGTCTTAAATCTACCAAACCTGTTTACTTAAAAAATGCAAAAGTCCAAGGGGCATTACACCAACCAACCAAACAATAGGTAATAACTAAAGTAGAATTAGGATGATGTTTTTGAATGTTCTAGTAGGAAAACCCATTAGAAGTAGAGAACTTGAGTTTTGTTATATGTCTTCCTAAGTGGCCAGTCTACTAATGATCCTTGGAGCTATCAGTAAATGCCCATTATAATTAAAGATAATAAGTGTTTTAAGATTATTGTGTTGCCATCTCAGAAAGCCTGTGATTCAAGTAAAAGTAACCAGCTCTGAGTCAGTTTGGTACTCTGGACCTTTAAGGATCTTGTCCT
>NW_027185764.1:4928336-4958421 GCF_028583685.1 Petaurus breviceps papuanus
GATGACTAATACCAGCTAAGGAGAAAACCAATCAAAGTATTAATTATAACACACCTAGCAGCAAACTACTTCTTAAAAAGTAATTCGAAATATTAAGTTCCTCTTCTCCCCAAATGAACTTGAAACATCCAAAGCATTCAGGACCAGGTGAGATCTACCAAATGCCATTATAGTGAACTTCATAGGACAGCCATTCAGATCTTTTTTTGTAATGACTCCATTACTAGAAAAAATATTTCTAGCCTACAGAGACCTCCCTGTGTCTCTGAAACTGGTTTAACATTTAACAGGTAAAGAGAAGTTCTTGAATATAGTAGGTGAGAGAGGAAGGGGGCATTCTTACCACTTCTTGATGCTTGGGTATGTTTCTTAGTTTGCTTTAGGAAGTGATTTGGAAGGGTTTTCTTTGTTTGTTTTTTGGCAGTTTGGGATGCATGAAGTGAGGAGGGATTAGGGGAGTTAAAGGGTAATTTGGCAAACAACAGCATTAAAAAAAGTTTAGGTATTGCTCAGTGCCCTCTTCTCACAGTTTTAACTTTCACAGTGAATTAATTAGCTGGGGAATTGCTTAACGGCATACACTTAGGTTTTTGTTTCTTCCTCACTACAGAGAGTGTTTGGGGGTGGCTAATAAAAGCAGCATTTGTTGCAAGCTGGTCATGTATTGAGAGCTAGGAGCTGCAGATGGAATGAATGAATGACTGGGGGGGTGAAGCATTTATTAAACACTTACTATGCACAAAGCACTGTGCTAAGAACTGGATATACAAATAGAAAGACAGACAGTCTCTGCTCTCAAGGAGGGGATAATAACACCTAAAAGAGGTTTCAGTTGTAAGTCAAATGGAAAGACCCCATGGTCCTTAAGGTGCAGTGGTAAAGCAGATGGATAGTAATGCATCTTTTTAAAAAAAAAAAACTTTTTTTAATTCAATTTTATTTTACTTGAAGTTCCAAATCCTTTCTCACCTCCTCCCTTTTCCCCCACCCATTGAAAAGGCAAAAAAAAAAAAGACATCACAAATGTGTATAGACATGCAAAACAAATTTTCACATTAGCCATGTTCCAAGAAAGAAATAGAGGGAAATATGCTTCAGCCTGAACTCTGAGCCCATCCATTCTTTTCTGGGAGCTAGATAGCATGTTTCATTATGGGTCCTCTGGAATTGTGGTGAGTTGCAATGCATCTTCTTTATGGTCATTTCCATGAATAAAATCAGTATGAACTGCCAGATTACTAGACTGGACTGTGCAAGACATAAAGAGAGCCAGGAAAAGGACTTCAGAACATGGGATAGCTCCCCTGCAGAAGATTTATGGCAAGAAATGGACAAGACTAGCACAGAGTAGGATTTCATAGATGGAACAGGAGTTGTACAAGTAGCAGTTACCACATCCATTGAAGCCCTCAGATGGATCTGTGATCTCATCTACATAGATTTTCCTTTCAATGATGGAGGTTACAAATCCTGTGACACCCATCCATGTCCTCCCCAAGATTAGCAAAGGGAATCTGCCCAGTGTGCTTGGGACCTTTGTTGCTTTCTTTTGAAACTGTGCTTTTACCAGTGGAGCCCACAAGTAGTCCAGTGATTACCTTTCTCCCTCTTGTCACCAGATAACCAGTCAATTTTCTTCTTTAACATATATTTCAGAGGTTTTGGAGCTGGAAGGGACCTCTGAAGCCATCTAGTTCAACCCCCTCATTTTCTACATAAGGAAACAGAGGCCCAGGGATGTTAAATCACTTAACCAAGGTCACACAGGCATAAGCCTCATAGACTCTACTTTGTGGTTTCTTATATGTTATATGTTATAATCTGTCCCTAACCACTACATAATCAATATTACATTTAAGTATTGAATTAAAATTTCATATCAGATTTTAAAATTGTAGTAAATTTTTGCTAAAATGAGTCCATCACCAGAAACCTCCTTTTTACTCTGTATGAATTGGAGATGACATAGCTAATACCTCTAGAATAGCTACGTATATAGATATAAATATAAGGATATAACTATAACCATATATAGCATATACATACACAAACATATACACACATGCATACATGTATACACACATATGCATATATATGAATATATATGAAAAGAGGTACTTAGGAACCCAGTAGAAGAAAAGGAGTGATTGTCCCAAGCAAAAAAACACCCTTTTCTTTGTATTTCCATGTTTTCTTTTAAGGACTTAATGGGGATATGCCAGGGTGTGGGATGCTTGAAGCAGAAGGGAGAGGTAGCATCAGGATTTGACTGGTCTTTGAGTAGAATGGTTTCTATAAATCTTAGGGTCAGTAATGCATCCTTAATCTGACACTCTGCAACTTGTCTCAACTTGTCTTGCTGAGGTTTCTGGCTCAGTGGAGAGAATACTGGAATTTAGAATTAAGAGACCTGGATTCAAGTCCGTACCCTACAATTGGCTAGATATGTGACTTAGGACAAGTTACTTCATTTCTGACTTTACTTGCCTTAGAGTGTTGCTTCAAGGAGTGGAACATTATAACATACTTCAAACAGGAACTGTTAATAATAATGTCTTCACAACTTTATCTTCTGTCTTACCCTGGACACAAACTTTCCATTTCAATTAAACTCTTTTACTTAAAATATACATTATACTTTCTCACCTCCATACCTTTGCTCATAGCATTCTACCTTCAGAGATATCCACTGCTCTCCTGTTTGGATCCAACTCATAACAGTTCCTCATGGTACCATCCTTATTCTGGCTCTCATCTACCTCATGGATATCATAAGGCAACAGCCTCCTAACTGGTCTTCTTGATTCCATTCTCCCTTCTATGTGTCTTACACAACAATACTAAACCAAAATTCTTAAATCACTGATTTTATCCCATAATTGCCCTCCTTAGGCCCCCCTATCATTTCTGAGTAATTAAGTCTACTTCCCATCACTTCATTCCAAACCATTCAAAGCCCTCCCTCTCTAACCTCATGCATCCCTGCTCTTTAATGTGAAAGCTATACCCAAGCCAGTTCCTTACTTTTCCTGAAATACACCATGCTTATTCCAGATTTTGCTCATGTTGGCACCAGTATCTGAAATGGCTTTCCCTTTCCCTTCTGCATATTTAAATCATACTGATCCAGTGACACTGACCTCCTTGATGTTCCTCACACATAACATCACCATCTCCCAGCACCTATTCCCAGTGTTTTCATTGGCTGTTCTCTATGCCTAGGATGTTCTTTCTTATCATCTTCTTCTAGCTTCCCTGTCTTCCATCACGTTTCAGCTGCACAAAATTCCACCTTTTGGAAGATACCTTTACCAGTCCTATCTTAATCTTTGTGTCTCCCTTTCTAAGAGTTATCCTCTTCCCAATTGGTCTATTGTTCCTCTGATTTATATAAAGTGACTGGGATTTTAAATTGGAAGGGATAATTTTAGAGATAAGGAAACAGAGACCCAGGAAAGTTAAGTGATTTTCCCAAAATAACCTTGGTAGTGTCAGAAATGGTATTTGAACTCAGCTCTTCTTAGTCCAGATCCAATATTCTTTTAATGACAACACAATGCCTATCCTTAATGCTTATCTCCTATGGTATTTGTTTATATAACTTACTTTTGAATTTCATCACATTCTGCTGTGAGTGGAGGTTTCCCCAGTTAGGCTGGAAATTTTTGGTGAACAGGACAGGACAGTGCCTTGTTTTGTGCCTTCCTCAGCACCCTGAATATATAACAGTTGTGAACATTTTAGAATCAGTCAATGAAAGGGGAACACACAGACAGCCTGAGCTTGATAGGACCCTGGGGCCAGAGAGTAGCAGGAGCTCTAAAGGCTATTGCTGCTGAATGACAAAACAATAGATGAGTAAGGATAGCTAACTTGTTCCTCACTCTGCCTTCCTCACTCTCCTTTCCTACCTGCAGAGCAGTCCTTAATTAGGCTCTCTTATTAATAAAGAATGAGTAGTCAGTAGACAAAGGTTATAGAGAGCTTTTGTTCTACTGGATACATCACTGCAAAAAAAAATTATAACTAGGATCAGAGCATGTTTAGAATTATAGAAACCTTTAGAATATAGAAAAATGTCCATACTCTTTGACCCATGACCCCAGTGCTAAGAAATATATGTTAGGGAGGTCAAAGAAAAAAAGGCCCCCTATATACCAAAATATTTCTGGCAGCACTCTTTGTGGTAGCAAAAAACTAGGAAATAAATAGATTTCCAGTGATTGGGGGGTGGCTAAAGAAATTGTGGCACATGAATGCCACAAAATATTACTGTGCCATAAGAAACAATAAATGTGAAGAACATGGAGGTGAGTGACACAGAGTGAAGTAAGTAGATCCAGGAAAACAGTATACACAGTGACTAAATAATGTAAATGACAAGAAATGAAAATGAATTATATAATTATAATAAAAATTTTTAGGAGGCATTTATTAAGCATTTAGTATGCCTGTCACTGTGCTAAGCACTTTACAAATTGTGTCTCACTTGATGCTCACAACAAATCAGGGAGGTAGGTACCATTATGATCCTCATTTTACAGATGAGGAAACTGAGGCAGATAGAAGTTAAGTGATTTGCACAAAGTCACATAGCTAGTAAGTGTTTGAGGCTGGATATGAACTCAGGTCTTCCTAATACCAAACCCAGCTCTCTGTACAAAGAACCACCTAGTTACTTCTAATAGTGATCAAGCTTAACCTCAAACAAGACTAGAAAAATGTACCTCCTTCCCTTTTTAGCAGAGGTAAAGTACTATGGGTATGTAACAGTCCCAGTTGATGTATTGGTTAGCTTGGCTGACTGGCAAGGTTTGATTTCTGGAATAGGAAGGGAGTGAGATATAGTGGGAAATGTAAGTGATAAAAACAAAATATAACAATATCTTTTAAAAGTCACATAGTGTCTGTTCTAAAGGTGCTCACAATCTGAAAGAGAGGGTAATGGCATGTAGATATAGGTTTGACACTAGGTAAAATCTGATAGGAGCAAAGGAGAGGTATTAATAAAAATTTCAAATATAAATTTTTCATTTAAATATAATATATTTCATTTAGTTAATATTTAAATATAATTTATTAAATTTAATTAATATTTAAATATAATTTATTAAATTTATATTTAAATATAAATGACATTTAACAATGTTGGAGGAGAAAAGTACATAGAACATATAATGTCAACTTAGACTGTCAGACCTGGAAGGGAGCTTAGAGAACTTTTAATCAGTTTTACAAATGAGGAAACTGAGGACAAGAAAGGAAACTTAGTAATTTGTGACTTTTTATATTAATTGAGAACTTAACAAACATGTTCATTTACAAACACAAAAAAAACATTTTTTAAAAAAAGGATTGTATGTGAAACTATGAATCTCAATTATATATAGCTTTCATAGAGTCAGGTAACCATAAAGCTGGGATTAGAATCCCATTTTTCTCATTCAGAATCTAGTTTTCTTTCCATCATATCATAACACCCTTACTGTGGACCACTGCAGAGAAGAAGAAATAATTTTGTTAGGAAAAAAAACTGTCATTGCAACAGTATGTGTTATAATAGAATGTTACCTGTTTGGACATCCTTTGTTTACCAGAAACTCACTTCAGTCACTCAATAAGCATTTATTAATCACCTACTATGTATCAGGCACTCTGTTAATTGCTAGAGACCCAAACAGGTATCTCTAGTTTATCTCAAGAGTTAGAGAGCTTATATTTGTATCCCAGCTTTACTACTTACTGTTGATAATAATTTAATATCATTTTTCAACCTCAATAAGAGCCAAAGCCTGAACTAATCAATCAGACTGCTCTGCTTTGCTCTAACAATGCCAGGAAAGGTCAACAGTGGGTATTTTTCTTGTTTATGACAGGATGCCTGCCATCAGAATCTTGGGGATATACTCCATATGGAAGAAAAGCTCGGGTATCCTGAGATCCAGCTGACACTACTTTGTCAATTGTCTTGTGAACATATGGAGACAATAAATCTGAGAGACACAGACATCCTGGGATTGTCCTAAAACATATATACAAACTTTGTCATCATTGTATCAGGCAGTCAGAACTTAGGGTCTGGTTCCATGCAGCACATATCTGCTAGATTTAAGGGAATAAACAATATAAATATATATCACCTAGCCTGTTTATCTTTTTTAACCAAACTTTCAGGTCGTCACTGTCTGTGTAACCTTAGGTAGGTCACTTAACTTGTCTGGGCCTCAATTTTTTCATATATCAAATGGAGGAGTTGGAAGAGATCATCTATAAGAACTCTTTCAGCTTTAAATCCTAGGATCCTATTTTTACATCATCTAGTGACTGGTAAAGGATTGTCAGCACAGGGATGTTCAGTCAGAAATTTTGAGTTGGAGCAATCAAGATTTACTTATTTTGGAGTTAATGATTTCAGAAAAACCTGAGAAGACTTGGATGAACTGATACAAAGTGAAGTGAACAGAATGAGGAGAACATTTTACACAGTAACAACAATATTGTAAGGACAATCAACCATGAATGATTTAGCTATTCTCAGCAATATAATGATCCAAGACATTTCCAAATAATTTATGATGAAAAATGCAGTCCATGTCCAGAAAAAGAAGTGATAGTGTCTGAGTACAGATTGAAGCATATTTTTTGCACTTTCTTTTTTTTTGCAACATGGTTAATATGGAAATATGTATGTGAGCTTTCACATGCATGATTGATATCACATTTCTTGCTTTGTCAATGGGTGGGGGAGGGATGGAAGGGAGGAAGAGAGTTCAGATCTCAACAATTTTTTGAAATGAATTTTAAAACAAATAAATATTTTAAAAATGAAAAAAAATTCATTCAAAAGTTTAATCTTTCATTAAACAAAGGTGCCAGTTTAGTTTTTAGTGCAAAACAAACTTCTGGGCATAAATTAGATTCCCTATGCATTGCATGTGCTACATGACAAATATCAAAATAATTTAGCCAAAGTGCTTTTAGCATGGTCCAATGAAAGGAGTGCTGATTCTGGAGATCAAAGATTATAGGCTCCAGTACAGGCTCTGTCATTTACTTACTCCCTGAGTGTCCTTGGGCAAATCACTTAATCACTTTTATCAGTCAGACAATGAACATTTAAGAGCCTGCTAAATGCACCAGACACTGTGCTAAGTGCTAGAGATACTGAAAGAGGCAAAAGGCAGTTGATGCCCTCAAGTAGCTTACAGTCTAATGGGGGGAAGCAATAAGTGGTTTGTTCCCCTAAAATGAAGAGGTCTGTAAAGGTCCTTGCTAGCTCTAGCTTCGTGATCCTAGTGGATAGAGTGCTGGACTTGGAATCAGAAAGGACCTTAGTTCAAATCTGGCCTCAGATCCTGATTAATTGTTTGACCCTGGGCCAGTTACATAAATTCTCTCAGCTTCAGTTTCTTCATCTGTAAAGTGGGGATAATAATAGCAACTGACACATGTGGTTTCTTGTGAGGATCCAAGGAGATGATATATATGTATATACATATACACATGTATGTACGTATGTATGTAAAATATTCTGCCAACCTTAAAATATTATATCAGTGCTGATATTATTGTCATCATCATCATCATCATCATCATTATTATATAAAAACAGAAGGGGGAAGGCAAGGCAATTGGAGTTAAGTGACTTGCCCAAGGTCACACAACTAGTTAAGTGTCTGAGACTGGATTTGAACTCAGGTCCTCCTGACTCCATGGCCACTGTTCTATTCTCTGTGCCACCTAGATGCCCCCATAAAGATACTTCTTGGCAAACAAGCTTTCTGAGCTTCACCAGGCCTCTTCAGCACCACAGGTACAGAGGATTTTGAAAGGCCAAGATGGGCAGGGGCAGGGCAGGGCAGGGCTGGGGTGGAGATGGGGGGGAGGCTAAAAATAATCTCAGGCCCCAAAGTTCTGAGCACACAAATTCAGTTCACCTTGTGAGAAATGAATATTTCTCTTTTATATTTTATAACTAATTATTGTATTAAGACCAAGGTTATTCCTCTTCTTCTGCTTCCTCATCCAGAAACCAACCAGTGTGGGAAATTTCTGTTAGAGATTTACCCAGGCCAAGATATAATCAGACAGTAAAAGAAATTCTGAGTTTGGGTTAATAGGTATATTTCTGCTCATGGTATTTGCTTCAGACAGGTCCTGGGAAAATATTGATTCTACCTATTATCAAGACAGGTGATATGGAAATTGATGTCTCTTTGACCAAGGTTTGAGTGACCTAAGTTACATACCCTAAGGCAGCCCACCTCCGATTTGAATGACCGATCAGAGCTGAGTAGGCACCCCTTGGGAATGCCTCCTCTTCAAAGGCTGTATAAACTGTGACCTCACCACCATTAGAAGTCTTTGGTCTAAGAGAGGTGACCAAATGACCATCCTGTTATTAATAATCTGCTGGCCCTATTAGTAAAATGACTAAATTACCCAGAAACCACATCTCTTGAACCCTTTTAAACATCACAACCATTAGTAGCATGATGATTCCATGCTTGCTTCTCACATAGTTGAACTTGTCATGTCTTGGCTCCACCTCGAGTTCCTTGGTAACATTTCCGGAATTTTCCCTGTCAGATACTATTCGCTCAAGCCCCCTGATTTTTCCCCTGACAAATCTTCTCTGTATTAACTTGGCCTCCAGCCAGAACCCTGCCTCATCACAAACTGTAAGTGCCCTGTAAGCATCCCCTGGGCCTTGCTCTTGCTGGGCTGATTCAAGAACTGATTAAGAAAAAGTCTTCCCTACTACCTTCAGGATATGAGGCTTTGGAAAAGTTGATAGAAATATTACACTATAAAAATGAATTTTTCCAAATTCCAAATGTGTGCACTGTAGAAAGTCACTGGTTTTAGATACAGTTCCCGGGTCCCTGATGTTTCACTAACCTATGTCACATGGGTAGTGCACATTTTTCTAGGAAAATAATTTTAAGGGGTTCATTAAATTCTTACTTGTGCAGAAAGGGGCATCCAAAGTTATCATGCCAGCTGAGCCATGGCCCAAGAGATAAGATAACTAGGCAGTAGAACCAAACTGATGAGGAAGAAGGCAGAATTTTTGAATAGGCTAGAGAAGTGAAAATGAGTTTTCAGTCAGTACATTTCACAATAAACTTTGTGCCAGGCACGAGGCTAAGTCCCAGGGATATGAAAAGAGCCAATAGACAGTCTCTGACCTCAAGGAGCTTTCAGTCTAATGGGGGAGGCAACATGCAAACAAATATATACATACATCCATCCATATATATACATATATATATATATACAAAACAAGCTATCTCCAGAAAAATAGGAAATAATTAGCAGAGAGAAGGCACTAGAATTAAGAGGGATTGGGTAAGGCTTTCAGTAAAAGATGCAATTTTAATTGGGACTTAAAAGAAGCCAGGGAGGTCAGTGGTCAGAGCAGAGGAGGGAGAGTGTTCCAGGCATGGGCGACAGCCAGAAAAAATGCCCAGAGTCTAGAGATGGAGGTTGTTGTTTATGGAACAGCCAGGTTGGTGTCATTCAATCAAAGGGCATGTGTTGGGGAGTAAGGTGTAAGAAAACTGGAAAGGTAGAAAGGGGCTAGGTATGACGGGCCTTGAATGAATGCCAAACAGCATTTTATATTTATTCTGGAGGCAATAGAGAACCACTGGTGTTTATTGAATAGAGAGTGACATGGTTGGACCTGTGCTTTAGGACTAATGGAGAGCAGGTAGAGTGGGGAGAGACTTGAGGCAGGCAGACATACCAGTAGCTTATTGCAGTATGGCGCATTGTAGCACCAAATCCTCTTCTTGCTCTGTCTAAGCCAGGTTAAGCTCTGCTCACACATGGCATTTGTACCCATTTTGGTAGGCTGGAGTGGTTCACCAGATGGAGCTGGTTACCTTGCTACAATTCACTCTTAGGGTCTGAGAGTTAATCCTGGTGTGGGCCATCTATATACTACTCACAATTGCAGCATCTGAACCATCACCTGTGTACTTCCAACTTAAATAAATGACCCAGGATGGCACCATCCACTCTTTAAATATAGGACACTTACTAACAGAAGCCAAAGTAACAGTAATCATAACATACCCCTGGGTCCTAGTCTCCCCCAAGTGCACACAGTTTCCATGGAGAAGGGTGGGCACAAACATACAGAAACCTAGCGAAGAGGCACACAAGTAGGAAAATCCATGTGCCTGGTCCAACTCTGGACTGCAGGCTTTGATATCTTTGCTCTCTTCAGGGAACAGTCTGCACCATCTGTCACTTGCTGGATGAGACTACTCTGCTGGACTTCTCCACACTCTTGCTAGATGCTTCTGCTTTCCTGCTACCCACTGGTGCACTGATGATGAATTAAGCTCTTTTAGCAAAAAGCAGCTGTAAGCCTGGGACCCACAGAGCGTCCCAGGTCTCCTTTGACAAGGCTCTGAGGCACCCTTTCAGTGAAAACCAGTTCTGTTGAGTCTAGAATCTGCAAAGCCATTCAGATCTGCATGCTGGCTTGGAGAACTTTTTCTCTGTTAAGTTACAAAGCACAGTGAAGGGCAATATAGACAGATCTCCAAGAAGTTTACCCTCTGTCAAGCTGTAGATAGTGCTAGAAAACAAGATGGCTTTTTCCCTGTCGACTTTCAAATGCCAGAGGATTCTTCTTTCTCTGCTCCTCTTTCAGCATCATTGCTTTCCTTCAATCAGATAAGCTCCCCACATCAATCGCAGAGCCCATCTTTTATAGAAGGGATTCATGATCCAAACATAGGTTAGATAATTCCACCTTGGAGGACCCTCCCAACTCCATGACTCGGTGAAGTAAATGAGTACAAAGGGTGGATCCAAAAGCACTAAACCAATCATTCATTTCCAAAAAGGAGGGAGGGAATTTTCTCATGTGACCATACTCATTGTATGTTATTATTTCAAGATATCTAATCATTGTTCCCCCTTTTATGTAAGGCAAGGTAGTGAGGTGGAAAGAGTGTGGAGTCACAGGACCAGAATTCGAATGCTAGTTTTGCCACTGTTTGCCACTAGTTTGTCTATATGACCTAGGTCAAGTCAATTACCTCTTTAACCCTCAGTCTTCTCTTTTGTAAAATGAAGATGTTGGACTCAATGTACTCTAAGATCTAAATCCTGTGACCTCATTACTTGTAGGGCATGTTATAGGAGAGATTCATACTTACATAAGGGTTAGAACGGATAAAGTCTGAGTTCCTTCCAACTCTGACATTCCGTACCTCAATGAGCAGGTCTGGGTTTAAATTGGTTACTCTGAAGGTTCTCCTTTACAGAGGGAATATTGGTTTAGAAGGAGCTTAACCAGTATGACCCCCCTCCCCAGACTGTGCTTTCTGGGAAGTGGTTCAATTGAGCTGACAGAAGGCTTCCTGCAGTGGGGGAAGGGCAGAGGAGATGGGCAAGAGAGAGATTTGGGGGAGTATATGGAAAGGGTAGTGCAAAATCATCATATGAGCAAGCAGCAATTGGTGACCATGGATACAGACAATCCTTGGAACTGAAAGGGCCAGGCTGTAGCAATGTTTGAAGTCAAAGCCAAGGTTAGTAGCCAGGATTGCCAGTTGTGCAACAGAATGGGTCCAAGGAAGTAGCGATGACTGAAGAGGAGCTTGGGTCAAAACCAAGAGAGCAGCCAAGTCCAAGATGGCTAGTGGGAGGCAGAGTCCACAGTCCAGGAATCAGATGCTCACTCCTGGAAGTGTGACAGGCTATTGAGCTAGATAAAGAAAATTCCAATTTGTCAAACTTCCCAGTCTCTGGGCATGTGCAAGTTCTGCAGCTCAGCTGTGCTGGGGTCCCGTCCTCCAACTTCTCCTGAATTCCCGTCAGTTGGACAGCTTCTATTGCTACTGCCCTCATTAATTTCCATAGCAACTGTGGAATCTACGTTGCTTTGAACATCAACTATGCTATTGACACTATCATCAGATTAGTTAAGAATTCTGTTAATGGGAATGTTAATAAAGCTGGCAAACTTACAATTTAGAGAATAGAGACAGTGTGCAGGCAGGCATAATGAATGCTAGTACAAAAATATCCGGATACGTCACAGAATCAGCAAAAATGCCCAGTATCAAAAACTGCAGTTAAATAATGGAGAGGATATGTTTGAACATGCTTTTAGACTAAATCATATTTGTTTAAACATTTGTATAGGATATTCACTATGCATGAAAAGATTGTGCAACATATTTGTATCATTACTAAAACTAGAGATATCTACCAAGTTATGTGACATTGCTTATGAGTTTTGAATATGGTAACTATAAATATAGCAGGTATGGTAAAAGCAGTTTTGCATTTTTCACATACAAAGTGCTGTGCCCATTTCAAAGAGGAAAACGTAAAGAAGCTGTTATTTGATGTAAAAACCATTCATAGTTGTCATGGAGATATGAAGGATTAGAATCAATGTGGAAAAATTCAAGGGAAGAATGTCTTTCATTATGAACTTCCTGTACTTTTTATTATTGTTACTGTTGTGTTTTCAATATCTTCATTGGATTGTTGCTTTGTTTATATTTTTAAATTGAAAATTTTTGAATGATGATTTTCCTTCAAGCATTTCCCTTCTCAAAAAATTTTCAATGGTTCCCTTTTGCCTATTGAATAAAGTTCAATCTCCTTAGCTTTTCAATTGAGGCTCTCCACTGCTGGACTTTTGTCTATATTCCTACTCTGACACCATCCCTCCCATAGCCCCACCTTGAGTTTTACTCTATAGTTCAACCATATAAGACTACTTGTTGTGACTCAAACAAACCCTGTTCTTTTCTGTTGCTGTGTCTTTGCTCACATCAGCCATTTCTTACTTCTGTAATGTACTCCTTCCCCAAGCCTACCTAATGAAATCTAACTCATCCTTGCCTGATTCATGTAGAATTTCTGGATCCTCTGTTCTTTCCTTCCCACCCTTCCCCAAAAACTGGAAGCATCTTTCCTTTCGATGTCATAACATTTATGTTTATATCTCCTTTGTGCCCTTACCACACTCCATGTTGTATAATATTTGTTTGTGAAAGTGTCTTCTCTCCCCACGCAGATGCTAAGTTCTTTAAGGTCAGACAAGGGCTATGTCTTAATCATCTTAATATTCTCCTCAGCAGCTAGCACATTTCCTTACACCTAATAAAAGCCCAACCAAGTAATACAGACATTTTAAAAAATGAATGAGTGGCAAATACAATGTCTATGATAAATGTCAGTAAGAAACCAGCATCATGGCAATTGCCATTATGGTGCTAGTGGTGGGCAAATCTTGGCAAGGTGCTCACTTATCTCAGAGTTCTTATATAATAATAGCCAGCATTTATAGAGCACTTTCGGGTTTGCAAAGTGCTTTACAAATATTATCTCATTTTTATATTATTTGTTAGTTGACATTATGATATCCTTTTGGAATTTGAAATCACATTTCAAATGCGTTTTGCTTAGATTTGAATTATTCAGCATGGTGCAATGGAAGGTTGGATTTTAAGTCAGAGTATCTGGGTTTACTGGGCAGCTAGGTGGTGCAGTCGACAGAGTGCCAAGCCTGGAGTCAGGAAAACTCATCTTCCTGGATGCACATCTGGCCTCAGATGCTAACTAGCTTTGTGGCCCAGAGCAAGTCACTTCACCACGTTTGCCTCAATTTCCTTATCTGTAAAATGAGCTGGAGAAAGAAATGGCAAATCACTCTAGTGTCTTTACCAAGAAAACCCCAAATGGGGTCACGAAGAGTCAGATATGACTGAATCAGCTGAACAACAACAATGTCTGAATTTAAATCCTGGCCCCTACTATTCTAGAAAGCCAGGGAATTAATCCCTCTCTTTGGCTGTCCAAAGTCTCCTAATAGAACCTCGTATGTTTTCATAGTATCATGAAATCATTGATTTAGAACTAGAAGTGATTTTAGAGATTGTCAACTTTAACCCCATCATTTCATAAATGAGAAAACTCAGGCCTACACAGCCTATATGTGTCTAAGGTAGGCTGTGAACCCAGGTCTCCTGAATTCAGGCCCAAAGTTCTCTCTATCCATTATACCCCACACTACTTCCTTCCAGGGTGAATACTCATAGCAATAGGAAGCATTCACCAAAATATTGGCAGATGATTTGGCTAAAGTCAGGTAGTATGGTAAAGTTGAAAGGTTGTTGGATTTGGATCCAGAGGCCTTGAGTTTGAATACTGATTCTGCTACATCTTTCTGTTGTGACTGTGGGCCAAGTACTTGGACTTCTCTAGGATTCAGCTTCCTTATTGGTAAAATGAAGTGGTTGGTATGAGTAAACCTGAAAGTGCCTTTCAGCTCTGGGTATATGCTCTGCAAATTTGAGAACCCTAATTTAGGGGGTCCCCACTGAAAGACTATTCACAACAGACAATTTTGAATTTGAACTAATTTTTTCAGAACTTAATGAAATCAATAATCTGTACTCTATCAATTCTAATAAGGGATGTCAATGAATCATGTAAATCCACCCCCTACAAAAACAAGATGAGTTTGCCTATGTACGTGTATTCATATTTCTATAAATCTTAATGTTGATTTGGGTATGAGAAGTGAGTAGAATATCACCTTTTATTGAAAAAATGATGGAGGTGGGAATCTATTCTCCCTTCTGTTCCCCTTCTATATAAAGATGTGAGATTTAGGGTTGAGATATGGGGTTTTATTTTTGGGGAGAGAGAGAGAGTATTTTGATTCCCCTCAAATTGATAAGAGTTTAAC
Organism: Petaurus breviceps papuanus; assembly: GCF_028583685.1. Taxonomy (NCBI): domain Eukaryota; kingdom Metazoa; phylum Chordata; class Mammalia; order Diprotodontia; family Petauridae; genus Petaurus; species Petaurus breviceps. The sequence goes on from NW_027185764.1 coordinate 4,943,071, forward strand.
TTATCTATTCCATTCACTGCAAGCAGCATAAGTGCCTTTCCTGAATGGCAGGCACTATTTTCTAAGTAATTCTGTTAACTCCAGAATCTTTGAGATGGCTTACATACTTTATTCTATTGTTATACTAGCAGTGGCATAAGGGCTGCACTGATAGCCATGAAATATTAAGAGTCTGAAGAAGGCCTCCAGTGTATTAGGGAGATTCTATGTGAAGAATTGATGGAGTGAAATGGAAAGTCTTGTCAATTCTACTTCCACAACATTTCTCAGAGCTCTGACTTCTCTACAAGTGCCTGGCCATTGTTTTGATTCATGTCCTCATCACCCCTTGCCTGGACCACTGTAATTGGCTTCTAATTGGTCTCCTTGTCTGAAGTTTCTCTGATCTCCTGTCCATCTTCCATCCAATTGGCAATAATTTTCCTAAAGCACAGATCTGACCATGGCATGCCAGTGCTCACAAAGCTCTATTGTGACCCTCTTTCCTCTAGGTTAAAATACAGATGTTTCCCTTTACCATTTAAATCTCCAGTCTGATTCCAATCTATTATTTATTTATTTATTTATTTGTTCACAATTAGTCCGATCTACTTCTTGATACTTATACACATAATTCCCTTTTACACAGTTTACATTTTAGACAAAATGGCTGACTTGCTATTCCTCATACATGATATTCAGTTATGCACAATTCATGGAATGTATTACTTCTTTACCACTTCAGATGCATACTTAAAATCCATAGCTTCCTTAAAAGCACAGATAAGGCATCAAATCATCTTCTGATGACTTCAGCTTCCCATAACTCCATGGCCCCAAATTGCACTGTGTTTACTTCCTATATTTTTCAAATTTCCTTGTATGTGTATTTTTGTGTATGTATATCGAATCATTACAATTTTGTACATCAAGAATGAGCAAGCTACAGCAGTATGTCTCAAATGTAAGTTTATTTTGTTTTATTATTTTTTAAAAGATTACATCTCCCTATATCAGCTAATCCTGCATCTGATTATCATGGAAACTTCAACCTACTCTGTTTCCAAACTGGACCACTTCACCCTTCCTTAGGCAACTGGCAGCCTCCTACTCCCAAGGGTTCATCATACTGTTGCCAAATTTCATGTGGACACCTTATTGATTTCACCCATTCAAACCTCCAAATTCAAGGGATCCAACAACCTTGGTTTCCCCATTATCAAGAATTACAGGCATGTGCCACTGCTTCTAGCTCAAATGTAAGATTCATATGGATTTCTGTCTTCTGGGGCATAGTTTATTTTTAGTGCCTTCTTTATTCGTAGCTCCTTCTTGTTGACTTTTAATCTAGGATATGTTCCTGCTCTGATCCATTTATTTGAGTAGAAGCTTAGAAACAAGAAGCTTATTGATCTGCTTTCTCTAGGTTTTGAGCTGGAAAGAACTGAAAGCATACTTTTTTTATTGAAAGGTAAGAGTTCGAAGGTATTCAAAATACTTTATCAGCATTATTGCATTTAGGTAGTCTTTGTCAGCATGTCTGAATTTCTGCTAATGTTATATTTTTTAGCAGAATCATCTGCCTGACCTTAGCAGTCAGGTGTGCTCTAGTGAGTGGAAAGTGACTTAGAATCCTCTCTGAGGCCACAGCTTCAATAAATGTAGACATTCTGTAAGACAGTATTTGAATTTAAACAGTTGTCACATTTTTTTTTCCTTTTTGCCTCTTAGCAAAATGATGGAACAATTTGTCTTCTACTATATGGAAGACTATCTACCCTATGAGTTTTTCTGAGGGGAGTTGGTAAAACATTGTGTTCTTTTGTGTGCTTGATAACTAAAGAATAGAAGGCAGTGACCAGCATACAGGAACATACCATAAAGGAATACAGTGGGAGAGCAGGTGCTGAGCATGTCAAACTATCATTTAGTTACTAAAAAAATATCTGGAATATCAGGGTAAAGGGGAAACTCAGAGGCCGTCCTATACCTGAGCATGGACTTTGTCTACAACATCGCTGCCTGCTCTTAAAGGTTTTGAATAATGAGGAAATTACTATTTCCCAAGGTAACCCATTTTACTTTGGAACAACTCTTAATTTGCACTGTTTACAATTGCCTATCTGTAACTTCCATCCATTGCTCCCACCCCAGCTTCCAGTAATCAAGCAGAACAAATCTAATCCTTCTTTTCACATTATAGTCCTTCAAATACTTGATGACAGCAATCAATCCTTCCTAGGTCTTTTCTCCAGGTCAAACATCCACAGTTGGTTCATCATACTTTCAATATGGCACAGTCTTCAGTCTTTTTGCCATCCTGGCTACACTTCTTTATATGGACCCCTGTGCAATGCAAGCTGTCCCTGTATCCTGACCATAGTCAATACATGGAGCATGTAACAGCACACAATGGGGTAATCTTCCCATTTTCCCTTCTTCTTCCCTCTAAGGATACAGATATAGATACAGAAAAGTGAAAGGTGTTATGCTGTCCCTGATGCCACCACCTGAGGGTAAGGGCCAATGGAAATGCTCCCCTAGTGCTCCCAGTTCATATTCTTTCCATGGTTCTGATATCTATTGATGGATGGACCAACCATGGTCCACTCATACGGTCTTCATGATAGAGGACATAAACTTTGTAATAACAGAAGATAGACATGTTGGGAAAATGTAATAAATGTGTAAAAAAACCCCTCACATTCTGCAGAAGGGAAAGAAAAGTCAATGTATACATGGCGACTGATGGTTCAGGTGTCATAGAGCATGGGAGATCATAATGGGTAAATAACCACATTTTGATAAAAGATATGCATCGGATGACATGAGCTTTGAGATATTACTGAAAAAACAAACATATTCTTCAACAAACAGTAATAGTTAAATATCTTCAAGTAACCAGAAGTATAGGAAATACTGAACACTATGAAGATGTCTTCTGCATTCAACTACAAAACTATTTGAAGATTCTAGAGGGATTTCTTCAGTAATCACTGTCTGAATCAGATAAAATCTCATATTTTAGTCAGACATTCCTTAAGAAATGGAGCAGATAACATCAACTGTTTGAAAATATGCATATATTTCTGCTTACAAGTACACAAAAAATGTAAAATGAAAGACAACATTAAGAAACAGGAAGAATAGTGTCGTCAGTCATTTCACATGAACACAACTCTCTTGGATCCAAGATGCAAAGGGAAATATATAAGTAATAACCCTGGTGCTACATGGGACCGGGTTATTACTTATGTAATAAGAGCTAAGAACACTTGGCATCTGGTGTTAGAACACTCTTTTGATTGTGCAGAACAAACACAAGAAAACTTTAGGAGTCTGGTCTGGAAAGGCAGTCTGGGAAGCAACCAGTCATGTGCCTTCTGGAAATGATCACACAAAATCAAGAAATAAACTAAAATGTGACTGTACAAAGAAATTTGTCTCAATCTAAGCAAATCTTCAGTTTTCAGATTTCTGTGCTGAGAATAACAATAAAGCATCTTTAGAAGCAGAAATTGCTGATAGTGACAGCTGATAAAGGCAAACTGCTCATAGTCTTATTGGCAAAAGTTGCATCCATCCATGGAGTTTTAGGGTTTCCCCCTCCTTTTTTATTTGTTCTTTTCCTGTAAATGAGCCTTTTTATGTATCCGTTTGATACTGGGTAGGCAACATGGAAGGTAAAGGAGGACACTGAGTCCAAAAAATATAATAGCTTTGTTTTATCATCATATCTTTGGAATTTTCTATTCAAGATTTTGCCTGTATCTCATAGACACCAATTGGTAGATACTCAGTGCCTAAAAATTCAATGGCTTGTAACAAAAATTAAAAGCATTTAAAAGTATCTTCAGTCAACAATGCTTTTGTGGTTATTGTCTGAATGTTCTGATTGACAAGTCATATATATATATATATATGTGAGAGGTCAAACTTTTTTTTGCCAAAAAAGCTGAAAAATGGAACTTTAAAACATTGCTACATGAGGGGTGGTTAGGTGGTGCAGTGGATAGAGCACTGGCTGTAGAGTCAGGAGGACCTGAGTTCAAATCCAGCCTCAGAAACTTAATACAAAAAAAAAACTATCCATGTGACCTTGGGCAAGTCACTTAATCCCAATTGCGCTTTCCCCCCTCCAAAAAGCAAAAAACCAACATTGCTACATGAAACTTTGATTCAATTCAGCAATCATATCTACTAAAAGCATCTACTGCATTGAAGATCCTGCTTTAAACATTTAAGACAGTAACTTCTCTTCCCTTCATCCAAAAACAACAAAACAGTTCAAATCTGAAAGTTTGGTGTGTTGAACCATCAGCTAGCCAGGACATTCTGTCAGGATCAGCACATTGACCAATGGTTCTGGATTAATGAGCTACCCTGTAACTTCTCCTTCTTCGTTGTCCTGTGTTCTTTGCCTTTTCATGTATACAAATTTTCTCTCCTCAGTTTGATTAAATCACTTGTGAGTGAGTGAATGAATGGTGAATGATAAGGCATTAAGTGCTTACTATGTGCTAGGAGCTGGAGACAGAAAGACAAGTCCTTGGCTGCAAGGAGTTATATTCTAATGGGACCAGACAACACATACATTAGGAACACAATAGATACCAAAATTTGGGGATCAAAAGAAGTTTATTAAGGAGACATTCAGAGGAATTGAACGCCTCTGTCCAGAACAGGCTCTGCCCTTCTTTGGGAAGAGGGAGTGCTGAATACAGAAGTGAAAAAAGCTTTATACCATTAGTCCAGTGCAGGTACCTCCCTTAAGAGGAAGGATTGGTCCGTTCTCTTCAGAGTTACATTCTTTCTCATATGTCCATCATATATTTCTCCTAAGCATAATCCCCTCCCTCCATCATACATCATGCATTCCATGTTCTATTAATGAGGCTCTAATTCTATGCAGGTGTGTTGCATCATATGCATGAGGTGAATTAAGCATGAGCAATAATAATTTTAGACTACTCAGTCATTGACCTCTACTGGTTTAAACCAGATCAGTCCTTATCCTACTCTGGGGATCTCTCAAAGCCACAGTTGGGCCCATATGCTGTCTACTACCTTCCCTTTGTCAGTCTTACTTCAGTAATTTCTAGTAGTTCTGTGGAAACTTAACTCTTTGCTATCTCTCACACATAACAAGGAGATTAAAAGAAAGGGGTGAGGATAAGAGCTGAAGCTGGCAGCTGGGAAGTGGTATGGCAGCTCGTGCCAGCAAGATGAGATGAAAGTCATCTGGAATCTGAGCCCAGGATAGTTTCTGAGCCAGAGTTCAAGGTTCCAATGGGACAGGAGTGAGGAGGACAACAGTGGACAGAATGTAATTGGTATGATTTGAAAAGGTGGCTAGAAAATATTCGTAGATAGCTCCCCATAGCAACCAGCAAAGGCAGGCACAAGAAATATTTGTTGATTTGGCCCTTGGCAATGTGACTTAGTAAGAAGAGGACTGGATTTGGAATCAAAAGATCAGGGTTTGAGGATCACATCTCTCACTAGCCATGTGACTGTAGGCAAGTGACCCTACTTGTCTGAGAGTTAGTCTTGGTATCTAGAAAATGAGGGGTATACAAGACCTACTTCACAGGGTTATTGTGAGGAAAGTGCCTTGTAAATCTTAAAAACCACAGGTTTGATTATGTTATTCCCCTCCTTAAAAAGCTCCAATGGCTCTATTTCCTCATCAATAAAATGAGGATAATAATAGTATCTCTCTCCCCTGGTTGTGAAGATAAAAATGAGTCTATATTTGTGAAGCACTTTGCAAACCTTAAAGCACTTTATAAATGCTATTATTATTATTGTCTTTTATTATTATCATTAACTCATTCCATGTTTTCCTTTCCTCTCCTTTGCTATCCTCTCTGATCTTGTCCTTATTTAACCTATCCTATCCTTCTGTATTATTAGTCTGCCCCTCTAGTGATGTTGAGACCACCTAACAATCCTCCTGATCTGTGTAAAAAATAAATAGCAGCTGGAAAGCAGCGCAACAATTCACCAAATCTGAAGCTGCCTTTAATGCACAGTTGCCAGTGGTTCAGGGCAGCTGACAACATGGGCACTTTCTCAGCTGCCATGCTCTGAGGCTCCCGAGTACTTATGCAGAAGAATATAAACAGACTTGCATCTACTCTGGGCACTACCACTGCCCACCAGTCAGAATTGTCGGCTGAACATCCCCATCAGGGTGTTAAGTGCCAGTGACTATCACTTTATATGTTTGAGTTTATAAGTCTAGTGTTTAGAAATCTAATCATTTCTTACTTTGCACTATGCTATTAATTGAGGCACACTGACATCAGTTGTTACTTTATCTATGGCAGGATCCAATTACATATAATATAATGGAGAGACAATAGAGATAACCCACTTTCCAAGTCAGTTGTGATTTTTAAAATATAAATATAAACTCAATTTTTGAAATTAACCTATGCGACTGTAATTATTAAGTGTTATCACCATTTGTGTTTTGTTGAAAGTGTTTCATTATTTATAATTGCATTGTAAATATATATTATAGATCTAATTATATTCAATTAAGAGTAAAATTTAAGGAAATATTGCACAAATGCCTTAGTTATCTTCCCACTAACAACTCAATAATCTCTGCCTAATGTGTAACCCTGGTTTTTCTTCTCAGGACTAGATGATGATGATGATGATGATGATGATGATGATGACAGTAGATATTTACATAGTGCTCTAAAGTTTGCAAAGCACTTCAGCTCAATTGACTTTCACAGCAAACTTTTCAAGTTAGATAGTATATTAATATCATCCTCATTTTACAGACGAGGAAACTGAGCCTCAGAGGGATTAAATGCTTTGGCCATAGTCACACAGCTATGAAGTATAAGAAATTCTATGTAAGAATTCTGAATAAGAAGTATAAGATTTTCTGAATTCACTTTGAACCTTAGGGACAAAAGTCAGCTTGGGCACATACACAGGTTTTTACCCCAACTTTAGCATTTAAGAACTTCAAGTTAGCTTGATATCAAGAGCTATTACAGGCAGGTTTCCCCTCCAAGATTTTCAAAAGTTTGATTATACCTTGTAAGAAAAAATGTATTAAGTTGTATTATTGCTTGTTTTTTTGCTTTTTGGTGGGGGGGGGGAGGGCAAGACAATTCAAGTTGTATTCTTAGCTCTTCTAATTAGCTTTTTTTCTAACTACACAGTCACTCTCTTTTTGACTGAAGGAGAAATGAAATCTCTCTTCCACATAGTTTTGCAAAGCGTAGAAGAAAAGAGGGATTATACCATATTATGCACAACTGTATCATGAATCCCCAGTGATGGCTTTTTTCCCCTCTAACCTGAGCTCTTCCTGGAAGCTTACTTTACTGACCTCCTCAAAGTTCCCTGCTCCCATCAGAAAGCAGGAAATTATCAGCTGTTTCTTCACTAACCTCTGCAGACTTGGAACTCATTCTCAGACCTACTTCTTTCTAAAGAGGTCATGTAATTTCCTGAAAATACTTTAAAATACACTTACATAGGGTGCTCCAAAAGACTTAGCGCAGTGTCAAGCTTTCATAGAACACAAGATTTGCTATTGTTTTGTTTTGTTTTTTAAATGGAAATGTGTGTATCTTGACTGGATTTGTCCCTTAAGAAGAATGAATGAACGAAGAATCCTGAAGAAGAGTTAGAGGAAGGGACTGAAAAAGTATTATGATCCTTTGAGATTAGTTTAATTTTAATTTAAGTAGATCCCAAAGCATAGTGGGTAGAGTTCACGTAGAAGTCAGTTAGGTAGAACAGTGGATAGAGCATGGGGCCTGGAGTCAAGGAGATGTGAGTTCAAATCCAGCCTCAGACACTTACTAGCTGTGTGACCCTGGCCCAGTTAATTAACCTCTCTTGGGCAATTCTCTATAAGACTATAAGTTGCAATGAACATGCCGACCTGAATTGGTAGAGGCAGTGTCCTCATCTGAGGGTTCACAATATCAATGAAATCACAGGTCCAATTGCTGTCCCTGAATGTAAATAGCAAGATTACTTACTTTTAGGAGCAGAGTGCAATAGTGGATAAGGACCTGGCCAGGGAGCCAGAAAGACCTGGATTCAAATTCTGCCTCTGTTCTTTTTTAACTTGTTTTTCTTTTAAAAAAAATTTCCCCAATTACATGTTAAAACAATTTTAAACTTTTTTAAAAAAAGTTTTGAGTTCCAAATTCTATCCCTTCCTCCCTCTCTTGTCTTCTCCCTCCCTGACATGGTAAGTAATCAGATAAAAGTTATACATGTGCAAGCACATAAAGTCTTTCCATATTAGTCATCTTGTACAAGAATGGTTATATTCAAACCATATCAGTTTTTTCTCTGGAGGTGGATAGTATGCTTCATCATTAGTCCTTTGGAATTGTCTTGCATTATTGTATTGCTGTCACAATTTTCTTCATCATACAACGGTACTGTGTACAACATTCTCCTGGTTCTACTCACTTCACCATGCATCAGTTCATGTAAGTCTTTCCAGGTTTTTCTGAAATGATCTTGCTTATCATTTCTTATAGCACAATAATATTCCATCACAATCATATACCACAGCTTGTCTAGTCATTCTGCAATTGATAGGCATCCCTTTGATTTCCAATTCTTAGCCAACACAAAAGAGCTACTATAAATATTTTTGTACAAATAAGATTCTTTCCCCCCTTTTTATGTCTTTGGAATGTAGACCTGGCAGAGGTATTGCTGGATCAAAGGGTATGTGCAATTTTATGGCCCTTTGGGAATAGTCCCAAATTGCTCTCCAGAGTGACTGGATCAGTTCACAGCTCCACCCACAGCAAATTAGTGTCCCAGTTTTCCCACATTTCCTCCAACATCCATCTGCCTCTGTCATTTAACATCTCAGTGCCTCCTGTCAAATATCTAAGACTGTTAATTGTAGAGAAGGTGCATTAGTAGAAGCATCTCTTTATCAAGAGCTTCCCACACCAGTGAAATCACAGATCTGCCCCTCCCCCCCAAAATAAAAAGCCATTGTGTTGTTTTTTAGGGGCCTGTCTCCTTCCTAGATCCTGGAGCTTTGTGGAATCCTGGTGACTCTTGGTATCGTCCTATCTGTACCAACTGCTTCTCTCCTCCTGCCATGACCCAGCTTGTAGCTTGGCTCCTTCCAACTCCCTGTTGTCACCCAAGCTCCTTCCCTGGCCTTGGCCCTCTCTTTGCCTTCCCTGGCTTCAAACCAACCATGCAGCCTATACTGACCCTAACCCCTCCCACCTTCCCCCACAGCTGCCATTAACTCCTGCTGTGCAGAAGTAGGCTGTGATAACATGCAGTTGTTTTTCCTCCTTCACACAGATAAGCATGCCCACATTGGTGATGGAGCTGTTGTCTAGCCTGATGACACGATTCCATGAAATATCTGTCTGAAACCATCTAGTCTGTTTGAGTGAGGGAAGGTTTCCAGCTGAAATTGTTGGGTGCATGCCTGTGATAAGTAAACAACATATGCTAATCTTTCTTAGGCTACGGTTCTTGATTGGTCACATGCACTAATAAATAAAGTGTTGGGTTTGTTTGTTTTTTTCCCTGAAGGAAGAACTTAACAGGTAATAAAAAGGTATAATTTTCAAAAGCCAGTCTCAAAAAAAAAGAAAAACAGGTATCATTACCAGCACTTTTAGAACAGTTCTAAAGGTCCCTTGAAATTGTGATACTCTGTATTTTAAGTCTTGTCTTTAAAAAAAAAACTGGCCCATAGGGAACTGATCTTTCTGACTTTATTCAAAGTCAGTTGTGTCAGTTGTGAAACTGGCATAAGTAAGGGCAACCAGTCAAGCACACCTGAGTTTAAAGGGTATTGGTCCGTCTGTTGAGAAAAGAATAAGACACGGACTTATGATTTTATAGTGAACTCTTGAATGAACAGACTCCCTCTGGGGATAGGGATAAAGACTGTACCCATGGTTTTGTGGACACAGGGAACTCCTGGATGAAGAAATTAAGATTAATCCTTTGTTTCAATGTTCCATTTTTCTTTTTGGTAAACACCAAAGCCAGGAAACAGAAGAATGTGTTTGGAACTCATTAACACTATTGGATTAGGTCTGTTATCCTTGTGTAGACATGACTTCGAATTGGTATGCTTTGGCAGGCCTTAAATTGGGCAGGATATGGTATCAGATCTGGTGCCTTTTGGGGAGAGGAGACTGGTAAGAAGAGGGTACAGAGAAATGTGGCCATCTGGGATCAAAGCAAGAGGCATATGGTCATTTTAAAACTATTAAATTTCAGTCTTTTCTTATTCTTATTTGAAGAAGATGGATAGGTTCACAGAAAAATCATGACAGAACTTTTCTTTTTCTTCTGGAAAGCATGGCTCTATTCTATCAAAAAGCCACTTCAGTAGAATTCATTAGTTAGGGCCGTGTGTGCACGCACTAGAGAATCCCCTGTGATCATCCAAAAAATAGGGTTCTGATCTAATCCAACAAGCATTTATCAAGTACCTACTAAATACAAGACACTATGGTACGTGCGGGTATATGGAGGAAAATAAAAATAGTGCTGGCCCTTGAGGGGCTTACATTCTACAGAGGAGATTGGAAAAAAAAAGATATATGTGGAATAATTTGAGAAGGAAAAAGGTTATCAAGAATTAGGAGGGTGAGAAGATTTTTCATTCTAAACAAGGAAGGATAGCTTGGGGAAAGACCCAGTGGTGGGAGACAGATGGCCAAATGTGGGGCAGGTAGGCATGTTTGTCTGGAATGGAGTGAATTGAGAGAAATAGTGTGAAATAAGCCTGGGAAGGTAGATTGGAGTCAGACTGTGAAAGACTTATAGTACTAAGCTTAGGCATTTGTATTTTATCCTAGAGGCATGAGGAAAATGAGAGATAGGAGAGAGGAAGGATATGACCAGACATTTTTCGCTTTTGGAAGATCATTTTGGTATATGTGTGAAAGATGGGTTGGAAACTGGAAGTCGGATTCTAATTAGGAAGGCTGTTGTAACAGTCCAGACAAGGGTCAATGACAGCCTGAATTAGGGTGGCAGCTGTGTTAGTGGAGAGGGGACAGATGTGAGATGTTATGGAAACAGAATTGACAAGAGGAGAGTTTGCAGCTGGTTGAATAGGGGAGGGAAGGTGTTAAGGGAGAGGGGAAAATAGAGGAATAATCTGTGGTTATGAATCTGGCTAACTAGACATGGGCATGCTAGTGAAGGGGGACCTTAAGGAGAGAAGATAACAACTTCTGTTTTGGATATTGCAAGTCTGAGAGGCCTACTAGTCATCTAGTTAGAGATGTCTAAGAGAGAAAAGAGGAGACAAAAGAGGAAGAGAGGAGAGAGGAGGAAACAAGAAGAAAAGAGAAAAGAGAAGAGGAGGGCCCAGGATAGAATCTTGGGGAACAACTCTGACTAGGAGGCAGAACATAAATTCATAAATAAGTTCAGCAAAAATAGACTAAGAATAAGCAATAATATATGTAGGAGAAGCAGGAGAGAATAGGTCATGAAAACCAAAAATGAAGGAGGGGGGAGCCAATCATATAAAAAAGTCTTTGAAAAATCAGAAAGATGAAGATGAAAGACCATTGTATTCAGCAAGTAAGAGTTCATTGATAACCAAAGAGTCCTTTTTCAGATGAATAGTATAGATAGCATCAAGATTATATGAGGATGAAGTGTAAGTGGGAGGACAGGAAGTAGAGATTGCTGATATAAATTGCTTTTTTTTTTTTAATAAAAGCATAGTTCTGAAAAGGAGGAGATATATAGGTCAATAACCTGAAGTATGGTGGGGTCAAATGAAAACTGAGTAACACTTTTTGCCAAGTGCTGACTTTGATGGTAAGAGTTTGACATGGGAGAAGAGGAACACAATCAAGTCTTTCCCCTTATGACGTGGTTGATGAATTCATGCCTGGATTTTTCCCATGCCCAAAGTTTCCATGTTCTGAGTATACAAGAAATGTACAGTTAAAACCCTAAATGACTGGCTTTGTTTACATTTTTAAAATTTGCTTGTCCTTTTATTCCCAGTTCCTTGACACGGTGTGACATATATCTAGGCATAAAATGTGTTATAATTATTATTGATGATTTTCAGACTTCAACTCCAAATAACAGAGTTGGCCTTCCTAATTTTAATTTTGAAAAAAAAAAACAACCCTCCAATGAAAAGTGTTATCTTTCTCATTGTCATATACTATTCTTGCTATCCCATCCCATCCTATCCTATCCTATCCAATCCGATCTGATCCTATCCTATCCGATCCTATCCTATCCTATCCGATCAGATCCTATCCCATCCTATCCGATCCTATCCTATCCCATACCGTCCCATCCCATCCCATCCCATCCCATCCCATCCTATCCTGTCCTGTCCTGTCCTGTCCTGTCCTGTCCTGTCCTATCCTATCCTATCCGATCCTATCCTATCCTATCTGATCCAATCCTATCCTATCCTATCCGATCCGATCCAATCCTATCCTGTCTTATCCTGGACTATCCTGTCCTGTCCTCCCTGTCTTTATCATCCCATTCCCATTCCATCCCATCCCATCTGTGATCCAGTCCAGCTAGGTGGTACAGCAGATAAAATGTTAGACATAGAGTTCCCATCTGGCATCTGACCCTTGCTAGTTGTGCTACCCTGGGCAAATCACTTAAGATCTCTGTGACATAGTTTGCTTCTCTGTAAGGCTCAAATGAGATAATAATTAGTATACTGCCTGGTATATAGTAGGTGTGATATCATTGTTAACTATTTTTGCTGTTGTTCAGTCATGTTCAACTCTTCATGACCCCATGGATCATTGCATGCCAACGCTTTCTGTGGGGTTTTCTTGGCAAAGATACTGGAGTAGCTTGCCATATCCTTCTCCACTGGATTGAGGCAAATAAAATTGAAGCGACTTGCCCAGGGTCACACAGTTAGTAAGTGTCTGAGGCCCAATTTGAACACAGGTTTTTTTGATTCCAGACCCAGTGCTTCATACACTGAGCCACCTGGCTGCTTCATATTACATAAAAAGTCATTTGCAAAATTTAATGTGATATCTAAATGTTAGCTGTTTATGAGTAGAGATACTAACTGAGTGAAAACGCCCAGATTAGAACCCTGAGATTATTACTGGTTTACTGAAAGTGGTGATTTCAAAAAAAGAATTCAGTCTGACCAGGTAGAGTGATTATTGTTGGTGAACAAATGTAGACTGTAGCCCATGTGAAGGCAGGGTCTTAATCTAAATTTTTCATTAGCACCTAGCACCCATAGAGCATTCTACATGAAGTGGTGGGTGTTTAATGAATGCCTATCTGACTGTACGTGGAAGGACAAGCTTTAAATCCATCTGAGATATTTTCCCTACTATTCTATGAGTTCCATACTTATTTGTCCATTTTCTGTCCCCCTTACCAGCACTGAGCCAAAGGGAAGTGACGTATAGATGTCTTTACCCGAAGGACGATAAGGCCTTCCCATCTGACTGGCAGCTAAAAACTCTCATATGCATATCCTGTTGTCTCTCCTTGAGAGCAAGGACTGTCTTGCTTTCCTATTTATATCCTCATCACTTAGCATAGTGCTTTGCATATAGCAAATACCTAATAATGCTTTCTCACTCACTCATTCATCCATTCATCTGGGTCTATGGTGGTGGTGTCAGTCACAGGGCAGGCGACGATGGGGTAAAACTTAAACTTCATCTCAAAGCCCCACCAGTCTATCCACAGCCGGTCTGTCTCTGCCTACACACATTTGCTGTGATGACTACTGGAACAATAATCTTCCTTAAAAATGGTACGGCCTTCTGACTCGGACCAGAAATAACCTGGAAGAGTGAAAGAAATGGAGGTTTTTGATTTCTGATTCATGTTAGTGAGGCCTTTCACAGACAGGGCAAGCTGAAGGCACTTGAGTTCCAACTGCATTAGCTGATCCACGTAGCCACAGACTGAGAGACCATCTGTTCCCAGAAGGCAGGGCCCATTCCTGTCTGCCTCTCTCTGCATAGTCCTTCACATAGATTCCTACATAAATAGGCCTTAAAAAATGCTGAAGATGACAATAGCAAGCAAGCCAATTTTTAGTGGTCTTTGTAGTTTATCTTAAAATTATGTGTGTATATGTACTTACTTATTTGAGACAGCCACAGTGGATACAGTTCCAGGCCTGGAGTCAGGAAGACTCATTTTCCTCTGTTCAAATCTAGCCTCAGACACCTCCTAGCTGTGTGACCCTGGACAACTCACTTCACTCTGTTTGCCTCAGTTTCCTCATCTATAAAATGAGCTAAAGAAAGAAATGACAAACCAGTACAGTATCATTGCTGAGGAAACTCCAAATGGGGTCACAAAGAGTCAGGCACAACTGAAATAATTAAACAACAATAATTACATGCTTATGTGTATATATATGTGTGTGTGTGTGTGTGTGTGTGTGTGATATGCATATTAAGCTTGAAAACCACTGACAAATGAGCAAGTTTTTTTTTCTTAAGAGAATAAAAAGTAAAAGAATGGTGGCAGCAAGGTAGCACAGTGAATAGAGCACCAGCCCTGGAGTCAGAAGGACCTGAGTTCAAATCCAGACTCAGACATATAACACTTACTAGCCATGTGACCTTGGGCAAGTCACTTAACCCCAATTGCCCCCCCCCAAAGCAAAAAAAAAAGAAGTAAAAGAATCTTTTCAGTTTGATAACTGAAGTAACACCAGCAAAGGCTCTAGGGGGGCAGTGTGAGGTCTGAAGCCCTAAAACTAGTTGGCGTCTCATGAGAGGCAGATACACAGTGGAAGTTTATGGTTTTCCATTCTAACTTCTGTAAGACTCAATTCAACAACCATGTCTCAGGCATCTACTGTGTGCCTAGCACTGTGCAAGGCACTGGGGTATAAAGATAGTCCCCTCCCTACAAGAACTTAGAATAGCAATTCCATAACAATCAAAGCTTCATTTAAGTCAGCATTTTAGCATAGCATTTTATGTATGCTATCTTATTTGATCATCGCAACAGTTCTGGGAGGTAGGGGTTATTATTATCTCCATTTTACCAATAAGGAAATGGAGGCCAAGAGGAATGAAATGACCTGCATGGGGTCATAGCATTAGTAAGCATCTGAGTCAGGATTTGAATTCAGGTCTTCCTGATTCCAAATCCAGCACTCATAAGGCCACAGAGCTTATAGTCCAGAGGGGGAGGGGGGAGGGAGTACATGTACATAAATATCTATCATAATCAATTAGTAGCCTCTTATTAGGTACCTACTGTGTCCTAGGCATTGAAGATACAGAGATAAAAGAAGGGGCAATGTGTAGATAGATAACTAGATAGATAGATAGATAGATAGATAGATAGATAGATAGATAGATAGATAGATAGATAGAT
>NW_027185764.1:4958431-5026510 GCF_028583685.1 Petaurus breviceps papuanus
TGGATGGATGGATGGATGGATGGATGGATGGATGGATGGATAGATAGATAGATAGATAGATAGATAGACAGACAGACAGACAAACGGAAGAACAGACAGATAGGTAGATAGACAAAGAGATGGATGGATGGATGGATGATGAATGGACGGATAGATAGATTGATGGACGGACAGATAGGTATATAGACTGGCAGACAGGCAGATAGACTGGCAGACAGACTGACAGACAGATATATAGATAGATGATGGATGGATGGATGATAGATTGACGGGCGGACAGACAGACAGGTAGATAGACTGGCAGACAGACAGACAGACAGACAGATAGATAGATAGATGTATAAAATAAATACCAGACAATGGGGTGGGGGGGGTCCACTAGTGGCTGGGAAGATCAGAAATAGTCTTGTGTAAGGGGAATGTAAATTTTAAAGATCTTCCCTGCCCCTAGGCTAAAGTACACCTGGAGCCTGGGGTGGGAGGCTTGTTTTTCAGTAGATACTTCTTGATTGGCCAGTGAGTCAATAAGGTTGTTTCATTCTCTGAGCCAGGAGAAGGCTATATAAGCCCTGATGTGTAGCTTTGTTTTGGGGGCTCACTTTGAGAAGTGTTCTGTGATTTGATATGGATTCTGGGAAGCCGTTGTCCAGAGCCCCCCGGTTTTGAAAAACCCAGATGTTGAAACCCAGATGTTGATTTGGTATAGATGTAATGGTTGGACAGTTTGGAAAGCTGTCTACTTGATCTGTTTCTGTCTTGATAATTCTGCCTGTATACTTTGAAGTTCAGGGTACTGACCTTTTTCCCCTGAACGAGGTAGGTAAACGATATATGTTTGACTGATTAAAGTAAGCTTGTTAACCCATTGTGAGTTTCTTTCCTTTAACAAAGCAGATCCAAGAACCTGTGTTGGCAGACACTGGGGACGCTGGGGTGCTTGCTGCTACATCTTGTAAAAGAAGTGGCATTTGAACTGAGCTTTAAAGATACCTAACATTTCTAAAATTCTCCAGTCCTGTTCTTCTTACTTAGTTGTTTCTAACCTTTTGTGGCCTCCATTTGGGATTTTCTTGGCAGAGATGTTGGAATGGTTTGCCATTTCCTTCTCTAGCTCATTTTACAAATGAAGAACTGAGGCAGACAGGGTTAAGTGACTTGCCCAGGGTCCCACAGCTAGTAGGTGTCCAAGGCCTGATGTGATCTCAGGTCTTCCTGACTCTAACCCTGGCACTCTATCTGTTGTACTATCTAACTGCCCCTCCTCCAGTCCTGGAGAGCAGTTAATTCACTCATTTTAAAAATTCCTTCTTCAGGACCCAGTCCAGTTGATTGGTGACTGAATCTGTGCAAACTTAGCCTGCTCTGTCAGGTTGGCCTTCACCACGAGGCCGTGCCTCAGTTTTTTATCCTATCCAGTCACCCACCTGGTCATCTCACCATCTGCCTCTCCCTCTCATTCTCTTCCCCAGAACAAAACACCCATCCCTGATCACTATTCCTCTTCCCCTATTAGAATGTAAGCTTCCTAAGTGCAAGAAATGTCTTTTTTAAAATATTTGAATCCCTAGAACTTACCACAGTGCCTGGCACATAGTAAGCACTTAAGAAATGCTTTTCATTCATCCTTTCTTTGTTTCATTCATTCTTTTTTATTCATTCAAGAGTCAAGGGTAAAGAAGAAGGGCGTTTCAGGCCTACCTTCAGGACAGCCTGTGCAAGGACACCAGTGAGGACATGGATTGATGTGTGGGAGGGATAGAAAAGAAGGCCAGTTTGGCTGAAACAAACAGTGTATGAAGTGGAGCAAAGTATAGCATGTCAGCAAGCACTTATTGAACTCTTCCTGTTGTGCAAGATACCATTGTAGGGGCCAGGGAAGCAAAGGCACAAACAAAGCAGAAATTACCCTGAGGACTTTGTATTTTACTGGGAGGAAAGGGATGAGAGAACAAAATGTTCTAAAAATGACATGTATGTGGGTGTGTTTGTGTGTGTATGTGAGAGAGACAGAGACAGACAAAGAGACAGAGAGAAACAGAGACAGATTAGAAAGAGAAGGAAAGAAGAAAGGAGAAAGAAAGAATGAGAAAGAGAAGATGAAAGAGAGAGAGAAAAAGAGAAAAGAATTAGAGAAAGAGGAGTTGGGAGAGAGAGAATGGTAGAGAAGAGGAAAGAGAAATAGAAGAGAGAGAAAGGAGGAGAAAGAGAAAAGAGAGAAAGAAAGAGAAAATGAGAAAGAATGAGAGAAACAAAGGTTAGGAGAGAGACAATGAGAGAAAGAGAAGAGGAGAGGGGAGAGAGAGAAATAGAAGAGAGAGAAAGAGAATGAGAAAGAAGAGAGAGAATGAAAGAGATGAGAGAGTGTGAGAGGGACAGAGGGAGGGAGGGAGAGAGAGAGAGAGAGAGAGAGAGAGAGAGAGAGAGAGAGAGAGAGAATGAATTGATTAAGCACTTTCTATATTTTAGGCGTTGTGCTATTTGCTCCACAAATCCAAGCAAGACAGTCCGTCCTGAAGAAGCTTCCATTGTAATAGAGGGAAGACAGCACATGAAGTGACGCTAAAAGGGAGAGCGAAGGGGGAGGCTTTTGCCTGGTGACATGATTTAGAGATGGTTCGGGAGTGAGGTGGAACCTTGGATCCTCTTTAAAAAGCTCTCCTGTGAGAGCCCAGGGTAGACTCAAGAGTAGTATACAAGTTTTTAGAATCTAGTGGTTAGTAAGAGGAAAGAAAACTGAGGCATCAGAGAAGTCTGCAAGCACTTAAATGCTTGTTGACTTGATTTCAACTGATAGGGACCGAACCTGTCATTTCATTGGCATAGGGACCTCTCAAGTGAGGAAACTACAGGCATATTCACATCATCTCTTCCACTTACATAGAAAGCAACCTGGAGCACAGAGAAATTAAATGACTTGACCAGGATCACACGGCCAGCTTGTGTCAAAGGTGAGACTCAAATCCAGGTTTTCTTAGTGTCAAAGATTGCCCTCTATCCATTAGGCCATGCTCATAATTACTATAAAAATAACCACCATTTTTTTTTATAATTATTCCTTCAAGGTATCTTGACAGATTTTTGCATTACATGAAATCAGTTTTCAAATAATTCCTCAAGATCCATGAAGGATCTTGTTAAACTTAAAAAACAGAACCAAGAATAAGAAGTATAGCATTTTCCAGGAAAAGTTCATAAAAATTCCCTAAAAACCATAGCTGGGATAAGCTATTCTTTCCATCATACTTGGAGTGTTTCTTAAGTGTTCAATTTGCAGTGAAAAGATAATCTGTCTGTATCTTCAGCTTTGTTGCAGGTACAATATATAAATTGAGAGGAAGACACTTTGAGAACAGATATTTATAAAAACGGAAAGCCTTGATGGGTCCTCAGCAGAATGAAGAGCTCCCTTGATCTACCCCACAGCCCCCATATTTACAAAGAAAGAAACTGAGGCTCAGAGAGGGGAAGGAACTTATTCACGGTCATGTAACAAGTCAGTCTCAGAACCAGGAATAAAACCAAGACCTCCAGACTCCCGATGTGGCTTTTACCACTTGGGCATACCATGTCCTCTCTCACCCGCTCGTTTAATATGGCAAATTACCATTGCTATTGTTATTATTATCAATTAAGACCTTGTTTATAAGGAAAATGCAGCCCTCCTCACGTACCCTCCTCCCCCACCCTAAGCTTTATGCTATTGTAGCTTATGTGCACCTCCTTCACAGATATTTATCATTATGTCTTACACGGACATGATTTATTATATAGGATCTGTAGAATGGACTTGACACAATGTATGTAGTCTACTATATTACATAGATCCTACATGTAGGATCCATATAGTAGACCTTATATAGCATATTATATAGGATTGATATAAATCTATGTATATCTATGGTCATCTAGTCCAACCCTTTTATTTTTTTTGTTTGTTTTTTTGAGGGGGAAGGCAGGGCAATTGGGGTTAAGTGACTTGCCCAAGGTCACATGGTTAATGTTAAATGTTTGAGGCCGGATTTGAACTCGGGTCCTCCTGACTCCAGGGCCAGTGCTCTATTCACTGCACCACCTAGCCACCCCACATCCCTTTTATTTTGCAGTAAACCATGACCACAGAATCAAGCTACCTTGTCCAAAGTCACATAGGCAATAGTCAGTAAAACCTAGATTCAAATCCTCATCTTCCTTCAATCTCTACATTTGTTAAAAGTTGTTGTTGTTCAGTCATTTCAGTCATGTCTGACTCTTTGTGCCCCCATTTGGGGTTTTCTTGGCAGAGACACTAGAGTGATTTCTTTCTCCAGTTCATTTTACAAATGAGGAAACTATATATTACCAAAACCTTGAAGAGACTAAAAAGAGACAGGCCAGGTATTCAGCAAGTCTCACACCCTCCATTTTCTCTCTGCCCATGATGAAGCAGACAACCATCTATAACCATACAAATAAACTGGTTATTCTCATGGTCCCTGTAGTCCACCTGTGCCCTACACCGGAATCTAGATCTCTTTTCCTTCCTTTCCCAAGGCCATAGCGACTGGAGAGGAATTAGATGAGATAGTAAAGCCTCACTGATTGAGAGAAATGCTATGTGATGGCCAAGCTGATTTTTTGAGAAGTCCAAATTATGTAATATTTTGAAAACAGGGCATTTCATTACTTTGGAGTGTAGCAGATAATCTCAGGTATTTTACTAACCAGATTCAGGAGACCCCATATTAAATGCTTCCTAACCCACAAGACACTTCCTTTTCTCTGTTCTTCAAAACCGTTCTTATGCCTCATCACTGACCTTTTTCCTTTATACTGATCCAAAGTTGAGACACAAATGCTAGTTACTTATAAAACTCCTCCATCTGTGCCTTCACCTTATATCCCTGCTGTCTCTTCCGTGACCTTTTCTGTCTCTCAATGGTGTGAACATTCTAGCATTCCAGAGTTCTGGACCTGGAGCCAGGAATACACGAATTCAATCCTGCCTCAAAAACTTACTAGCTTTGTGACCCTGGGCAATCATACCTCTCTATACTGCAGTCTTTTCCCTTATAACATGAGGAGATTGGACTTGATTGTCTTTAAAATCTTTCCTAGGTCAGCTAGGTGACACACTGATCAGTGCCAGCCTGTAGTCAGGAAGACTTAATTTCCTGAGTTCAAATCTGGCCTCAGATACTTCCTAGCTTTGTGACCCTGAACAAGTCACTTAACCCCTTTTGCCTCAGTTTCCTCATCTGTAAAATGAGTTGGAGAAGGCAATGGCAAACCATTCCAGTATCTCTGCCAAAAAACCCTAAATGGGTTCATGGAGAGTCAGACATGGCTAAAATGACTCAACAACAAAAAAATCTCCTAAATCTATGATACTATGATCCTACCATTTGGTGCTAAACTTCTAGGGAAAAAAACACGATCTGTACTTTCTACCTCTATTGCCTCACTCCCAAATACCTTGAAATTTGGCTTTTGCACTCCCTACTCCAATGAAGTAGTTTTCTTCTTTCTTCAAAGTTGCTAATGACCCCATTATCACCAAGTGCATAGGTCTTTTTTTTTCAGTCTTTATCCTACTTTTCTGTTCTATAACAGATGGTGTTGTAAAGTCTTCCTTCTCCTTGGCAGTCTCTCTTCAGCTAGCTCCCATGATACTCTCCCATTACTTCCATGGGTCATTTCCTCCTTTGATTACTCATCCTGTCTCCTTTGCTGCCCTCTGGTCCTCAGACCACTCTTTCAATAATGGTTTCCTTACAAAGCTTTGTTCTCAGTTCTCCTCTCCCTACAGTCTCTCCATTGGTGAGCTCATCTGCTACCATTGTTTCAATGAATAATTAATTCTATGCAGGTAACTCCTAGCTCCATATCTCCTATTATCTTCAACATTTCTCCAAAGTCCCAGTCCCTTATTTCAATCTATTGGATATCTCCATCTAGATGTTCCTCTAGCACCTCAAGCTTGACTTATCTAAAATGGAATTCATGATCTTTCCTTCCAAATCCATGCATTTCTGTGGATAGCCCTATCATCATGTCAGTACAGTCACCCAGGCCTCAAACCTGAGCGACAGTTTTGACTTTTCCACTCCATCTCCCTCCCCAAATTAGAAGAGTTCCTAATTCTTGGTGATTCTACATATATATATATATATTTTTTTTTAAAGCAATCGGTGTTAAGTAACTTGCTCAAAGTTACACGACCAGTTATTTCTGGGTGTGGTGCTGAGTATCTGAGCCCGATTTGATCCAGGTCATCCCGACACTGAAGTCAGTGCTCTTACTTGCTGAGCCACCTGGCTGCCCCTTACCACAATATTTTTAACATGGGTGTCCTTTCTATTCTCACTGAAACTATCCTGATTTGAGATCTTATTCCCTGTCACTATTGTTATAACCTCTTTATTCCTGTTCCTGAGGTGTAAGGGGTGTTCAGGAGGCCCACAAGCTCTGGTGTGGGGGCTTGGTGAGCCCCTTTCAGGGCTGCTCCTCCACCATTGGTATCCACCTTCACCCAACTCTCACCTATGACTCCAAGAAGCTGCACAGTGGCAGCACCCAGATAAAGCCGTCTTGTCAGATGGGCTAAACCAGGTAGAGGGTAACCAGTGGGCCTCACACTCATGGGTGAGGTAGGGGGATGTCTACCCTAAGCATGTGAAGACTTCCCCGGGGAATGGGTGGATGAGAACAATTTGTTCCAACAGCCATGAAAGAGGCTGAAGCAGGTGCAGCGGAGAACTTGGAGCTTGGTCAGGGACCAAGATCATCCACTGCCTTCGATAGTCTGCCTTTTGTCTTGCCGCTAGGGTCCATGACTCTGGAGGAGAGATGGAGACTGATGACTTTGTACAACTCTGCTTAACTTAAATCCAAATCGCTTGCAAGTCGAGACGACATCCCATAATGTCATCGGTTCTCTTCAAAAATGAAGGATGAACAACTATTCCCGCCTCTACTCCCTTCATGTCCACGGTGGCTAACCATGCATGGATCTGTTGGCAATGTCCCTTTCCTTAAAAACCTTCAGAAGTCACTCTCCTTCACCTACTGAAGGTAATACACACTTGCCATCTGAACATTCAAGGCTACCACAACCTATCTTTCCAGGCTTATAATATACTCTTCCCTTTCATATACTGTACTTTCAAGTCAAACTAAAATATCTACCATTTTCAGTTCTTACCCTGTTTTCTCTTATTTCTATACCATTGATATATTTTTTTATATTGCCTTTCATAGCTGGAACAGACTCCCCCTTAGTGGCCCATTGAAATTCCTCCCTTCCCCCGAAGTCTGCCTCAGGTATGACATCCTGCAGTGAAGCTCCCTGACCTTTAAGAGACACAGTATGGTAGAATATCGAGTGTTGAAACTAGAATCAGGACAGATCAGTATGCAAAGCCTTCCTTTGACACTTAACTAGCTCTGTGACAATGGGCAAATCTCATACTCTAAGTCAGTTTTTCTTCTGTAAAATGGAGCTGATATCCATTAGAGTATCTATCATAGAGAATTGCTGTAAGGATCAATGAGGCAAGGGTGCACTGGAGTCTGATTTATGAATTCCAAAGAACCAATAGCCAAATTTTCAGTGTGAGCAATTACATTTCAGAAATCAACAAATGCTTCAAATCAGGGTTCAATTTATTGGTTGGGTTTTTTTTTTATAGTCTAGATCTAAGGAAGTGATGGACAAAATAATAATGCTGATTAAACTTTAAAATGTACTTTGGTGGTTTTTGGGGGAATTGGTTGTTAAACATTTATCAGCACACCTCTGACATGAATTGCTATATGTATGTATGTGCATATTCCAAAAGTCTTAGAGCTGTTTTAAGCTACTAAAGCTTTAAAAACTGAATGGATGCTGTGAGTGTGAGTACATGTGCACATAGCAGCAAATAAATGTAAGCTATTATTATTATTCCTTCAACAGAAAATGATTTGTCCCCCAAGTTTTAAAAAACTTCTCTGAACTTACATATTTTACCTTCTATTTTTAGATTCATCACAAAATTCACAAATCATCTTTACATTAGATTATAAGATTGTTGAGAGGGACCCCTGGGTTAGGCTGCAGCCTGGGCTGGCGGGAGGGCCGATGGGTGGGTGCTGCTGGCCCTGTTGTGCTGCAGCTGCCACAGCCTGTGTCCCCCAGCCCGACCACAGAGCCCGGGCCCCCCGCCATCCACGAGGGTTGGTTCCGGGAGACGTGCAGCCTGGGGCCAGGCCAGGCCATGTCCCTACGAGTGGACAAACTGCCCCACCACCAGCGCTCCCACTGCCAAGAGATCCTGGTCTTCCTCAGTAAGACCTACGGCAATGTCCTGGTGCTAGATGGAGTCATACAGCACAGAGAGGGATGAATTCTCATACCAGGAGATGATTGCCAACCTGCCCCTCAGCAGCCATCCCAGCCCATGAAAGGTGCTAATTATTGGTGGTGGGGACGGGGTGTCCTTCGAGAAGTGGTGAAGCATCCCTCTGTGGGGTCTGTGGTCCTGTGTGAGATTGACGAGGACCATGATCCAGGTCTCCAAGAAATATGTGCCAGGCATGGCCGTGGGCTACTCCAGCCCAAAGCTGACCTTGCACGTTAGAGATGGATTTGAATTCATGCAGCAAAACCAGGATGCCTTTGACGTCATCATCACTGACTCCTCGGACCCCATGGGTCCTGCCGAGAGTTTGTTCAAAGAGTCTTATTACCAGCTGATGAAGACAGCATCGAAAGATGACGGGATCCTCTGCTGTCAGGGTGAGTGCCAATGGTAGCATCTGGACCTAATCAAGGAAATGCGTCACCTCTGCAAGTCTCTGTTCCCTGTTGTGGAATATGCCTACTGCACCATCCCCACCTGCCCCAGTGGCCAGATAGGCTTCATGCTCTGCAGCAAGACCCCGAGTACTAATTTCCGGGAACCTGTGCAGCAGCTGACCCAGGAGCAAATAGAGAAAATGAACCTCAAATACTACAACTCGGACATCCACCACGAGGCCTCGAGGCCCTGAGCGATGTGTGAGGAGACCAGTATGCCCACCTCGGCCTCTCTCAGGGACTTCAAGCCTCAACCACCCATTCCAGGATGCCCCTCTTCTTGCTCTGAGGGTATTGACTGGCACTCGGTACCCCCTCCCGACTGAGGACCTGCCCCTCACCAGCCATCTTGCCCATTGACCAAGTGTTACCGAACCCAGGACATGATTGAGGGGCTCCCCATGCCATGCTCTGCTGGGTGGGTGGGGGGAGAGTACAAGATGTCTGTCTGTCTATGTCTCTGTCCAGTCTGATCAATTAGCGTCTCTTAATATTGATCATCTGTGTACAGAACGATCCTTCTCACCTCTAACAAGCCCCTTCACCAAACAATGTATTTATAACTGAGTGGCTTGTCGGTGTCTCTGTTTCGGATCCTCGGGCTCTCCCTCAAACAGATAGTTTTCCATGAAGTTTCCACCAAGACTGATGACTGGAGGCTTTCCCCTTCCCTTGGCAGTCTAGGCTAGGTAGGGGGATGACCTCAATAAAGTCTTGAGACCTCTGAATGAAGGATATGCTTGGCTTCAATGACCCTCCAGTTCTGTGACCTCCTCTGGTTTTTCCTCAGTCCCTCATCTGTCAGAATGAGGGAATTGAGCTAGATCTCTGAACATGCCTTCTAGATGAATCCCTGTGATCCTGGGATTGGGCCCAATCTGGTGCTAATTCTAACGGACCCTATTTAAACAGCCCTTTCCAGAGAGCAAGGCTCCTAAAGGAGCAGTGACTTGCCCAAAATTATACAGGGAAGGTAAGAATTAATGTTTGAAGTCTGAGCATATACATTGTGTAAGCTTTCTAGAGGCTGGAGCTTTCTTCTTCCGAGGATCCCAGGTAGAGGAGATTGAGGCTTATTAGAAAGAAAGTAATCCCCTTGAGAGCAGGGACTCATTTAGTCATTTGCTAGATGCTTGTAGTAGAGGGTACAAAGAAGGCAACCCCTGCCCTCAAGGTTTACATTCTTACAGAGGATACACTGGCAGGCAGCAGGGGCCAAACATAAAGGCTCTTGGGGCTCAGACAGGAGAGAGATGAGCTGATCCTGCCCAATAAGGCTTCATGGAGGGTTAAACTTGACATTGACTTCTGAGACCTGCTCTCAGGGCCTGCTGCCAGAGCAAAGAAAAGAAAGGGGTGTTAGGGCTGCCAGGTCAGGGTGGATATGTGGAATTGGGAAGGCAGCTACTGTTGGGGAATCTGATTTAGTGTCAGAGGCAATCTAACCCATTCTGCAGATAACTGTAACAAATGTCCCCCAGGGTTCCTGACCCAGAGTCTCCTCTACTGCATGCCCAGTGAGTGGTTAGCTAACCTCTGCTTAAAGACCTCTCAAGGGATTGGGGGACGGGGAGGGGAGAGGGTACCATTTACATCACTAGTTCGATGTCCTGCCCAAACCATTTCCACACATTGTTCCTTGTTCTGCTCTTGGTGACCAAGCAGTACAAGTAATTCCTCATTCATGACAGCCTTCCAAAGATGTGAAGACCACTATTAAGTTCCCCTCTGAACCTTCTCTCCAGCTTACATATTCCCAGTTTCTTGTTTGACAAGGTTAACTGTCTATTTTGTGCCAAGCAATCTGAGGGTCTGGGAATACAGACAAAAATAAAGACAATTTCTCTCCTCCTACCCCCCAAAAAAAGCTTGTTGAGAACAGGATCCGTGTCTCATTTAATTTTTGTATTCACAGTGCCTATCACTTAACAAATGTTTGTTGGAGTAAATGGAATTGTACATAATGAAAAAATTAGAATTCATAATAGGTATACATTATGACACAATAGAACATAAGATTTAATTGCTGGAACCAAATTTTGAAGGCATAACAGAATCAAATGGCCAAACATTGCTGCTATAGCAATAATGGTTTACATTAATAGTAATGGACGATAGCTACGGAATTAATCGGAACTCTCCAGTAGTGAAAATGATTTGGTTGTTAACATGGCCAGAGTAACTAGAGCATGGCACCATTGATCCAGTTATCTCAACCTCTTAGTGTCTATTAGCTAATTCATGAGCTTGGAATTCTGTTTCAGATACCTTTACAGCATTTGAATGAGCTGAAATAATTTTTGTATGGCAGCCAGACATATCCAAAAATTCTATATGAAGGTCACTGACCAGGCAACCTAAGCTTTCTAGACATGACTGGGAACCTTGAAAGCAAACCTTGAAATTAAAGAAAAACTTTCTGAGACACCAGAAAAGCCATCACAGTAATCATGTATGTGCTAACACTTATGAATTTTACTCACAAGAGTTTCCTTAGATTCTGATTCAGTGTCTATTTACTACTCTTATTTTCCATATTGTTCTAATAAGTGTGGTTATTCAGCTTCCCAGCTCCAGTCTATTAGCCATAAATTGGAAGAGAAGCAGGGAGAAGGAACTGAAATAGGTTGACAAGAAATGATAGTTAATAGTGAGGGAAGAAAGAAGAAAAGCTATATTAACCTATACTCTTAATGATCCAGTGTCTCTGTGGGCATTCCTTCCAATGACAACCAATTTAAGCAAAGGAAAATTGCCCCAAAGTTCAGCAGTCTGAAAGCATTCAGTGTAGGGATGAATATCCATATTCACCTTCATAGACTACCCTTATATCATTACACAGAACAACACTTGATGCTAATAACAATCAAGTTATTAAGAATGTTATCAAGAAAAGGTTAAATGAGATTTTCTTTATGCTATTTACTAAGGCAACTCTATAAGACATTTTTTTAAGCAATCGGGGTTAAGTAACTTGCTCAAGGTTACATGGCCAGGTGTTTCTGGGTGGGTGCTAAGTGTCTGAGCCCGGATTCAATCCCCAGGTCATTCCGACATTGGAGCCGGTGCTCTTACTCGCTGTGCTACCTGGATGCCCCAAGACATTTTTTTTTAAAGCAATTGGGGTTAAGTAACTTGCTCAAGGTTACACGGCCAGTTATTTTGTGTGGGTGCCAAGTATCTGAGGCTGGAACCGATCCCGGGTCTCCTGACGCTGGGGCTGGCACTCTTATTCACTGAGCCGCCTGGCCGCCCCTATGAGACATTTTCAAAGGAATTTCAACCAAAAGTGTGCAAGAACTTTTTTTTTTAACAGTTTGAGGCCTAAAGAGAAGTAAATTTCAGTTTCTGGGAAAAATCCACCAATGTAGAACATCTACTTCCCAAGCAATTTTCAGATAGAAGACATGTTGCTCTAAATGTTTCCATATCCCTGACTGGAAACTCAATTTAGCAGTTAGCACACAAAATAAAATTAAATTTTACATTTCAAAAAATAAAGCTATTTTCACAGGAATTCTGATACAAAAAAAAGACTGTTGGATCTCAAGTCAGCCTCAGTTCAAATCCTGACTCTGGCGCTTCTATTTTTGTCACCTTAGGGGACCTTTCTGGGCCTTGGTTGCCTCAACTGCAAAGTGAAGGAGATGGACCAGATGGCCTCTGAAGTCTAGACCTTCTAAGTCTAAATCTGCAATCAAACTGATTATTGTTTGATTCTTATCTATATTGGTCAGCTAGGTGACATAGTGCTTAGAGCAACAGACCCGGAGTCAGGAAGATCTGCCTGAGTTCAAATGCAGCCTCAGACACCTATTAGTTGTGTGTGACCCTGAGCAAGCCTCAATTTTCTCATCTGTAAAATGGTGATAATAATAGCAACATCCTCCCAGAGTTGTATTGAGGACCAGAGGAGATAATCATTGTAAAATGCTTACCACATAGTGCCAGATAAGTGCTAGTCATCATCATCAATCATCATCATCATCCGTTATTGTTACTTACATGCCAAAAACAAAGTGGCTTTTTCATCTTGAAGAACAGGTCTCACTTCTTTGTGCTCCTCCCTTTCATCTTCTGGCACCTCTTTTTTCCCACCCCTGAGGCATATAGTGCCCAGATTGCCAATAGTAGTAATTTTCTACCAAAGTTTTCCCCCCTTGGAATCTCTTACTCTCCCTATAATGTACATAGCACTTTGTGGTGATGTGTTACTCCTTTGAGTCTTACTACAACCCTGGGAATCAGATAGAGTAAGTATCATTGCCTTCATTTTACAAATGAGGAAACTGAAGCTCAAACCAGTTTTAAGTGATTTGTCCAAGATCATTAAGTGAGTCAGACCTTTCAATACCAAATTCAATGATGAAAAGTTGCATCTTTCCAACATCCTCAAATTTCCTACTCTTTCCCAGCAAAATCCAACCCCTCCTTTTCATTAAGCTTTCCATTTAATTTATCAGACATTAACTAGGTACTTATTATGTATGTAAGGCTCTGTGCCAGATCCTGGGGTATACAAGGACAAAAATTAAACAGTATCTGCCTTCAAGGTGCTTACATTCTATCTGGGGAGGTACACAAGTAAAAAAAAAACAAACCAACAACCTAATTTCTTTTCCTTCTTCCTCCCACCCTGCTCCCCCAACTTGAGGATAAAAGGAAAAAAAAGCTCTGATTACAAACATCTATAGTCAAACAAAACAAATTTTTGCATTGGCACAAAATAATTTCTATAGGAATGGAGTGCTTGCGGTTGGGAGATCAAGAAAGCCTTCATGGAAGGAGATGGTCCCTAAGCTGCATTTTGAAGGAAGCTAGGGGATTCTTCAAGGTAGAGGTGACTAAAAAGTTCATTCCAAGGTCACCCACAGCCAGAGAAAAAACTATGGCGTCTGAATGCAGAGTGAAGCAGACTATTTTTTTTTGTTTTTGTTGCTTCGTATTTTTCTTTCTCATGGTTCCTCCCATTCACTCTAATTCTTCTATACAGCATGACTAATGCGAAAATATGTTTAATAGGAATGTATATGTAGAACCTATATTAGATTGCATGACGTCTTGGGGAGGGGGATAAAATTTAAAACTTATGGAAGTGAATGTTGAAAATTAAAAATAAATAAATTAACTAAAAAAAAAAAAGAGTTCATTCCAATATGGTAGGGAAGGGGGAGAGGCTTTTACAAAGGCATATAGGGAAGAGATGTATATGAGAAGCAGCTAGCAGGCCAATTTGACTAGAATGAAGAGTGTATAAAGGAAGGTAATATGAAGTATGATTGGAGATTTAGATAGAAGCTAAAATGGGGGGGCATTGGGAGATTTTAAATGCTAGGCTGAAGAATTTATTTTTATCCTATAGGAAAGTACTAGGCTATAGTACGTACCATCCTATGGAGAGCAGTTTTGAGCAAAGGGGTAATGTGGTCAATTTTGTGTTTTAGAAATATCAATTTGGCAGCTTCACAGAAAATGGATTACAGATGGGAGAGACTAGAGAACTGATCTCAAGTAGGTGTTAGGAGGAAAGCATCTAATTAAACTAATATGTATTAAGTTTTGAATGACAGTCTGGCTTACAGTTACCCTCTTGTGTTTTTGAATTTTATAAAGGACATTTGTTAAACCAAAGTAATGAATCTTTAATGGTGGATTTTAAGCAGTGTGGAATATTTGCTGTCATTTCATCACTTCAATTTTATGGTTTTAATTTCCAAAAGTGATCCATTCATTTTTCAAAAACAAATTTAAAAAAACTCCAAAGATACAATACTCAAGTTGTTCTTGCAGAGATGAAAATGGTGAAGGACTCTTCAGTTCTGGGCTTTGATTTGGGAGGATGCAGCCAAATGAATAAAAAGGAACAAACAATTAAGCTATGCTGCCATTAGGTAACCATTATAACCAAATGGTCTAAAACAATAATTCTCCAGCTACAGGCAAATGTGAGATAAAAATTAAAATGCTTTTCCTCTTTCTCATATTTTTTTTCTCATTTTCTCATATTCCTCTTTCTTAAGCAGCTAAACTTAAGAAAAACCAATCAGGCAAATAATTCTTTTATAGAAGTGGGGAGGGGGGGCAGAGAGGAAGACAGAGAGAGAGGGACAGATAGAGAGATGGATGTCTAAGGAATAGTTTAATACCCTTCTCACCAATATTTAGATTATCAACTCATATTGAGTCTTCACTGAAAGTTAAGAGCTATTGTTGGAGCTCTGTCCATAATTTCTAGTCTTGTTTTATGTCAAGAATCCTAGATTTAAGGTGGGAAGAGACCTTGGAGACCATCTTGTCCAATCCCTTCATGTTAAAGGAAAGAAACTTAGGCTCAGTAGAGTTAAGTGACCAGCCCAGGGTCACATATTTAACACAGGCATGATCTGAATTCAGATCTTCCTGCCTCAAGTGTAGGTTCTCTCTATTATTACATCATGATTCCTCTGTTTCTTTCTCAGTAGCTGTTTCTCAGTTATTTAGAAGGCATTTATTCTGAACCTATTTATGGACCTAGGGGCAGCTAGGGGATGCCATGGATAGATCAGCCCACTTAGAATCAGGGAGACTTGTCTTCCTGAGTTCAAATCTGGCCTCAGACACTTACTAGTTATGTGACCCTGGGCAAGTCACTTAACTCTGTTTGCCTTAGTTTCCTCATCTGTAAAATGGTCTGGAGAAGGAAATGACAAACTCTAGTATCTTTGCCAAGAAAACCCCAAATGGGGTCACAGACAGTCAGATGCAGCTGAAATGACAGAACAACAAACAACAATTTATGAACCCAACACTGCAGGAGACATCTTTCAGTAGCATCTGACTCCTTATGACCTATTTGGGGTTTCCTTGGCAGACACTGGAGGGGTTTGCCATTTCCTTCTCCAACTCATTTTACAGATGGGGAAACTGAGGCAAGCAGGGTGAAGTGACTTGCCCAGGGTCACACAGGAAGACGAGTCCCGAGGAGGCTCTGTAGAGAATAGTATGGTCCCTTCCCTTCAGAAGTTCACAATCTATGAATCAAAATTGGTCCACAGTGAGGCAAAAGTGAATACCATACCATATGGTGAAGTACTTTTTTGTATGTTTATCACTCTGTCCATGGAGCGCCAGTGGGAGTAGACCTGAGGTCTGTCCACTTCTGGGAACGTGTAACACAGGGCATAGGTTCAGAGAGGCTTGGACGTTGTAGCGAAGACAGAGATGGATAACAGCAGAAGAGTCTCAAACAATCTCTTGGACAGCTTGGGGCTATCGATGACCGAGCCACACAAATTCCCAAGGCTGTTGGAGCTCACTAAAAGGAAGTCTGGAGCTTGTACTTCCCCCATTCCTAATTACCTGGAGAGATGCGGGCCGCTCTTTCTGGTACCGTACCCTGCTATTTCTCAGCTTCCCTTTCTGTCTGACGGAAGTGGAACTATGCACCATCAGCAGGATCGCCACAGTTCTGTTCTCGTGATTCTATCGTGTTTTGATATCTGTTTGTTAAACAGCACATACAGGCTATTTGACATCCTTCTCCTGAGTTTGGAATAAAAGGACTGTAGCTAACTAATGTAACCACGATGCTGATTTGCCCTGGCAACCCCCTAGCAACTGGCTTCAACTCATAAAGTGTCTCAAATGGTGAGTTTGAAGATACAAAACCCAAGCTCAGAACAAAACAAAGCAAACAGTGAAGAGATTTAGATTTCCTTTAACAGAATTTTTTTAATTAAAGGTTTGCATTAGATTTCAATACACAATGTAACAAAGGGAAATGAATAATTTTAGGCAGTATAGAGGATGGTAGGGTAGGACTTGCTGGCACCCCTCATGGGCCCACAGCATTGGTCACCACCTGCTTCCTCCCATACATTGGGACAGCCCCGTTGTCAAGGATGTCTTCAAGCACTGCATGGAAACTTCCAGGCTCACCAACCCAAACAAGACAA
Organism: Petaurus breviceps papuanus; assembly: GCF_028583685.1. Taxonomy (NCBI): domain Eukaryota; kingdom Metazoa; phylum Chordata; class Mammalia; order Diprotodontia; family Petauridae; genus Petaurus; species Petaurus breviceps. Next base: position 4,975,181 of record NW_027185764.1, read on the forward strand.
ATGACTGTCTAGGGGATAGCAAAGGCCTAAACGCTGAATCAACCTCTTTGTGGATAGGAATATAGGTAAAACATATGGACTAATTTTGACTCTTTTTTTTTTTTGGTCATGTGTGAAAAGTTTTGTTGTTGTCTTTACTCCAAAGTAGATTAGCAAGTCAAACCATATTCAAAGGATGAGACAGGTTTGTGAGTTTAGCTAATAGAAAAAAATCACGTCTTCTGGCATAATAAAGCCAGTTGTATCCTGATAATTTTTCTCTGAGTTGATTGTTAGAAATGAGAACAGATTTTTCCAGTTAAGACAATGCTATACACTTAGAATCCTATTGAAAGGGAACTTAGACATCATAGAATCCTAGATCGTACTATGCTTTAGAGGGTGTTGGACACTGTCATTTTACAGATAAGGACAATGAGAACCAGAAAGGTTAAGTGCCTTGCCCAGAGCCATCTTACTGGTAAGTGATCAAGGTAAAATTGGAACTGAAATCTTCTTGGCTCTATGTCTAGCTCCACGAAAAATGGTCTGCTAAAACCCTAACTTCAAGCATGAATTTGAATTTGAAGTCAATTGACTTAGGTTCAAATTCAGGCTGTATATAATTCTCTGAAAATAGTGCTGAATTTTGAGGCAGGAAGACCTCAGTTCAAATCCTACCTCCCATATTCACTAGCTTTATGTACCTGGGCAAGTCAATTGATCTCTCAGTGTCCTGGATAAAGCTCTCAGATTAAAATTTTTATTTATGTGTGTGTGTGTGTGTGTATGAATTTCTGATCTGCATTAGCAGAATGAATTTCCACACTGGGACTTCTCTACATGAATGAAATCACATGTCTGGAAAATACCTACGGTACTTTTCTCACAGGGCAATAGTAAAGCTCAAATAAAATAATATAAATAAACCATTTTTGTAAACCTTAGTGTAAGTTTTTGTTAGGCAAATCAATTAACTTCATTGGGTCTCAATTCCTTCATCTTAAAAATTAAGGAAATGGATCAATTGATGATTTCTAGCTTTGAACAAGTAGTCATGTAACCTTTGCTTGGAAATCTTCAGTGACAGGAAACTCACTACTTCCTTTGACATTGTTGAAAAGTTCTAAATGAGAGGGAGTTTTCCTTGATATTGGAAAGAATGAGATATAAATTCAATCCAAAATCTGCTTCCCTTGAATTCCCATTCATTGCTCCTACTTCCTAGTGCCCTTCAAATCCACAAAGGCAGCCATCATGCCCACCCATGATTTTTCTTCTCCAGACTGAATATCCTTATTCCCTTCAACTAATTCAGCATCATGTTTTGCAACTTGAAGATCTTTTGACCCAGTAGATTACTCAAACAAAGCATTTCCCTTGTCCCCATGAGTCTCTTTTTGCAGTAACAGCAAAACTAAATAACTTGGATTCCAGATCTTTGGGCGGTAGAGTTAAAAGGGCCTTAGAGACCATCTGGTCTAAATTTTTAAATCATATTTTTCCAATTAACAAGCATCAATTTTCTCTCTCTCCCAATTCTCCCTCCCCTGGAAAACAAAAATAAAAACAAAGACTTTATAACAAATATGCATAGTCAGGCAAAACAAAAATCACACATTGGCCAGGTCCAAAAATGTATGACTCATGATCAGTTCCCTCCCCTTTAAAAATTTTTTTGAACCACACCTATTATTCCACTTGTTTGGGGAGCTCCTGATGAGGAAATACTTCCTAACATAGCACTGCTCTACAATTCATAGGCATAGACAATTGTATGGGTGCATTGTGAGGTTAAATGATACAGCTGGTTGTGTCAGAGGGGAACTTGAAATCAAGTCTTCCTAACTCTGAAGCCAGTCCATGCTGCCTCTCTGAGGCATGAACATCCCCCCTACCTGAGGAAGTAAGGAATGTGATATTTTGTAGTCTCCAGGTCACAGTTATGGAGAGACTAGGGACCTGGGATGCTGTGACATGAGCAGTTGGGGAGGTGTGCAGGTACAATTTCCTCCACAGTTCTTGTCACTGTGGGAACAGCTAAAAGGGGAGAACACCCAACCGTGCTGGCATTTCCACATAGAGATCTAGGGTGTCAAGGAAGAATGAAGGCTAATGGCATATAAACGACTGGACTGATGCAGAAAGCACAATGAGTACTCACAGGCTCATAAATTTAGAGCTAGAAGATACTGCTGAGGTCAGTCCTTTATTTTACAGAAGGGGAGCCTGAGGCCCAGATAGGGTAAGTGAAGTGTTCAGAGTTATTCTGGCAGCAAATGACAGAGCTAACATTCAAGGTCCTCTGATTGCAATTCTTGTGTTCTTTTTAGCAAAACATCTGCCTCACAACATCTAGTAACAATCACTGAATGTAGAGAAAGGAGTGTGTGTGTGTGTGTGTGTGTGTGATTATGTGTCCGTGAGATTGAGTGTGATTTTTCTGTATGCATGTGATTGTGAGTGTGAGATTGTGTGGTTGTAATTTTGAGTATGTGTGTGATTGTGTATGTGAGGGCATGTGTGATTTTGTATGTGTGACTATATATATGTGAGGTTGTGTGAGATTGTATGTATATGATAATGCCTATGTAAGTCTGTGTGATTTTTTTGTGTATGTGTATAATTGTGTGATTATGTGATTTTGTGCGTGATTATGTGTATATGAGATTGTGATTATGTGTGTGATGCTATATATATGATTGTATGTGATTTTGCATATGTGTGTGATTGTGTATGTGTGTTGTTCTTTGTGGTTGTATGTGAGATTGTGTGGTTGTGTGATATTTTGTTTGTGTGATTGTGGGTATGTGGGATTTTGTGTGGTTGTGTATGATTTTCTATATGCATGTGATTGTGTATATGTGAAATTGTGTGATTGTGTATATGTGAGGTTGTGTGATTTTTGTGTTTACACGTATGATTGTGTGTGGTTGTGAGATTATGCGTATGTGATATTGTGATTGTGTGCATATAAGATTGTGATTTTGTGCATGTGTGTGGTTGTGTGTATGTGCGTAGTTGTGTGTATGCGAGATTGTGTGTGGTTGTATGTATATGGTTATGCATATATGAGACTACATGCAGTTTTGTGTTTGTGTACGTAATTGTGTATATGTAAGGTTGTGTATGGTTGTGTGTGGTTGTATAATAGTGTGTATGTGAGATTTTGTGTGAGTGTGTATATATGGTTATATGTATAAGAGATTGCATGCGATTTTTGTTTGTGTATATAATTGTGTATATCTGAGGTTGTGTGTATGTGAGATTGTGTGTGGTTATATAATAGTATATATGTGAGATTTTGTGTGAGAGTGTGTGTGTGTGTGTGTGTAGAGGAGAAGGGGTGTTGGTGTCATTTTCTCTTTCATAATGCTCTAGTACTCCCTCCCCATGTGTACTCATGGGACAGCAAGTGATGACAAAGCTGTGAAATGAGATCCAGTCTAGCATTTCCCATCCAAGTTGAACCACCTGAAATCACTCTTGATTTACTGCCTCTCATCCTCCTCAGTGCTGCCTGAACCATAATCTGCAGCGTTTCACGGTCTCTGTCTTATTCCAGTACTTCATTGTGTCACAGAGCTGACCCTGGGTTCTCCAAGGTTGTGCCAACAGAGCACAAATGCTTTCAAGTTCTACGAAGCCTAGACTTCAAATAGGAGCCTCGCTCTTTGAGGGCTCATTCCCAAGATGCTTTTCACCAGGCAGTGAAGGCTTGGCCACAGCTACTCCAGAAGACCATCCATCAAGGCATTTCTCTTGGAGCAGGGAGTCTCTGCTCCAGTGAAATTTCCTTTGAAGGCCTTAGGAGAATCAATTGAAAGCACACACACAAAACAACACATATGTAACTTGTTTAGGGGCCAGATTTGTGATTTCATTAGCACAGGGCAGAGAGGAGCTGGCCGAGGTGTCAGACTCATGGCTCACATATGATCATAAAACTAGCAGAGGCCTCCTGGGCCAGAATAAAATGCAACTGGGAAATGTTTAACAAAATAAATAAAAATACAACACAGACAATGTGAATTTGTGATATTCTAAGTCAATGGGGAGCTACAGGGATCCATTTCTATTTGAGCTGGGCACCAAAGGTGCAGGGAATCAAAAGGGAGGAAACACCCTCTCCTAAGGCACATTGTTAACTCATTCTGCAATTTGCAGTCTTAAAGATTTGCCTGGAGCCATAAGAGGCTGTGATTTGGTCAGAATGTCACAGCTAGTGTGCATCAAAAGGACAGAACCCAAGTCTTTCCAACTCTAGAGGTCAGTTAGAGGGCTTGATGGATAGAGTGCTGGCCCTGGAGTCAGTAAGATCTGAGTTCAAATCCAGACTCAGATACTTGCTATCTGTGTGACCCTGTGCAAATCACTTAACCCTATTTGCCTCAGTTTCCTGTAAAATGATCAGGAGAAGGAAGTGATGAAATACTCCAGTAGCTTTGCCAAGAAAACCCTAGATGGGAAAATGAAAAATTGGACCCAACTGAACAACTTCTTCCTTAACTCTTTTTTGATTCTCTACTCATTATATCCCATTGCCTTTCTCCATAATATAAATAGAAATAGGGCAGGGATACAAAGTGATCCTTTGATTTCATTGGTGTAGAAAACTTCCAAATGAGGGAACTCCCTCCACCATACAGATTACCACTTTCTCTGATGGTTGCCACTCTGCCTCTATCAATACGTAATCTCATCAATTGTTTTTCATGGTTTGGGGATTTCTGCAGCTATTGCACATTACAATACGGCCTAAAGAAGAGGTTAAGGATCCCTACACAGAGAGGCTCCAAAGTCTTAGAGCTGCATTTTCTTTTGTATCCCCTCATTTTGTATCCCACTTTGTATCACCTCATCTACACAACTTTTTTCCTGTGCATATAGGCCTTAACGACAGTGACTAGGCCTGTTATTTCATTGGTATAGGGAACTCCCAGGTAAGGAAGTTACCTCTATTAATGTGTAGCATTTTAGTTATTTTTTTTACATTATTTTTTATTTTATTTGTTACATTATCTCTATAATTTGCAGTTTTAGAGAGTTGCCTAGACCACTGAGGAGTAAAGTGACTTAGCTAGGGCCACACAGTCGCTGTGTATCAGGGATGGGATTTGAACCCAGGTCATTCTCCTTTTGAGTCTGGTTTTCTATCCATGATACCATGCAGACTCCTCTAGTCTACAGATTGCTTTTAAAATTCTGATTTTAGGGGCAATTAGGTGGCACAGTAGATAGACCACCAGCCCTGGAGTCAGGAGGAGTTGAGTTCAGATCCAGCATCAGACACTTAACACTTACTAGCTATGTGACCCTGGGCATGTCACTCACTCCCAATAGCCTTGCAAAAACAAACAAGAAAATTCTGATTTGTGTGATTGTTTTCCCTTGAAAAAAGTATGGCATAAAGAAATTACCCTTGTCCTTTGAATGTAGAGATGTGAAAACTTTGAAAACAACTAACTTGTCTTCATGCAGGTGGCTTGGCCTAGTGCAGAGTCTTGCAGTGAAGACCAGGAGACTAGACCTTAACAATTGCTAGATGTGAAATCTCAAGCAACTTATATTAGTCCTATAAGCTTGTTTGCTTAGCTATGAAGTAGTGATGATAATGATTGCCCTACCTACCTTGCAGGACTGTTTTGAGGAAAATGGGTTTTATTCCATAAATCTCTCTAGATATGTAGCCTGTTTTTATGATTGCAGCATCACCTCCCCTTCCCGAAGGAGCCAGGCCTTCATTGTGTGCTGGTTCTGCTGATCCCCGCTGTTCGGTGGTGCAGAATTTTTGCAGCTATGAGAAGCAGAGTAATAAATGACTGACTCCTTTAAAGCTGAGCCATACGGATCTTTCTTTTAACACAACAACGTTTGAATTGTGTCGGGAAAGATTGCTCTTACAGAGATTGATTTCACCTACCAGAAGCCTCCATCCACAAGTTCTTTGGGGACTTAGGTGATAATAGTGAACCGTTTGTCCACAACCTCCCCAGCAGGTTGCAGAAGTGATGTGTTTCTATGAGATGGTATTCTATGCTGTGGAATGACTAACTCAAAGTCTAACATAAGCAGTCAGAGATGAGTAGATGAAGTAGAAAGCTCACTGACCTGGGAGTCTTGAGAACTGGGTTCATCCCATGAGGCATCAAGGCATAGTGATATGATTTCTGTACCTGGAATCAGGACAACAGGTTTAAATCCTGCCTTTGGCACTAAATAGCTGCATGACCATAGATGTCATTTAATCTCTCTGTTCTTTAGTTTCCTCATCTGTAAAAAGGGGATCAATAACATCATTCAGCAAGCATTTATTATTATGCCAGGTACTGTGTTAAGTGCTGGAGATATAAATTCAAAAGAGAGGCAATCTCTGTCCTGAAGGAGCTTAAATTTTATTGGGGAAATACATGGTTTGGTTTTGGTTTTGGTTTTTGGTGGGGGGTTTTGGTTACATTTGAGTTCCAAGCTGATTCCTTCCTTCCCTCCAAACCCTGTCCTAGAGAACTCCACTTGTTGACATGTACATAGATATGTATATATATATACATATATGAAACTATACAATATGTAGTTCCATATATCAGTTCTTTCTCTGGAGGTGGATACCATCTTCCTTCATAGGTCCTTTGTAATTGATTTGAATCATCGTGTAATTCAAAAAAGCTTAGCCATTCATATTTTCTCTTCAAACAATGCTGCTGTTACTGTATACAATATTTTCTTGGCTCTGCCGATTTCACTCTTCATTATTTCATGCAATTTTTCTATGTCTTCCTAGAATCAACCTAAAATCAACCATTTCTTATAGCACAGTAGTACTCCATCACAATCATATACCTACCATAACTTATTCAGCCATTTCCCTATTGTTGGGCTTCCCCTCAATTTCCATTCTTTGCCACCACAAAGAGAGCTACTATAAATATTTTTAGAACATATAGATTCTTTCCCTTTTTCCCTGATCAGCTTGGAAAACAGACCTAGTAGTGATATTGTTGATTCAAAGGGTATACACAATTTTGTAACTTTTGGGGCATAATTCCAAATTGTTCTCCAAAATGGTTCAGTTCCACCAACAGTGTGTTAATGTCCCAATTTTTCCACATCCCCTCTAATATTTGTCCTTTTTCCTTCTATCATTTTAAACAATCTGATAGGTGTGAGATGGTATCTCAAAGTTTTTTTAATTTGCATTCATCTAATCAATAATGATTTAGAGAATTTTAGACTACATATAGCTTTGATTTCTTCCTCCAAAAACTGCCTGTTTATATCCTTTGACAATTTATCAATTGTGGAATGACTCATTCATATAAATTTGGCAAGGTTCTCTGTAGATTTGAGATATGAAGCCTTTATCCAAGAAACTGTCTATAAGATCTCCCCTCCCCCAATTTTCTGCTTTCCTTCTAATCTTGGCTACATTGGTTTTATTTGTCCAAAACTTTTTTAATTTAATGTAATCAAAATTATCCATTTTATAGCTCATGATAATCTCTATCTGTCATTTATTCATAAATTCTTCTCCTGTCCATAAATCTGGTAGGTAATATGTTCCATGGTCTTCAAATTTGCTTATATCTCCCTTTATGTATAGGTCATATATCCATTTTGACTTTATCTTGGTAAATGGCATAAAATAATTGGTTTATACCTAGTTTCTGCCATAGTGATTCCCATTTTCCAATTATTTTTACCAAATGGTGAATTCTTATCCCAAAAGTTTAACTTTATATTTATGAAACACAAGGTTACTGTAATCACTTACTATTGTATTGTGTATCTGGCAGCTAGGTGGAACAGTGGATAGAATATTGGGTTTGGAATCAGGAAGACTCATCTTCATGAGTTCAAATTCTACCTTAGTCATTTAGCTGTGTGACCCTGGGCAAGTCACTTAACCCTGTTTGCCTCCATTTCCACATCTGTAAAGTGAGCTGGAGAAGGAAATGACAAACTACTCATATCTCTTTGCTGAGAAAATACCAGATGTAGTCATGAAGAGTCAGATACCACCGAACAACAACTTTGTGTATCTACTCTATTCCACTGACCCACCATTCTATTTCTAAGCCAGTACCAGGGAGTTTTAATAATTACATCTTATAATAGAGTTTAATATTTGAACTGTTACCTCCTTCCTTTACATTGTTTTCATCAGTTCCTTTTATATTCTTGACTTTTTGCTCTTCCAAATGAATTTTGTTATTATTTTTTATAGTTCAATACAACATTTTTTTATAATTTAATTGGGATGACACTGAATACATAAATTAATTTAGGTAAAATCGTCATTTTTATTATATTGGCTCAGCCCACCCATGGGCAATTAATATTTCTCCAATTATTTACATCTGACTTGGTTTGTATAAAAAGTGTTTTATAATTATGTTCATATGCTTCCTGGGCTTGTCTTGGCAGGTATGTTCCAAGATATTTTATATTGTCTGGGTAGTTTAAATGCACTATATCTTACTATTTCTTCTTGCAGGGCTTTGTTGGTGATATATAGAAATGCAGATGATTAATGTGGGTTGATTTTATATCCTGCTGCTTTGCTAAAATTATTGTTTTAACTGGCTTTTTAGTTGAAGCTCTAGGACTTTCTAAATATACCATCATAACATCTGCAAAAAAAGAGATAGTTTTATTACCTCAATACCCATTGTGATTCCTTCAGTTTCTTTTTCTTCTATTGTTGCTATTGCTAAGCATTTCCAGTACAATATTGAATAATATTTGTGATAAATGACATCCTGCTTTCACTCCTGATCTTATTGGAAAGGTTTTTAGCTTCTCCCCATAACAAATAATGCTTGCTGAGGGTTTTAGGTAGATATTTCCTATCATTTTAAGGAAAAATCCATTTATACCTATGTTTTCAAGTGTTTTGCCATAGGAATGAGTGTTTCATTTTGTCAATAGCTTTTTCTGCATCTATCGATAAAATCATGTGGTTTTTGTTACCTTTGTTACTGATATAATCAATTATGCTAATACTTTTCCTTATATTGAACCAGCCCTGCATTCCTGGTATAAATTCCACCAGTCACAATGTGTAATCTTTGTGATATATTTTTGTAGTCTCCTAGCTAGTATTTTATTTAAGATTTTTGCATCATTCTTTTTTTTTTCTTTTGCTTTTTTGGAGGGCAATTGAGGTTAAGTGACTTGCCCAAGGTCACACAGCTAGTAAGTGTTAAGTGTCTGAGGCGGGATTTGAACTCAGGTCCTCCTGACGCTAGGGCCAGTGCTCATTACCTGTGCCACCTAGCTGCCCCACATCATTATTCATTAGTGAAAATGGTCTATAGTTTTCTTTCTATGTTTTTGTACTTCCTAGTTAAGGTATCAGCACCATATTTGTTTTATAAAAGGAATTTGGTAGGACTCCCTCTTTCCCTATTATTCCAAATAATTTATTTACTACTAGAATTAATTGATCTTTAAATGTTTGATAGAATTCACTTATAAATCCATCTAGCACTGATGCATTTTTCTTAGGAAGCTCATTTGTGGCCTGTTCAATTTATTTTTCTAAAATAGGTTTATTTAGGTATTCTATTTCCTCTTCTGTTAATCCAAGCAATTTGTGTTTTTGTAAGTATTTTTCCATTGCACTTAAAGTTTTAAATTTATCGCATAAAATTGGTCAAAATAACTCCTCATAATTGCTTTAATTCCATTTTCATCGGTGGTGTATTCACACTTCATTTTTGATATTAGTGATTTGGTTTTCTTCTTTTCTAGAAATCATATTAACCAATTGTTTATCTATTTTATTGTTTTTATTTATAAAATCAATTCCTACTTTTATTTATTACTTCAACGGTTTTCTTACATTCAGTTTTATTAATCTCACCTTTCATTTTCAGGATTTACTATCCTGTGTTTAAATGCATTTTTAACATTTGTTCTTTTTCTAGTTTTTTAAACTGCATAACCCAATTCATTGATCTGTTTTTCTTGTATTTTACTGATGTAAGTATTCAGAGATATAAATTTTCCTTAGATTACTGGGAGTAATGCAGTCAGATTTGTGCTTTAAAGATATCAATTTAACAGTGGTGTGAAGGGTGGATTGGTCAGGAAGTTGACTGGATGCAGGGAAACCAGTTAGGAGGCTAGTGATACAGATGAGAAAGGCATAAGAGGCACCGAAATACAAATTGTAGATGAAATCATAGTTCATCATCATAAATCTGGTTATGCCAGGGAAAGCTACACTAAAAGAAGATGCATTACCCTTTGCTTTGTCTCTGCATTCTGTGGCCCACTGGGCCTTTCCATCTGACTTTGCAGCTGTATGTGCTATCTCCACCTATTAGAATGGGAGTTCCCTGAGAGCAGGAAATTTCTTGTTCTTCTATTTATATCCACTAGTACTTAGTATAGAGCTTTGCACATAGTAAGGATTTAATAAATTCATTTATTTTTTCATTCATCCGCTCATTCATGGGATCTGATTGGATCAAGAGGTTTCATTGATAGAGAATGGAAGGGTGTATGGGACAGACTCTTGTGCCATATCCACACAAAAGGAGCAGGACATGAACAGTGATCTTGAGGAGAACCCAGGGGGATCTGCCAAATAGGTGATAAGAGAACCATGACAAAGTGGGGAGTTTCACAGGATTCTAAGGAGGAAGCACTGGTCCACAGTGTCCACCACTGCAAAGGCTATGAAAAATGAGGGCTGAAAAAAGGCAATGGATTTAGCAATATCGTTGAAAAATCATTGCTGACCTTGGAGACAGCAGTTTCAGTCAAGTGGTAGGTACTGGGCCTTTCTATTTGCCTTGCCAATAGACTTTATTTGTTGTTTTTCAGAATGAATTCCTTGAGAACAGAATTCCCATTCTCTATTTTTATCTCCAGTCAGCATTTAGCATTCAATAAACTTTAATAATAGTGATTTACAAATGATTTTTCATTCATTCAACTAGGTGGCACAGTGGACAGAGTCAGGAAGACCTGAGTTCCAATCCAGTCTCAGACACTTATAAGCTCTGTGACCTTGGGCCAAAAAAATTATTTAACCTCTCTTTGCTTTAGTTTCCTCATCTGTAAAATGTTTCTCTTTAATACAATCATCATTCAATGATTCAAGTCAATTCCATATGATTGAATTAGAGGCTGGAGCTACAAAGCCAAAAATGAAAATAATGCTTGCCCTTGAGAAGCATATATTCTATTGGAGTGGGTGGATGAAGAGGGGATACAATATGTACATAGAAAAATAAATACAAAGCAATTTTAGGAGATCATCAGAAGAAATCTGGAGCCCTGCAACCTCAGAGGTGTTAGCCCCCCAAAAGTGCTCCTTGACCATATATTTTCCGTACGAACTATGTCCTTTCCACATGTGTTTGCTTGCCATATATATTTCTACATTTGTGCTTCCCATGTATGATCCCGATGCTTGTTTATGACCACCACCACCCTCCACTCCCCATTGTCTTTGCTTTGAGCTAATTGTGTCTTCTGGTTAGCTAGTAAAAATAATCCCACTGTTTGGAGCTTGAATGTGAAGCCACAAAGTTGAAGCTGAGGTAGTTTTCTAGGGGTCCCTTGTGTGAGAGAGTACACTCAGAGCTACATAAGAAAAATATCTTGTAAATTGTAATTCTCTCTATTATTGTCAGCTATTATGGTTATTATTATGCAAGGACATATGGTAAGTTAAAGGCAGAAATGGGAAAAGAACCAAGGTCTCCCAGTGCCTTTTACTGTTCCCTTATTGCCTAATCAGGCTTCAAATGAGAATGAGAGGAAATAAGGTCAAGTGAATATGAGTCAATAAGGAGGGAAAATCAATAAAGTGGAAACAATGTATGAGTGAATAAGAAGAAAAAACTACCCTGAATTAGGAAATTGTACTAGAGCACTCTACAAATGTCCTTGTACACCCAAAGATAGCTCTCTCTCTCTCTCCTCGTCCAGCTGGACCCTCTTCTGGTTGTAACCACCTCTAGGAACTCCATAGCTATCCTTAGCCAGGATTCATTACCATTGCAAACTCTAAGATCAAACCCACTGCCCATGTCTACAATAAATGTATGGAACAGCACAGCTATAAAAATAATAACTGACATTTGTATAGTGCCTTAAGTTTTGCAAAACAGTGTGTATATGTTGTGTTGCTGAAACCTCATTGCAGACAATTAGGCTTCTCCTTAACAGGACCAGACCTTCCAGAGTGGGGTATCTCGTCATCCATTTGCTACTGCCCATCATTACCAGAATCAGAGACCTTGCTCCCATCCCCACTCCAGAGGAGTTCCCTTAGCTTCAGAGTTGGCCCTGGAGCAGAGGGTGTGGACTTGAGTGTGAAAAAAATCAATCATGCCTTAGTACTGTATAATTGACCAAGTCCCAGCCTGGAGCCTTATCTATTTAGCCATCCAGCATTCAGCCCCTTCCCAGGACCAGGGCTTAGCTTGCATGGCCATCATGCCATCTGTTCTGACCACCCCTTCATCACCACCCTTTTCCAACCCCTTGTTGAAAGTTCACCCTGTGAGGGAATAATGGTGGGAATTATTATTATACCCTAGTGGGAATAATGATCAAGGTGATATTCCCATTGCTACACGGAAAGGTCTAATAAGATACTGCCCTAGCATCTTACCACAAACCCTGTGGTTCAGTCATAGGCTGTCTAGGGAGAATTCTCTTCCCATTCCTATATACTCATCCATTTATATGAGCCAACGTCTATTTTGCCACTCTGCCCTCCTCTTCCATTGTGCCCTCTGAAGCCCCTGTCCTGTTGTTAACAAATTGCCCTTCAAATTCAACCTCTTTCTCTCACATCATTCTATCTGCTTGAAATTAGAAAAGCAGGTCCCTCTCAGAAGACGCTGCATTCCTGGCCACCCTGTTCAGTACCGCGTGCATTTTCTCACATTCCCACACATTGAATCGGGAGGAGTAGGCGTACAGATTCTTGCTTTTTGCTCCTCACTGCCATTCCCAGGCCATCCATGTGCCACCTTGCTTAAAAATTTCTCCTTTAACTTCACTGTATCTAGTCACAAAAACTAATTAAGATGCTGTTGGTCCTCAGGTCATTGTCCCTCCTTCCCCAAAGAGTTCAGCGTAGCACTCAGCACAGACTTCCTCTCTACTCAAATCCCAGTTATTTCTCTTGGGAGCTTCAGCTTACATGTTCACACCCCTTCAAATACCCTTGTTTTTCAAGTCCTGAACCTTCTCAAATCTCTGCACCTGCCCCCAAATTCCACCTTGGCCCCACACAGGTGCAGTTATACGCTTGAGATCACTATCACCCTAAAATGTTCCTTCTCCACAATCCAAAACTCTGACGTTCCCCTGACCATGACTGTCCATCCTGCCGTGTCTCCCTGTAACTTATTCTTCCAAACCTATTCTCCAACCTCGCCACCTCCTCTTGTCCTTCCACCCCCTCTTTGCTTTCCCAGACCATCGTTCTTGCTCTGGGTCTGATTTGCTTCCCTTCAAATCTCCACCCTTTGATTAAAGTGTTTAACTTTACACTATCTTCTGCCCTTGAATCCTTTGCCCATTGTTCTATTGCCTCTTATCCTTATATCTCTCTATTATTTCCACCATCTATCTTCATAATCTGGATAACTGGGTCCACCACAAATATATTATTTAGTTTTAAAAATTTAATTTAAATTTTTTCTCAATTAAATGTAAACAAAAATTTTTTAAACATTTTTTAAAATGCTTTTGAGTTCCATATTCTTTCCTTTCCTCCTTCCTGTCCCTCCTCCTTGAGAAGATAAGCAACTTGATAATGATTATATATGTGAAGTTATGCAAAACATTTCCATATTAGCCATGTTGCAAAAGAAAATGCAGATCAAAAACAAGCAAACCCAAGAATAATAAAAAAGTTTTTTAAAAGTTTCAATCTTCCTTCAGATTCCATCAGTTCTTTCTCTGGAGATGGATAATATTTTTCATCCCAAATGCTTCAGAATATTATTAAGCTTTAATGGGGCTCCCATTGCTATACTCTAATCCATTTACTTTTCCCAGATTGACTCTCTTGTACTCCTGATAGCACAGGGGTTCTTAACTTGGGGTCCATGGATTCCCTTAGGGTCTGTGGTTAGATTGCAGGGGTTCCATTAACTTGGATGGGGCAGAAAATCACATCTTAATTTTCTCTAACCTCTAACTAAAAATAAACATTCCCTTCAATTGTTTAAAAATGTTGTTTTGAGGAGTTCATACCAGATTGTCACATGGGTCCATGACACAGAAAGGTTAAGAACCCCTGCTTAGAAAAGTTATTCCAAACCTTTTTTTCATTCCAGTTCACTTATAATATTTCCTCTTTTCTTTCAGCATATGACATTGCTTCATAGTTCACTGAAAAAAAAATTGAGGCTATCCTTCAAGAGTTCCTGGACTTCTCAATCCCACAATTCAAATCACCTTAACACAATTCCCCATTCTCTCTGCCTTTGCTTTATTTTCAGATGATGAGAGAGCCCTTGTTGCTAACACAAAATCTTCTACTTGTGCCTTTGATAGCATTTCCTCCTGCCTTCTCTTTTCATCATAACCTATTTCCCCCAAATTTTCACCTTCTTAACTGACTTTTTTCTTGCTGCCTCCAAACATGGCAAAATTTCCTTCATTCTCATAAACAAAACAAAACAAACAAAAAATAATCTCCATTTGACTTTTTCATTTCTTCAAGTTGTCTGTTAATGTATCTCCACCCTTTTAGAACCAAAATCCTTGAAAAAGCTGTGTTTTTACTTAGAATTTCTTATTTCCCAATATCTTGCCATGTTGTTTAGCTATGAAGGAAGGAAGGAAGGAGGGAAGGAAGGAAGGAAGGAAGGAAGGGAGGGAGGGAGGGAGGAAGGAGAGGAAAGAAGGGAGGGAGGGAGGGAGGAAGGAAGGAAAGGAAGGGAGGAAGGAAAGGAAGGGAGAGAGGGAGGAAGGAAGGAAGGAAGGAAGGAATAAGAATTTGTAGAGTGCTTACTTTGTACTCAGCACTGAGCTAAGTATTTTACAAATATTACCTCATTTCATCCTTACAACATTCCTGTGAGGTAGGTGCTATTATTATCCCCACTTTACAATTGAGGAAACTAAGGCAGGGAGAAGCTAAATAATTTTTTGGCCCAAGGACACACAGCTTATAAGTGTCTGAGGCTGCATTGGAGCTCAGGTCTTCTTCTAATTACTGGGGATAATGCAGTCAGATTTGTGCTTTAAGGATAGCAGTTAGGTAGTTGTGTGAAGGGTGGACTGGACAGGGAAGAGACTGGAGGCAAGGAAATCAGTTAGGAGTCTAGAGATACGCAAGAGATGTGAGAGGCACTGGAATAGAAATACAGTTGAAATCATAGTTCATCATCATAAATGTGGTTATGCCAGTGAAAGCTACACTAAACACAGATGCATTACCCTTTGCTTTGTCTCTGCATTCTATGGCCCACTGGGCCTTTCCATCTGACTTTGCAGCTGTTATGTGTGTAATGTCAAGCCAAGCAAAGGCAACTTCCCAAGGTTCAGAATACCAGCATAGGCGCTCTCCATTTTATTCAGTAACAAACCGAGAACAGAGAAGGTCAAAACATGACATCATTCAAAATACAGCATTTACTAAGTGGGATTAAATAATCTCCAAGGATTACCCCACCCCAGGACCTTCCAATCATTCAATCAATTACAAAGTCCCTGGTCTAAATACTTCTCCACCCCTAGGCTGTACCTTCACTTAGTCCACCACAAAGCCCCTCTTCTCAAATGGAGATTAGTTTCCAAACATAAGTAAAGTACATTCACTTGTTCAACCACAGAACACAAAAAGATCAAAAGTTCCCCACCCCTGGATCACAATTAAATCTACCCCAGAGTTACATCAAGTTTAAGCACAGCACTTAATACCCAAATGGAGGTCTTTGCTTCATCTTGACACCAGGCAAGTTCTCAGCAATCTTAGTTCCTGGGGAGACAAGGCTTAGCAAGGCCACAAGATACATTGCCAGTCCCTTCATTAATTCATCCTCTGTCTGTAGAACAATCCTAGAACCCCTGAAAACATTAGCAAAACCCTCTCCCAGGATTTCTTTAAACATACAACAAGAAAATCCTTCTTCAGGGCTTCTGAACCAACAGAAAGGTTCCCAGACCCCTGCAACAACAGCACTGTCCTTCACCAGTGGACAGTATTCACTCTGTCTGCAGGACAGTCTCCAGATCCCTGCAACAACAGCACTGTCCTTCACCAGTGGACAGTATTCACTCTCTGTCTGCAGGACAGTCTCAGGGCTTCTTAACCAAAAGCCAGGTTCCAGGACTTCTTCAACAGGACAGTCTTTCACCAGTGGACAAATCTGGCAAAACAACATCAAAACAGATAGACAAAGTACCAGCAAAACAGCCATGTCTCCTCAGTCCTTGGCAGCTCAGGGGGCAGGTCTCAAAAGTCCAGGGCAGTTCAAAGCGGCCCTCAGCAATCCATTCAGTCTCTCTGTCTGCCTCCACGAGGTGCTGCTTCCAAAAAGTTCTTCTGCCTCTCTCTTGTCTCTCCAAATCTATGTCACCAGCTCCTCCCAGCTCAGGACTTTCTTTTCACATCAACAAGTCCATCCCACAGGTGGGATTAACAAGCTCTGGGTTTTAACACAATCAATTTAAAAACCAAGCCAATACAGGGGAATCTTTAATTGCCATTATTATCACAATGTGCTATCTCCACCTATTAGAATGGGAGCTCCCTGAGAGCAGGAAAAGCTTTGCTCTTCTATTTGTATCCACTAGTACTTAGTATAGGTCTTTGTATTTAGTAAGCATTTAATAAATTCATTCATTCATCATTCATTCATTCATGGGATCTGATTAGATCGCCAGGAGGGTTCATTGATAGAAAATAGGAAGGAGTAGGGGACAGACCTTTGTGCCATATCCACATATGAGGGGCAGGACATGAACAATGATCTTGTGGAGACCAAGAGGGATCTGTCAGATAGGAGGGAAGAGGACCGTGACAGAGTGGTGAGTGTCACCCCATCCTGAGGAGCATATATTTAGCCAGTGAGAGAACATGAGAGGCACAAAATCTGGGCCAGTGGGGCAGGGGCATCACTAGAACCAAGAACTTGTTTCTTTCAACAACAATTTTCAATTCAATTCTATAATCATTTACTACAATGTCTACTACATGTCAGGCATTTTGCTAGGTGCTTGGAATACAAATAAAAAAAGTCCCTGCCCTCAAGGAGCTTACAGTCTAATGGAGGAAGAACACAAAAGAAACTTTAAGAGGGAGTGAGGGAAAGGCCACCAAGGGATATCTTGTTCTCTGGAGGTCAGACCAAGCAGATTTTCAGATGGAAAATGGAGGGAGCTGCAAAATCCAGGTCAAACCCTCTATAAAGGAAAGTTTCAAGTGATATTTAGTGTTCCACCCTCTAGCCTTCCAATCAGAGAGGAGAGAAGGCTGAGAGATTTGAAATGTGGCCCCCTGACAATCTTCTGAATGAAGCTGGAAAATGGAAACTCTTGGCTAAGGAACATTCCTTAGCCTTCATGTTCTGCCTGGTTCATCGATCAAGTACCTTTTTCAAGGATCAGGGCTTCAAAGCTCCAGGTATACAAATACTTGGGAAAGTAGAATATATATGCATATAGATAGATATAGATATAGATCTATATCTATATCTATCTATATATATATATGAAAAGAAAACTGGATTGGGAATCAAAAGGCTTGAATTTAACTACCAGATGCTATTTTCTAATTATGTTAGGTCAAGAAAGTCACTTGCCCTCTCTGGGCCTTGGCTTCCCCATCTATCAAACAAGAGTGTTGGACTGGATTATCTCTAAGGTCTCTACCATTCTGGACCAGGATGGTGGTAGCATCCTAGACAGAAAGGAATATTCCTCACTACGTAAAGAAAACACTAATGTGGCAATAAATATTAGATCCTAAGGGATTTAATAGGGAAGATTAAACAAAAATGCCTTTCCCCCAAGATGGCTCAGAAGGCCAAGAATGAAGACTTTGTTCCTCCCAAGAAAAAAAGTCAAGTCCAACGTCTTGAAGGCCAAAAAGGCAGTGTTTAATGGTGTCCGTAGACATGAAAAGAAGAAGATCTGAACATTCCCCGCCTTCCAGTGACCCAAGACACTAAAACTTCAAAGGCAGCCCAAATACCCTCAGAAAAGTGCCCCTTGGAGAAACAAGCTTGATCACTATGTTGTCATTAAGTTTCCCTTGACCACTGAGTCTGCTATGAAGATTGAGGACAGCAACACCCTCATCTTCATTGTGGATGTCAAGTCCAATGAGGAGTAGATTAAACAGGCAGTAAAGCTGTATGACACTGACATGGTCAAGGTCAACACACTGATCCGGCCTGATGGAGAGAAGAAGGCCTATGTCTGACTTGTTCCAGATTATGGTGCTTTAGATGTTGCCAAAAAATTTGGAATCATCTAAATTGTGCAGATATCCCACTCCATCTACAATAAAAAGTTTTCCAGTTTAAAAAAAGATTAAACAAAAATAAGGGTACCTGTCTTTATGCTTTTCAGAGATGAAAAGTAAAAATGATAGAACTATTAGATGGAATAAAGGTAACTTTATAGAAAATGAAATTAGTTATAATTATGAGAATTTAGGTCAACTTCCCTTTTATACCTCTTGCTGGTCAATGTGAAAACTCAAGCAACTGTTCTATCTGTCTCTGAGAGTCTTTATTGGGCAAAACCCTAAAATTCTAGTATATGTAAAAATTATCTTTCTTCTCTTCTGCCTTCCCAGGGGCTCCTACATCCCCACTCAAAGGACAGCAAATAGCACAGATGTAAAAACAGATGCAGATACAGGTGGAAGCAGCTGAGTGCAGGGTTTATTTGGTCCCCTCATCTGGAGGCCAAGCAGGGAGTCAAGCTGGGCTTTCAAGCTTCATTTGGTTCAGAGCCATAAATGCAAAGGAGTCTATAGGCTTCCAGCTTTGTTCTTTAAGGATAAATGGGCCCTTATCTCCTGGATCCCCTCCCATCACCACCTGTCCCTTCCTTCTGATACCAGGACAGTCTCTGGTTGTTGGATTGCTTTATCTCTGGTCCTCTTGGAGTTTGATAGTTGGACTCCGGCCCTCCCCGTCTCTATTCATCTTTATGTGACTAGGCTCTGAATTACATGTGAAACTAAATGTCCCTAAAACATAAGTATTACTACATTTTTTTACATCACTTTATTCTTGGATATATCCCTGCCTCACTCCCTCTCCAGTGAGCCATGACTTGTAACAAAATTAAAAAGGAGAGAAGAAAAGCAATTCACAAAACTAACCAACTTATTGGCCAAATGTAAGAGAATATGCCATAGGCAGAAATTTTCTATCTAATATAAGCTATGCCCATATCCAACAATAACCCAAAATGTGACCCACTAGAATTTCTGAAGGAGGAAATTAGAGCTTTTCTCTGCTTCATGCTGATGATTTAAAGAGACCCCAGGACTAGGTACTCATCAGTTTTATGCAAAAAATGTAAAGTAATTGAAAGTAAATTCCAATGACTTTCCTATGACAGTAGAAAATGACCATTTCTGATGGAAAAAGCATGGATTCTGGAGACAGGGCATCCAGATTCAAATCCCTACACAGACCCTTACTACCTATGTATGACCATGTGCAAGTCACTTTAGTTCCCTGGCCCTCAGTTTCCTAATTTGAAAAACAAGGGAGATGGATAATCTCTGAGGTTCCTTCTGAATCTAAATTTGGAATTTGGAATCCAATGATTATAGAGTACTTTAAAGTTTATAAAAACTTTCTTTAGCAATTGAGAACTTTGCTAGGAAAGAGACTAAAATGTTCATCCTCAATATATATCTCCAGAGAAGGAACTGAGGGGGTTTGAATAAAGATCAAAGCATACTTTTTCTTTGCTTTCTTTATTTTTCTTGGAGTTTTTCTTTTGTCTGTGTTTTCTTTTACAACGTGACTGACATGGAAATAGTTTTCTTTTTTAAAAATAATTAATTAATTAATTGAATTGTAGTTTTCAATATTCACTTATATAAGATTTTGAGTTCCAAATGTCCCCCTCTCCCCAAGATGGCATGCAATCTGATATAAGCTATATATGTACAATCATATTAAACATAGGAAAAATGTTCTTCATGACTGTACACATATAACCTAAATCAAGTTGCTTTAAAAACATGTTAAAAATATTTTTACATGTAAAAATAAAATACTAAAAATTTTTAAAAGAATGTAAAAAATAAAATTTCCACCCTCTTTAGCCCCCAAATACCACTGCTAGAATACTCCAAGGAGGACAGTGATTTTTTTTCTAGTGTCTCACATACAACAAAATATTTATAAAATCTTTTTTTTTCAGTACCATATAACTTGAAACTTTTTAGATGGCCATTAGTTAGGGAACATCTGTACAAACCGGGGTACATTAACATCATATCATATTAATTAGCACACTATAAAAACAATGAATTACAAACACAGACAAGCATGGAAAGATTTGTATTATACAAGTTTGATGCAAAGTCAGCTGAGCTAGGAAAACACTATCTATAACCATTGCAACAATATAAATGAAAATAAGAACAAAATAGTTGAAATCCAGGAAATTTAGAAATGCTTCTAATAGGAGATGGTACATGAACTGAGCCTTGAGGGAAGTTAGAGAATGCTAGGAGGTGGAAATGATGAGAGGTGTTTATTTGAGATAGCTAGATCTAGAAGGAAGAAGGGAGACAGACACAGAGAGACAGAAGAAAGAGAGAAAGGGATCCATAGATGACAGATAAATAGATAGACAGATAAATAATAAAGACTATACTAAGTGCTATATGCTAGACATTGCACTAAGTGCTATAGAAGCAAACAAGATAGTCTCTACACTGAAGGAACTTACATTCTAATAGGGGAAGACAACCCATTAAATGAATTGGAAAGGGGGAAGAAGAAAGTACTGCACTGAAGGAGTGTGGCAGGTGAGGATGAAGAAAATTTCAGAGAGAGTCCAGGCATGAGTGAGGAGAAGCATGGCCACAACCCGTTTTTCAAATGATGATCCCAGAGAGGGAGTCACCAATGGGAAGAGGAAGGCCCAGGATGGGGGAAGGGAGGAAGCAATATGTCAAGCCAAGAGAAGGAGGATTTGAGAGAGAATCCAAGGATGCATGATATAGCCTGTGTAAAGGCCCAGAGTGGTAAGTTAATTTGTCTTTCCTACCCTCCCCAAGACATTGCCACTTCCTCTTCCTATTCCTGGTCCCTTTTTTCTGTCTCTCTTCTTCTGTACTTACTACAACTGCTGAATTCCAGTTTCCATCAGTTCCCTGAGATGGGAGCAAGGCCAAGATTGGGGTCAAACACAGCCTTATGATCAAACCTGAGACAATACCAGGATATGTGCTTTATTTTATGCATATAAAAAACACTATTCTGAGAAGGGGTCTATAGGACTCACCAGACTGCCAGAAGGGTCTGTGACACCAAAGGGTTAAGAAATACTTCAATAGGCAGGCTGTCATGTTGCTACTGCTGTCCCTGCTGCTCAGAATGGAGAGTCATACCTAAACATGACTTCCCCAGGAAGGGGATACTCGTGGGTAATGAGCTACAGTGTGTGCAATCCAGGAAGACAGAGAATGTTGGTAAAAGTTCAGTCCTGCTGGTTGTGTCATTGGTCCATTGCTGGTAGACTGGTTAGAAGGTTTATTTGAGGGTGACGTTCATTTCTAACTATTTTGAACATCTCCTAAAAGCATGCCCAAACTGTGTGTCTAGGCTAGTCAAAGTTCCTTCAACCCTACAATGAAGTGATTGGGTAAGATGATTCCGGATGTCTCTTATTCATTCTATACCCATGACTCTACGATCTCCAGAAGGCTTGGTTCTCGGAATCCAAATAACTGTGACTTGGACCCATATGCAAACCTCCCTCCACAAGCACCACCACCACCACATACACTTCAGGGGAAAATAGAGATGACTGGAAATGTCTCTCTCATGTAGATGCAGCTTGAGTGAATTTCAATTCAGTAGGAACTTCAAATTAAAAAAAAATCCATGAGTAACCACTGACAACTGCTAATATTTTTACAGCCCCACTGAAAAGGAGCATCAACCCTGAAGAAAGCTATACCGTGTCATATTTTAGTTTTGTGACACTGAATTTTTTTTAATGCCGTACCTGCCCATTTACTGAGGAACACTGGCATGATTTGTCATTCTTGACAACTAATTAAGAAGCACAATTTGTGTCTACAAATCTTCCCAAAACATTTTGTAAATTGCATAATTGATTTTAACAGTGCAACCAAGAGGTTTATACAGATCATTCCATCATCTCTGAATAACACAATCTGGGGTCATCTAAGAATATAGAATAATAAATAGCTAGGAGATGTAAGAAAGGCAGGGTGTTTTTTTTCATTTTCAAAAAAGACTTTTTGAGACAGATCATCTGTTAAACACCCCAGGGGGCAGGATGTAAAAACAACTCAATATGACTGGAGTAAATAACATCCTTGGGACAGAGCTGGAAATATAACTACATCCATTTCAGTCAAGAGGAACTGACTCATTCATCTAGTAATTCGCCACTCATTAAGGCCTACTAGGTACAAAATACCCTGTGAGACACTAGGGAGAAAAACAAAGATGAGACATGGTCCCAGCCTTCATAGAGCTGATAATATAACTATCTGGGGGCCATCTCCAGTCATCCTGATCTATATCTGGCCACTGGACTTGGCTCCGGAGGAGAAAGTGAGGCTGGTAAGCTTGCACAGCCCTGCCTCACTTAAATCCAATTCATTTGTAAGTCAAGGTACTATCTTCCTGATGTCATTGTCCTCTTCAAGAATGAGAGACAAACAGCAACAATATAACTACCATGTTTCCCTGATAATAAGACACTGTCTTATTAAATTTTTGGGACAGAAAAACACCAGAGGGCTTATTTTCAGGGGAGGGCTTATTTTAGAGGAATCTTACACAGTAAGGGGAGGGCTTATTTTCGGGATAGGTCTTATTATCGGGGAAACACGGTACCTAAATCTGTATACATAAGTATACACACAGAGTAAGGATTTTCCCCTCTTCCTCTGTAAGCAGGATACTTTGTCTTTTCAGTTGTTTTAGTTTAATCCATTCCCGGAAACCCTATTCCCACCAGCTCTCTTTCTCTCACCCTAACCTACCTCCACCCCTGCCTTTGGTACCCCTTTCCTTAGTTTTGGAGTTTAGCTTTACCTGTTAGCTTCTTTTTCTTTCTTCGTGGTATCTAGTATTTTAATTCTTCCCCTTCCCCCGCCCTCTCCATTAATTAGCTATGAAAAATTCCCTTTCCTCCCCTAGCCTTCAATTTGATACGTTAGTTTTTAAAATTTCATTTTCTGTGCCTTTTTCTTAATAAAAAAAGAATTTCTTTCCTTCATTCTCTTCATTATTTATCTTCTCTTTTTTTTTTTAGAACTTCCCTTAAAATTTAATTCTTATTCTATGGATACCTCTTTAGGCCTTTTTTAGTCTCTGTATCACTCATTGAATTAAAACTTCTAAGGTAACTATTTGGGGTTCCCTCTTTTAAATAGTTTCTTTGCTATTGCCTTTTGTGGTCCCATTTTTCTGTTGTATTTCACTTTTTGATCATTCCTGCAAGTGACAGAGAACATATTAGCCCTATGGTATGAATTTTTCCTTGTCTCTATGTAGGTCATTATTATATTACTTATGTTACATGTTATATCACATATACACACATATGATATACTTTGCCATCCTCATATTCATTTTGTCCTCATTTATCATGAAATCTCTTTCCTGGGTTTATGCCCTCTGTGATAGTAATGGTAATTAAAGATTCCCCTGTATTGGCTTGGTTCTCAAATTGATTGTGTTAAAACCCAGAGTTTGTTAATCCCACCTGTGGGATGGGCTTGTTGATGTGAAAAGAAAGTCCTGAACTGGGAGGAGCTGGTGAGGTAGATATGGAGAGACACTAGAGAGAGGCAGAAGATCTTTTTGGAAGCAGCACCTCGTGGAGAGAGAGAAACTAAGAGAATTGCTGGTGGCCGCTTTGAATTGCCCTGGACTTTTGAGACCTGCCCCCTGAGCTGCCAAGGACTGAGGAGACATGGCTGTTTTGCTGGTACTTTGTCTGTCTGTTTTGATGTTGTTTTGCCAGATTTGCCCACTGGTGAAAGACTGTCCTTTTGTTGAAGAAGTCCTGGAACCTGGCATTTGGTTAAGAAGCCCTGAGACTGTCCTGCAGACAGAGAGTGAATACTGTCCACTGGTGAGGGACAGTACTGTTGTTGCAGGGGTCTGGAGACTGTCCTGCAGACAGAGTGAATACTGTCCACTGGTGAAGGACAGTGCTGTTGTTGCAGGGGTCTGGAGACTGTCCTGCAGACAGAATGAATACTGTCCACTGGTGAGGGACAGTACTGTTGTTGCAGGGGTCTGGGAGCCTTTCTGTTGGTTCAGAAGCCCTGAAGAAGGATTTTCTTGTTGTATGTTTACAGAAATCCTGGGAGAGGGCTTTGCTAATGTGTTCAGGGGTTCTAGGGCTGTTCTACAGACAGAGGATAAATTCATGAAGGGACTGGCAATGTATCTTATGGCCTTGCTAAGCCTTGTCTCTCCAGGAACTAAGATTGCTGAGAACTTGCCTCGTGTCAAGATGAAGAAAAGACCTCCATTTGGGTATTAAGTGCTGTGTTTAAACTTGATGTAACTCTGGGGTAGATTCAATTGTGATCCAGGAGGTGGGGAACTTTTGACCTTATTGTGCTCTGTGATTGACAAATGAAGGTACTTTACCTATGTTTGCAAACTAATCTCCATTTGAGAAGAGGGGCTTTGTGGTGGACTAAAAGAAGGTATAGCCTAGGGGTGGAGAAGTATTTAGACCTGGAACTTTGTAATTGATTGAATGATTGGAAGGTCCTGGGGTGGGGTAGTACTTGGAGATTATTTAATCACACTTAGTAAATGCTGTATTTTGAATGATGTCATGTTTTGATCTTCTCTGTTCTGGGTTTGTTACTGAATAAAATAGAGAGCTCCTATGCTGGTATTCTGAACCTGGGAAGTTGCCTTCTTTTGGTATTACATTACACCCTCCCACTCTTCTGGGAGACAGTTGCCCCCAGGAGTTCTGATCTCCTTTTCCTGAGGCAGGATGAGAAGTTCCTCTAAGCACAAAAGGCCTGCAGATGATACCCATTGTAAGGCTCCCATATCTCATTAAAGAACATCTCTCAGGGGCGGCTAGGTGGTGCAGTGAATAGAGCATCGGCCCTGGAGTCAGGAGGACCTGAGTTCAAATGTGACCTCAGACCCTTGACACATTTACTAGCCCTGTGACTTTGGGCAAGTCACTTAACCCCAAGTGCTCTCCAAAAAAGCCCAAAAGAAACAAACAAACAGTGCTTAGCAAGGTGTGCAACTCTCAGTGAGTGCTTAACAAACATTGGTTGGCTGATAGACAATGCCAGACAATAAGTAGAATGCAAAATATACTATAATAAAAGCATAGAGGAGGTACACATTGTTTGGTAGCATCAGAGGAAGGAAAGACTATTTTTACCTGATGGAAATAAGGATATTTTCATGGAAGAAATGGCATTTGAACTGAATTTTGAATGTTGGAGAGAATTTCAAAAGGTAAAGGAGACAGGACAGTATGTGTTTTCAAGGATTTAAAGTACAACAAATTAAATCATGAAATGAGGAAACGCAGTTTTGTTCAAGGGATGAAAAGCTATCTAAGCTTAGTATATATGGAAGGAAATATATGAGACAAGGCTGCAAAGGTAGGAAGGGCCTTGAACACCAGACTAAGGAGTTTATATCAGCTCTGTACATTAGAAATATTGGGCAGGCAGAGGTGTGAAAGAATGGTTAGAAAGGAGAGAGACAAGAAGCAGTATTGTTGTAGTGGAAAGAATACTTGATTTGAAATCTCATCAGCTCCTCCCATTGACCCTGGGAAGCAGGAGTTATTATGATGTCCATTTTATAAATGAGGAAACTGAGGTTCATAAAAGTTAAGTGACTTACCCAGGGTCACATAATTAACAAGCTTCTTGGGTAGAATTTGAACTCAAGTCATCCCAGAGCCCATGTCTGGCATTTTATCTACTATTCTACATTGGCTCTTAACTTATTAAACGCCCTTCATAAAATGTGGCACTTGGAACTGAATCCAGTCATCCTGATGAGCTCTACAACAGGACAATTCTCTCCCTTCTCCTGCACATAATTTTGGCAACCATACCATACTGTTTATTCATATTGCATTTGTGGTACACTAAAACTCCAAACATGCTGGGATTTTTCAGCTGTGTTTCCATCATCTTGAACTTGTGGCATTGATTTTTTTTAAACTAAGTGAAAAACTTACCATTTATCCATATTCATTTTCATCTTCCTTAGATTTTGCTTCGTGTTCTAGCCTGTCAAGATCTTTCTTGGATCCTGACCATCATCCAACATGTTAGCTATCCCTCCTAGCTTTATATCATCTGCAGATTTAATAAGGAAACCATCTATGTCTTTATCCAATTCATTAATTAAAATGTAAAACAGCACGAGACCCAGCAGAGCTCCCTGGGGTACTCAGCCGGAGAACTCACACATCTATACAGAGAGACCAGAATATTTGACAAGGAGAGATTAAATGTATAAAGGAGAATTTAAGAGAAAAGGAAATTTTAAAGGTAGAGGAGAAAAGATACAGACTGAATAAGAAAGGAAAAAGCAGTGTCCCTGCTTTGACAGTTGATGTGACAAAAATTTTCATTGCCCTAACACCAGTGAGGGAATGAACCTCTCTGATCTGGTCTGGTGTAATTTTAGAAAGTCTTTCAGTTGAGTTCAGTTGTTCAGTTGTGTTTGATTCTTCATAATCCAATTAGGTGTTTTCTTGGTCAAATACTGGAGTGGTTTGCCATTTCCTTCTCCAGTTCACAGATGAGGAAACAGAGTCAAACAGGGTGAAGTGACTTGCCCAGGGTCACACATCTAGTAAGTGTCTGCGGCCAGATTTGAACACTAGAAGATGAGTCTTTTTAACTCTAGTCCCGGTCTTCTATTCACTCTGCCACCTAGCTGCCCTTTCAGTTGAATTGAACCTGCCAATGTGTGTGTTACACCAACATAGACTTTGAAAATTTAGGGTCACCTCTTTGTCCTATTGACATATCAATGTTCAACTTGGTTTGAAGTGGAATGAGCTCTTTCCATATACTTCTGAATTCCATTTTGTCAAATAAGTAGCTCAGGTCTGTTATTCCTCAATTGTTTTTCTATTCCTTGATCTCTTTTGAAGGAGTATTAAGGTCTCCTACAATCAATTCACTTCTATCTTTTTTCTTTGGGTAGTGTTCATAGTTTTTCTTTAATGTATCTAATTGCTATGCTATTTGGGACTTGTCAGTTTGACGTTGTTATGCTTTAATAGTTTATTGTGCCTTTTAGCATTATTTAATGTTCTTGTTTATTTCCCTCAATGTCTTTTGGTTTAAGCTTTGCTTTATCTGATGCCATAAGTGATAATACTGGGTTTTGTTTGTTTGTTTGTTTTGTTAGCCCTGGTGTGATCAATCTTAGGCTTTCAAAAAATTTACTAAGCATGTACAGTGACAGAGAAAACCACTCGTTCAGTCCATTTTCAGTCCTATCTGACCCTTTGTTACCCTGTTTGGGGTTTTCTTGGCAAAGATACTGGAGTGGTTTGCCATTTCCTTATCCAGATAATTTTACAGATAAGGAAACTGAGGCAAACAGAGGTAAGTGACTTGCCCAGAGTCACACAGCTAGTTAGTGTCTGAGGCCATATTTGAAGTCAGGGAGATGAGTCTTCCTGACTCCAGGCCCTGTACTTTATCCACTGAACCACCTAGCTGCTTAGAGCAAGGTGCTGGTAAAAATAAACAAATTTGGGTATTAAAGGCAAGGTAGAAATTCTGCAGGCAAAGAGGAGGGAGGGAGAATGTTTTAAGCAGAGAGGACAGTTATGTGCAAAGGGCAGTGGGTGGAGAGAGCAAGGCAGGTAGGGGGTAGGTAGAGGCTAAATCCAATTAGCAAAAGCATTGAGTTGGTGGAAGACATCTATTCAATCTATTAGTTTTAACTTATCAACATTTTTGGCTCTAAATGTCTTTCTAATAGGTTATATATTACTTGTATTTGTTTTTTGTCTAATTCATAGCATTCTCCTTCTCTTTATTACAAGGGCTTTGACTAGTTGACAATTAGTGTTATAATCGTTAGATGTCTCATCTCCCCTGTCACTCTTCATTATCATTTTTCTCCTTGATAAGGTTTATTTTTATTCCTTTTGCTGAGGGGTTTTGGGTATTGTTGGGCTTTGTCCTTTTTGAATGGAAGAAATGTAACCTTTCTTCTATTTATTATATGACTATTCTTTTGATGGTTCGAATGGCTGATTCTCTATTCCTGGTTTTAATCTGCCTAAACAAGCTACATTTATTTTTAACTCTATTCTTGCTAACTATATAAAACTGAATGGATTTAGATCCTTCTCTCCATTTACTGGAAATTGGAGCAGTGCTTGGACACTTACCCACCTCTCTGCCCCCATTTTTCTGATTGTAGGTTGGTTGTTTTTTTTTGGGGGGGGAGGGGGAATGATTTCATCAATGAAGGAAGATCCTTGGTGAGAAAAATGCTCCCTACTATGCAGATTGGCAATGGTTTTGCATCTTAATAGCCTTGGTACTGAGAGGTTAACTGGATGGTTCAGAGTGAATATACATCACTGTATGTTCCAGGTGGGACATGAGCCAAAGTTGTTCTGACTCCCAGACCAGCTCTCCCGAAACAAAACGCTGCAGCCTCTTTTCTGTGTGACTATATCTTAATATCATGAATCATCCCTTTGAGAGTATTCTCTTCCTCTTTTTCCTGATTTCTTTTTATTTTTGACCCTTATGTCTTCTGTTACCCTAAAAAGTCTATTGGATCGTGCTTCAGTAAATGAACAAGTTCTCTTTTAGTAATCTATATGCAACATCTTTATCAGTGACTTAGATGAAAATATAGATGGTACACACGTCAGATTTGGAACAGATATAACATGTTAGACAATGGAAGGGGAGCTCCAAGGGATATTGATGGGCCGCAAAGAAGAGTCAAATTTAATATTCAATTTGTTAATTCAATTTTATTTTATTTTAAGATCTGAATAGAGAGTTGGGGACAGAGTCAGGAAGAATGGAGTTCAAATGTGGCCTCAGATGTTAGCTGTATGACCCTGGGTGAACCACCCAACCTCTCAGCCTCATTTTCCTCATTTCTAAAATGCAGATAAGAATAGCACCAATGTCACAGGATTGTTGTGAGATATTCAAATGAGATAATAATGATAATAGCTGGCATTTATAGGATGTTTTATGGATTGCAAAGAACTTTATGTATGTTAACTTATCTGATTACACATATAAAATGATTTACAAACCTTAAAATCCTATGTAAATGAATGCTATTATAAGATTTAAACAAACATATAAAGTTTTTCCCCCCTTAATCTCTTGTTCCTTAAAAGGGTGTACATTGCTCCAATACTTAATTGGAATTAACTTTTTCTGGTGTGGGCTTTTGACAAGGAATTGCTTAAGGGAGTATTAATTGCTCTAGTTTGATCCAGTCTGTGGGATCTTTGGATCCAAGCCTCTTTATTTCAAATTTATGTAAATTTCGAGCCATGTTTTCTTTTTAGCCATTATTTCTGATATGTTGATGGGATCTTAGCCCAGCAGAACCTTTTTTTTGATATAACAATTTTCCTTTCCTTTTTTTGCGGCTTGATAGAACTTTATCTTTGAAGTTTTAGGAACTTGACAGCTAAGAGCCTTGGGCATTTTTTGCTCTGGGGAATTTTATTAGAAGGTACTCATTCAGTGAATTCCCTTCATTTGACTGGCTCCTTTTCTGTTCCAAATCATGTTTCTCAAATTATTCTCTGAATTCTATCCAGAAGTGGCTATCCTCTCACTTTTCTTTAGAATGTCCATGATTTCCAGGTTAAATCATCTTGTTCTCTTTCCCAAGTTATTCAGGCTGACTCACTTTGCTGACTTCTATTTGTTTCAACCCCATGTATCCTCAAATTGTCATTTCAGTCTTTCTTCCTTGCTACCAACTATACTGTACTCAGCAGTTTGTACTTATCTTAAATACCTCCAGTGACGCTTTTAGGTCTTCAACACATATGTCAGATTCTCAGTTTCTTCCTTTATCTCCTTTTTTTAAAAAAAAAAAGAACATTTTTTTAAAAGCAATTGGGGTTAAGTAACTTGCTCAAGGTTACACAGCCAGTTATTTCTGGGTGTGGTGCTAAGTATCTGAGCCCGGATTCGATCCCAGGTCATCCAGACTCTGGGGCCGGTGCTCTTACTTGCTGAGCCACCTGGCAGCCCCCAAAAGAACATTTTTTTAAAAGAAAGTATTAACCCTTCTCTTCTCTTAGTTGAAATTTCTCAAGTTCTTCTGCATTTTTCCCCATGGTCCTATTGCTTGATGATTATCTAATATTCTAGAACTTTGTTATTGTGCCAGGATTCCTTTTATTCAGATTGTTCATTATTTTTTAGCTCCATTACAACTTCTCTTGTCATTATTAGTATTATTTTGTTGTTATACTTGTTGCACATTTCTGAGTTATTGATACTTATAATTGATAAGTTGGTATTCAACAAATGGTCTTGCTCAGTCTTTCATCATCCCAAAAGTCAATGAAAATCCTTTCATTTTGTTATTTTTATGTTATTACCCAAATATACACACATATATGTAGTTTCCTGGGATATTTTTGGCCATTTGTTCTACCTCTTAATCTGCAACCTCATTGTAGAATGGGACTAAGTTTGAACTCTCAACAGCCATGCCAATAGATCACCAGTTCTTTCATCATCATCACCATCATCATCATCACCACCACCACCACCACCACCACCATCATCATCATCACCACCACCACCACCACCACCATCATCATCATCATCATCATCATCACCACCACCACCACCACCACCACCATCATCATCATCATCATCCAAAGATGTCTGTTCATATATTTGCAGGGTCAATATTCACCTGATGATTTTGCTCACCCTTCCATTGTCCCACAAGTTAATCAAAACCCTTTTATTTAGCCACAGTATTGCTACTTACAGTGGAAACCCTTATAAATCCAAGAGAGTGGACCACATCTATTATATAAATCCAAGAGGGTAGGCCAGTAATTTATCAAACTTAGCTGATAAAATGATTAAGGAAAGTATGTTGTGTAATGGAAAGAACACCTGATTTGGTAGTCAGGAGATATTAATTCTAGTCAGTTATCTGCTATTTACTTTCACGTGATTTTGTACAACATACTATAAATCTTTATGGGACTTATTTTTCTTAGCTGCTTAAAAAGGGGTTGTATTAGATTAGGGTTTCTTAATCTGGGATCCATGTGCTTGGTTGTATATATTTTAATAGTTGAATTTCAACATTAATATTTCCTTTGTAACCCTATGTATTTTATTTTATGCATTTAAAAACATTTTTCTCAGAAGGAGTCAGCAGACTGCCAGAGGAATCTATCACACACACACAAACACACACACACACACACACACAAGGTTAAGAACACTTATATTAGATGATCTTTAAAATCCCTTCTTGTTCTAATATTTTGTGATTCTATTATTCCATGATGTACTGTTTCCAACATGAGTAATAATAGCCTTGAGAGACAAGGTGGTAAGACTGAAAGAGCGCTAGATTTGGAGTTCAGAGATTTGGCCTCATATCCCAGCTCCCACATATATATATTGTGACATTGGGCAAGTCACTTTTTCTCTCTGAGTCTCACAACCTAAAGGGAATCCACTTATATTTGGATTTTATGCAGGATATTCTCTGGGACAATAGTAAGCATCTTTCTGAATAATCAGTCACTGAATAGAGTTAAGTTTGTGAATGCAGTTATTAAAGCATGTTATATGATATTAAAATATGCCCAAGATTCCCTGTTGGTGGAAATCTTTTAGACTGGTCTACTGGGTCAAGTGCTTTTTTTAGTTAACCAACAATAATCAAGGTGGGATCTTGCTCTTTCAGACAATTGCCTAACCATAAAGATGTGATCTTCCATGGAAAATCCTTTGTTAAAATCCACCTGTTTCCTTCTCATATATCAAGATTATATCCTTAATACATGAACAGAACATTCTTATATCAATGATATAAAGCTTAATAAGTAGGCATATGTGTCAACAAATATTGACATACTCTATTGCTTTTTTAGGTTAATAAAACCACCCATGACTCTTCTCATTTTCAAATTCTATCCCTCTCTCCTTCCCTTTCCCTACCTAAGACAGTAAACAATCTGATATAGTTTATACATGTGCAGTCATGTAAAACATTTCAATATTAGTCATTTTGTACAAGAATCAAAGGAAAAAAGAAGGAAAGAAAGAGAAGGAAGGAAGGGAGGGAGGGAGGGAGGGAGGGAGGAAGGAAGGAAGGAAGGAAGGGAAAAATAACGGTTCATTTTGCATTCAGATAATATCAGTTCTTTCACTGGAGACAGTATGCTTCCTCACTATTCATTGGGATCATTTGTATTGCTGAGAATAAGCTAAGTTATCCACAATTCTTCATTGTATAATATTGCTGTTACTGTGCACAATGTTTTCCTGGTTCCAGTCACTTCACTTTGCTTTAGTTCATGTAAGTCTTTCCATTTTTTTCTAAAATCATCCTGCTTGTCATTTCTTATAGCACAATAATATTCCAACACAGTCACATACCTATATGGTTCATTCTGACAAATAATGTTTCACTTCACTAGTAAATCTGTTGTACTTTTAGAGTATAGCCAGATTTCAATTAGTACAAATAATGAATCCTCTGAAGTGATCTCATATATTGGA
This sequence comes from Petaurus breviceps papuanus, assembly GCF_028583685.1. Taxonomy (NCBI): domain Eukaryota; kingdom Metazoa; phylum Chordata; class Mammalia; order Diprotodontia; family Petauridae; genus Petaurus; species Petaurus breviceps. The sequence continues at coordinate 5,008,131 of NW_027185764.1, forward strand.
ATTTATACTGTTTGATGTTTAATTATATAAATATGGTCACTGAGTCCAACCCAATGGTAAATATAGAGTACAAATGTGTATAATGTGGCCGCTTTAAGGCATTCACCAGTCTCACTGCCTGAGACCTAGGTATACCAACTTTTTGGGTAATTCTTAGAACCTCATTCTCTTTTTCCTTCCGCTCTGACACTGGCATTACAGAAGCAAGAGGGAGCTCTCTAGGGCTGATGACCACAGAGACATTTTTCTTTGTTTCCATGCTTACTGTAGATAAAGAATTTATTTCTTAGTGGCCAACCTATGTGTAACAGCTTTTTGCATACTTAGGTTGATTTCTGGACAGCAGACCCCAATTTGCTATAGGAGCCATCCGTAATACTTTATAGAATTAGGCAAAATGAGAACAAAATTCATGTGAAAGGATATAGGCAGCTAGGGAGTACAGTGTATATAGTGCCCAGTCTGGGATCAGGAAGACTTCTCTTCCTGAGTTCAAATCTGGCCTTAGACCTTTACTATCTACATGACCCTAGATAAGTCACTTTAACCTGTTTACCTCAGCTTCTTCATTTCCACTTCAGTATCTTTGCCAAGAAAACCCCAAATAGGATCATAAAAAGTTGAACATGACTGAAAAAATGACTGAACATTAACAGCAAGTGTGTGTGTGTATGTGTGTGTGTATACACCTTCCATTATTGCAGATCACAACCTTTTTACAACATAGTAAGGAATCTTTAAGACACTGAGTGGTCAAAAAATTTCATGATTCTTTGGCCACTCTGGGGATGATCCCCATAATAAGGTAGCCTGGTCCTTGGATGACAGGCAGATAGTTCATCTACCAGATCCATATCTGAAGCCTTTCCAGGCCAATATGAGTTTAAAGAACTTGTGATCTGCTGGCAAAGACACTGAGAACTCAATGTTATGCTCAGACTACAATGAGGAATAAGATTCAGAGATAGGAGAGCAAATGGTCAAAAATATCATAGGAAACTATTGGAGTGTCTATATAAAAAGAAGGAAGGAAGTTTGTACAATCAGATCCTGTTATTCTAGAAATCAGTGATTATCGAAACTATCTGATATGGAATTAAAAAATTGAAAAATAGTCCAGTAAGATAGATATTATAATCATGATTCAGAACCAAAAAATATATACAGTAGACTAGTGTTTGTGAAACCCAAGGTCATAAAAATCTGGGCAAAGAATTCATTATTCAGGAAAAATCATTAGAATAATTGGATAGCAATTTGACTGCAAATGGGAGGAGATGTCACCTCACTCTATTCAGCACAATAAACATCAAGAAGAACAATTATCTAACTATAAAAGGCACATCATTAGAAAAAAAGAGATAATGAAGTATTGTATCTTTCACTTGACTACTGTGGAAAGGGAAATTTTCTGAACCATCCACAACTTAGAAGGTATTATAAGAGACATAACACGTGAATTTGATTATATAAAAATAAAAGTTTTTGTACAATAAAAATCAATATATCCAGAGTAAGAAGAAAAGGCAGACTAGGGGGAAGATCTTTGAAAAAATAAGTTCTGACTTAAGTATGCTATCCCAAATCATAAAGAAATGGCTCAAATTAGTAAGTTTAAGAGCTGGCTTCTAGTCCATACATAATTAAAGTATATGAACAGACAGTTTTCAAAAGAAGAACCACAACTAAGAATAATAAAATGAAAATTCAAATGATTAAATTATAGAAATGCAAATTAAGTCAACTTCAAAAGAATATTTTATATGCATCAAATTTGGAAAAGATCAGAAAAATCAACAGTAGCATAATTGCCAAAGCACAAGTATTCTAACAAATAAAGTTCTCATAGGTTCGTAGATATAGAGTTTAAAGGCACCTTTGAGGCCACCTAGTACAACTTCATCATTTTACAGATGATGAAACTGAGAGTCAGGGAAGGGAAGTGATTTGTCCAAGGTCACACTGATATTAAGTGGCAGAGTTGGGATTTGAACCCAAATCCTGACACCAAATCTAACAAATGTTCTGTCTGTTTACCACTTTATCTTTCTATAAATTACTTTGACCTTTCTAGAAAGGAACTTAGAATTAGACACATTACCAAAAAAGTTCATATTTTTCCCCCCAGTTATCCTGCTCCTAGAATTATCCCCTAAGGTGGTTTTTGACAAACATTAAAAGCAATCTGCCCAAAGATACTCCTCTAACAGCAGTTATTTTAGTAACAAAATACTAGATATAAGTTACATGTACATTGATAGGACGAGGGCTAAATAAATGACCATATGCAAATGTACATTATATAACTTCCCTCAGTCTCAATTTCCTCAATGGTAAAATGAGAAGGGGGTAAGGGACTAGGTCAGTGAGTTCCCTTCCAGCTCTGGATATTATTACACACTATGAGCCTACATACATAAAGAGAAGGGTAACAATAATAAAGTCACTCTACAAATATAGATAAGAAGTTCAAAAGGGGGTGATGAAACAAGATATTTTCTTGCCTATCATGCTTCCTATCTTACATTTAAGAACTTGAAGTTAATGATCTGGGGAAATATTTTCCCTGGATATGTTTTTTTATTTTGTTTTCATTTTTACCTTATTTGTCTAATTCAATATTTATTCATATAGTTGGAAGCTGAAATAAATTTTATTTTGGAAAACAAAGCAAAATTAAAAAAGAAAAAATTAGACTAAAAATACCGGTTTATATTTAAAATAACAGTTATTCTAGAATTTTTTTTATTTTTAACTTGCTGTTCAATTGAGTCTAATTCTTCATGACTGTTTCTTCTTGGCAAAGATACTGGAATGGTTCACCATTTCCTTCTCCAGCTCATTTTACAGATGAGGAAACTGAGGCAAACAGCATTGAGCAAACGGGGTCACACAACTAGTAGATATCTGAGGCCAGATTTGAACTCAGGAAGATGAGACTTCCTGACCCCCTGCTTCATACTCTATCCACTTCATCACCTACTTGCCCTTATTTTAAATTAATTTTTATGTAATCTGATTCTGTTCCCCATCACAGAGTGTTTATAAAAAGGATACATAGTATTTGAAAAAAATTCTATTTAGATTTGATTTTCAAAATGTCATGGTCATCTCCTGATATGATTCCCTATGAATCCTCCCTTGTAGCAAAAGCAGTGATACAGTACAAAGAATGCTAGACCTGAAGTCAGGAAGACTTGAGTTCAAATCCTACCTCTAATTAGGGTAACTTATATATGGAGTTTTCAGCAACAAGTCAGATGTCCTGGCCTCCTTTAATGAGAAAATTGAAGCTATCCATTGTGAACTCCTTCCCTCCTTTTCCCTATTCCATATCTTAAAACTCTTTTCCCAACCTCCCCTCCCTTACTTCTGTCTCAGAGGAACCAGTGGCCCTTCTTCTGCCCAAGGTTAACTTGACCCTTCTTGCCATTTTCTTCCTGCTTCCTCCAGCAACTTATCCTCTCAGTGATTCATTCCCAGTCTTTCTCACCTCTTCATCATAATTTCTGCATCATAATTTCCTTATCTGTAAAAAGAGGAGGTGGATGTCCTTATCCTTAAAATTACTTCTATATCTAAAATTGAGCTATGCCCCAACTTCATGAGTACAGAGGTCATTTCTTATCAAAACTTTGTGCCAAACACAGGGGTGTGCATACAGTAGGTACCTAATTAATATACATTCAACTGAAAACCAACTAGCAGATGGTGGGAGATACTTAGTTTTTAGTTGCTCTACAGTTATTTTGATTAGCAGAGTTATTTGTTTAAAGATTTATTCAGTATATTCTTTTTTTTTTTTTGCCTTTTGGAGGGCAATTGGGGTTAAGTAACTTGCCCAAGGTTACACAGCTAGTTTGTTTTTTTTTTTTATGTGGGTGTTAAGTGTCTGAGGTTGGAACCAAACTCAGGACCTCCTGACTCCAGGGCCAGTGCTTTACTCACTGCACCACCTAGCCGCCCCGTATTCAGTATATTCTTATGACTTAAACAGGAGGACCAAAAGAGATAAGATATGTAAAGTAAACCTTTAAAAGTGTTATATAAATATCAGTCATTATTATCAGCATAAATACAATTGAACTATAAGGGGGATTTTAAAATAAATGAGAGAAAAATTCAAGTTTATTTATTTTTTCAGCCAAAATCACGGTGAATCAAATGCTTCCCAATGCCTGACAATAAAAAAATGTAGCAGGACTTGATTCTCTGCCTAGAAAAAAGACAAGATTACGTTTTATCTGGAGGTATAATGATGATTGTTTAAAAATTGGGATCGTATTTGGCCTCTATCAGAAGAGAGTTTGCCAAGACCACAGCGTGTCACTGGGAGAGCTGTTTTATAGAACAAAAGCTTGAAGCTGTCTTGACATTTAAAGACAAAACATTCAGATTCTGAAAATAAACCAATCAACTTATTCAAATGAATTATTCTCACATTGAAATGCCAAAAGAATTCTTTTTAAAACATATTTATTAGTTGAAAATTCACTTGTGAAGCCTTCAAATTCAATTGCCTTTCAAACTGTGGGCAGCAAGAAACCATTGGCCCCATCATCTGAATCAAGACAAAGTATCCCTGCTCTAACTTTGTCAGTCACCTCCAAGAAGAGAAAAATTAGACTGAGGAAGAATAATGGTTATACTGATTATCTTTAGATAAGTTTTTTATCATACAAAATTTACATACCATGTCACTATAAAGATTTCATGGAGGTAATCATTCATATATAATATGGTATAAATCTGTAATATTCCTTGGGATCCATGCCAACACTTTTGTCAGTGTGGGAAACAATAGAATGGGAAGTCCTTCCAGTGATGCTGATCACCAACTTAAATTGGTGATCACTAAGCCTAACCGCAATTTAAAGTCATAGAGAGTGCCTGAGAGTCTGGGAGGTTAAGAATCATGCCCATAACTAGTATGTGTCAGAGGCAGGACTTGAACCTAGCTCATCTTCTCCAAAGCCAATCTATCCACTAGCCATGTGTTTATTTATGTATGTATTTGTGTGAATGTATGTGTGTATATGTATGTATGTATATGTGTGTGTATATTCCCATATATATTTATATATAAAATTGTTGTTTTTGAGTCATTAGTCCTGTCTGACTCCTAATGACCCCATGGACCATAGCACGTCAATACTGTCCAGGGGGTTTTCTTGGCAAAGATACTGCTATGCTTTACCATTTTCTTCTCCAGTGGATTAAAGCAATCAAAGGTTAAGTGATTTGCCCAGGGTCATATAGCTAGTAAGTGCCTGAGGGTGAATTTTGGCTCAAGTCTTTCTGACTCCAGGCCCAGTGCTTTATTCACTGATCCATCTAGCTGCCAAATATGTGTGTGTACACGTGTACATATACCCACATACATATGCATACACATCTTATATATACACAAACATATACACACATACATGTGCACACATATATACAAGAAGTGTATATCATATGTGTGTATGTAATTTATATATAATGGATAAAGATATATATTTTATATGTATATATACATGTAGATGGATACATAGAACATATGTATATAAATCTAGAACAATTAATATGTCTACTTAGGCACCGGACAAAGATTTCCTATTTAGAGTTTTAACAACCTATGTGAATATATATATATATATATATAAAATACAAAATAATTTCTTTTTTTTTATTTATTTAAAGCAATTGGGGTTAAGTAACTTGCTCAAGGTTACACAGCCAGGTGTTTCTGGGTGGGTGCTAAGTGTCTGAGCCCGGGATTCGATCTCCAGGTCTTCTCAACACTGGAGCCGGTGCTCTTACTTGCTGTGCTACCTGGCCGCCCCTCAAAATAATTTCTTAATGTGTCTATATTTTACTTCAGCTCAATTCAGTATGCATTTATTGCCTGATTGTTGTGTCAGAAGTTATTCAGAAAATTAAAGGAAATACAAGGACAAGAATAAAAATCCTTCGCCATCAAGCAGTTCTTAATAGAAGTGCTTTAATATGTAAAAGACAAGAAAACACAAGTTAATTCCTAGTATACAAGTAATACTTAACTAATTTCTTGAAGATGTGTATCATACACCTACAGAGGTTGGGGAGCATCATGGAAGGATTGGTGCCAAGAAGACCTGGGTTTGAGTCTTGCTTTGTATAGACTGTGTGATTTGGGGCAAATCACGTAGCCTCTCAGTGCCCCAAGCACCTCTCTAAGACTGGAACTTACAGGGGAGTTGCTGATCAACATTGATTCAGGGAATTTCCACACTAAGAACTAAGAAATTCCACAACTAGAACTTAGAACCATTAGATTATGAGCTTCTTGAGGGCAGGGACTACCTTTTGCCTCTCTCTGTATCCTCTGCATTTAGCATTATGCCTTGCATATAGTAGGTGCTTAATAAAAACTTATTGATTGACCGACTGATTCCCCCCACACTAATGAAATCACAGTTCTAGACCAGGAACAGACTTTATCTATATCCATATCTTATGGATATAGATTCTGTCTCTCTCTCTCTGTCTCTCTTTCTCTCTCTTTCTCTCTGTCTCTCTCTCTCCACACACACACACACACACACACACACACACACACACACACGTGTGTAGTTTTGCTGCAATTCTAACAATCTGTAAGACAGTTGTGAGCCAGGAGTGGGGGGAGGGGGGAAAGGGGATTAGAAGAGACAAAAGAATGCTTAACTGTGTAGCCAAGGAATCTGTCTTGCAATAGATTGCATACAGAGAGATGATCATGTTGCCAAATGAAGACTTTATCCATATGGGTAGCTAACACAGGATGACAAGGCTGTGATAGAACCTCTGGTCTACTGAGGGTCTCAGGGCTGTCTAAGGGGCACAAGCTGAATTCTGCCTCACCTTTGATTGGTTTTCCAAATTGTGCAGGTTTAGGGGCAATGCTTAGCTTTTGGGGAGGGGGAAAGGGAGATGATTAACATAAACGTTAATGTAACTGACTCATTAATATCATACTATTTTAAAGCAATTTACTGGAATTTTCCTGAGCCACAGATTAGAAAACAAGCTGAAAGCAATTCATGGAATTTTATTAGAGGTAATTCATCAAAATTCAATTTAATCAATTGGACTCAGAAACAGGGTTAAAGAATAAACTTCTTTTGTTACATTGCTGTATGGTAACAAGGATGGAGACTTTTTTCTCTTAAAGACCACTGACCTACAAAGAAGAAAAAAACAGATGGAATTGGTTCCCCACCCCCACCCCCCATGGAATCTTGCAGTCAGGTATAATGGGAAAAGTGATGGGTTTGACCTCGTGAGAGACCTGAATTTGAATCCTGCCTCTGACACTTACTTACACTTACTATGGATGATTTATGTAGCCTTAGTCTGTATTTTCTTATCTGCAAAATGGTTATGATCACAATGCAATACCTATCTCACAAGGTGCAAGAGATAATGCATGTCTGTACTTTCTAATGGAGATTCATGTTAGCTGTTATTGTGTAATCCATCCGTCGTCTTAATCTGATTCATGAATTCCCCCTACAACATCACCGACAATCAATCATCCAGGTTCTTTTGAATACTTGAGTGATAAGGAGCTCATTACCTGAAAAGGCAGCCCCCAGAAATCTTGAAAGAGGTTGGGGAGGTTAAACTTATCCATTTTGAAAATTAAGAATAGAAAACACAAAATTTCATTCCATGATATAATACTCTTAATATTTATATATGTGCTCCACCTATACTCAGTTAAGGAAGGGATAGGGGAAAGAAAGACAGGGAGGAAAGACAACAAGCATGAATTATGTACCTGCTGTGTGCCTGGGCATTGTCCTGCATGCTTTGTAAATATTATCTCATTTGATGGTCACAATAACACTGGGAGGCAGATGGTATTATTATACTCATTTTATAGTTGAGGAAACTGAGGCAGACAAAGGTTAAGTGAATTGCTTTAAATAAATGCAATATAAAAAATGCAAAATAAAAAAAAAACAGGAGAAAATTTTAGTTGATCCAAAAGGTAAAGGGGAATAGTAGAGTTAATTGGATAGGAGGGGCAGTGACATGGTCAGATCTGCCCTTTAATCTGGCAACTATAATGCAGGGGCAGTTGGGTGTCACAGTGGAATGCCAGCCCTGGAATCAAGAGGACCTGAGTTCAAATTCGGCTTCAGACAATTACTAGCTGTGGCCTCTGAGCAAGTCACTTAACTCAATTTCTTTGCCAAGAAAAGCCCAGCAGTGAGAGATAGAGAAATTCCAGTTAAAATAACTGTAGACAAGGTAAAATATTTGGGAGGCTACCTGCCAAGACAAACTTAGGAACTGTATGAATGCAATTACAAACCAGTTACCACACAAAGTCAGATCTATACTAATCTGTTTGCCTCAGTTTCCTCATCTGTAAATGAGCTGGACAAGGAAATGGCAAATCACTCCAGTATCTTTGCCAAGAAAACCCCAAGTGGGATGGCAAAAAGTCAGACACAACTAATCAACTAAATGACAACATCAACATTGGCAGCTGCATTCCAGTGGTGCATTGGAGCGGGGAGACATTTGAGAGAGAGAGAAATTTGAAGGCTGATGCAATAGTACGGTATGAATGGCAGCCTATGAAAAGTAAATGGTATGGGAAAAGGAATGCCATAAAAAAGGTGCAGAGAGTTGGCCAATTGGAATAGATTAATTTGAATGGGATTACTGTGAAATATGCCCAGAAAAACAGGCTTCCCTTTTATTCTTGAAGCAGTCACAAGCCTTAGGAGCTTCCTGAGTGGTGGGCTAATATGGTCAGAGCTATGCATTAGGAGGATCAAGGTAGCCTTTTGGAGGATGGATTGGAGAAGTGAGAAAGTGGAGACAAGGAAAAAACTAGGAGACTTTTATAAGTCAAACTGAGAGTGACAGGGACCTAGTTTGGGGTGGCATTGACATGAGTAGAGAGAAGGGGATGGGTGAGAGAGATACAGTATCTATTGTCTATGTCAGGAAGCTCAACCAATCCTCTTCCATGCCTCCCCTTCACATGTACATGCATTTTCCTCCACTATGGCTAGGATTTGCTAAACAATAATAATATAATATATCACAGCATAAGAAGCAAACTCAAATGCTTTCACAAAGTACCAATCAAGTCAGTTAAATACTGACCTATTGGACACCCTACCTTTGAGCCACATCGGGCTGTCCAAAGACTCTGCTCATCCCATCTTCTCCAGCAAATTGCCCCCTCTATCATTTCTCTTTATTAATGTTGTCTCTCTCATTGGACCATAGACTCCTTGAGAACAGAAACTCTTTTTTGCCTGCCTTTGTATCCCCATAACTTGGCATAGTTTCTAGTATATAACAGGCACTTAATAAATGCATATTGACTGACTGACCTTCAAATCACATACAACCCTTTGTCCATATGAATATGTACTTGGACTGACAAGTCTTTGTGAAGAGAAATAAAGATTTAGACAAAGATAGTACAAAGGATTATTAATAAAGAATTATAAAACTAGCCATTTGAATTGGAGACAACTGGTGTGTCATTTACATGTCATTAAGTATATCTGATCTTTTATTATGATTTATCTATTTGTGTGTGTGTGGTTTGTTTCCCCAAAGAGATTTATGGATAGGAACTTGTCCATCCCTCTTTGTATTCCTAGCAATTAACATAGTGATAGTGGTTTTAATACTTAACAAATATTGAAAGATGGAGAAGGAGGAAGAGTGACCCTCCACTCACCCATGCCTCTTGGTGGCATGGCGGTGCGCAAAGGCTATGTTAACACAGTCTAAGCTAGACAGTCTTTTTTTAAGCTTTTTGGAGGGCAATTGGGGTTAAGTGACTTGCCCAAGGTCACATGGCTAGTTTTTGTGTTAAACGTCTGAGGTCAGATTTGAACTCAGGTCCTCCTGACTCCAGGGCTGGTGCTCTATTCACTCTGCCACCTAGCCACCCCTAAGCTAGACAGTCTTACCAAGCTGGAAAGGCTTCAAGCATGTGGTGTATATCTGAAATGTAGCTAGGTGCACAAAGGTTTGTCACCAGAGGGTTACCCACCAGGAATATTTATTTAATTTTTCTAATTTATTAATATCATCCACAAAGTCTTTCTGAGTCCTTGACATGTTGAAGAATATGAGAATTGTCATCCTCCTTTTCACTCTCTTCCTTATCCTTTCTAAAAAACTCTCTTTTAAAAATGCAGATAATTCCTGAAGGGGCAAAATATTAATTCCCTAGTATCTTTGTATGAGTGAGTTTGTCATGCACTCTTAATCAGGGGACATGAGAGGAACAGAATATTGTAGGGAGCACTGAGTTTATGGAATAGAAGGAATGCTTAAACTGAGTGAGGTAGCCAGTGGCTAATGGAGAATCAAAAGGAATAAAGAACAAAATTTAACTATGTGACATTTTACATCCGTCCTGCATCTCTCCACCAAAACTCAAGGTTTGGTAAGTGGCTCTCTATCTTTATAAGCGAAATCCATCAAAATGGAAAGAATTTTGTGTTTAAATGTATTCTTGGTAGTGGCCAGGAGAATTGCTTTTGATACTAATTTTTCTCTTTCTTTTTCTCTTTTTCTTTGGCCTTCTCCAGTGTGATAATGCAAAAGGGCTAAAAGCATTCTATGATGCAATAAAATATGGGCCTAATCACCTCATGGTATTTGGAGGAGTCTGCCCCTCAGTCACATCCATCATTGCTGAATCTCTCAAAGGATGGAATCTGGTACAGGTAAGAAAGGTATAAATACAGCATCTGTTACTGGTTGAATGAAAATTATTTTTAAAAAATTCAAGTAAATGATAAATACATCTTTAAAAGTAAGCTTGGTTGGTTTGATTTTTTTTTAACTCAGTGGCATTTTCTGATTCAAATATGAATGACTTAGATTTTCTCCCATAACTAGTACACATTTTGTGTTAAGTTGTGAGCTTAGAGAGGAAAATGAGCTCTTTCAGACCCCTGGGGTACCAGTGTTACTATTGTTTGCAAGTTCGGTTCATAAAATGTGTTGGTTTGTTATCTGCTGGCTGACAGGCAGGCAACGGAGAGCATTAAGGCTATAACTTTTTGTCACGTCATTGGCAAAGCTTTTGGAGATTCAGATGCCATGGCCTTAGAAGTCAAGCAGGACCAAGATGACCAGGAGTCAAAACTTTTGGAAACAAATGTCTTTCTAAAGCAGGGAGAAGGGAGAGGGGAAAAGAGGCATTAGAGAGCCATAGAAAAAAATGGCAGAGCTGAAGGGAAGTTGTAGCTAGGAATTCTGGAATCCTGTACAGGTATGCATTGACGGTGGGGAGGGAAAGGGGCCGGGCAAAGGAGTACCATACTTAGAAGTGGGAAAGCTCTAGGCTCCATCTTTCTTGTAGAAGTCTCATCTTCATTGCTGTCATGGGGGGCTTTCATGCAAACTGCTCACTTTTGGGGTGAAGTTGCAAGAAGGAAGGTGCAGCCTGCCTGCCACCGAAGTGGGCCTCCGTGCCCCACAGTACAGCCAATGATCCCCAAATGTTAAGAGGAGATGGCAGGGACAGGGAGAGGGAAGTAGCAGAAAGAGCATCAGAGGTCTCCCTTGACGTCAGAGAAGTGTGAAGACATGAAACAGATACATCAGCAGGCCATGGCATCCCCCAGGAGTCACATTATGGATGCTGGCTGACTGTGGCATGGGCCAAAGAGATGTACCAGAGAAGGAGGATCAGGACCCTATAGCTTGGCACCCTAGAGCAAAGCCTCCAGCTTGTTCTAATTATAGCTCTGATCTAAAGGCAAGTGATATGGTGATAACACACTAAGAATAAGAAGATCCCAGTGTGCATACATAAAGCTAGAGTCAAGGAAGAGTGGCATCCTTTAGAAGATCTCATGGCACAAATGAGCAAGAGAAGGTAGAGGGAAAAACACCTGGAGGGGAGGGAGAAGAGGGATCTGTGCAAGGGAGTGTCAAAAATGGCGGGTGGACTCTGGAGTGAAGAAAAGAGTAGAAAACCAAAGACGGGGCCTCATCCAATACACAGAGAGTGGAAAGAGGGAGAAGAATTAAAGAAAGGGAAAGAAGGATTGGTCAGGAACAAAGAAGGAAATCCAGGAGAGTCCAGGGGGTCTATGGATAGATTTCAGGGGAAGAGGATCCAGGAACTTGAATAACAAAAAATTACATCTTTGTTTTCCCTAACCCCTAATTGGAATTTGAGATTTCTTTTAATTATTCAAAAACATTGTTCTGAGAAGGGGCTCATGAGTTTCACCAGACTGCTAAAGGAGTCTGACGTAAAAAGGTTAAGAACTTCTGGTGCAGACCGTGCATTTGAGAAGTGGTTCATTTCTCATCTCACCAAATTACAGATTCTCCAAAGTGTAAGGTATCTCATGTGTCTGTCCCTCCTTGGCAACATCCTTGACAGGAAGTCATCCATCCTCCATTTGAGGACCTCTAGTGATGGTGAATCCATTCTCTCCTGAGGCAGCCTTTTCCATCTTGGATGACTGCATATTTTTTTTAGGAGTCTGTTCCTTTCATTGTCCCTGAGTCCGCTTCTTGTACCTTCCACTGTTATTCCTAATCCCATCCCCATGGGAACCTCCAAAACAAATTTAATTCCTTTTCTATATGGTAGTCTTTGAGGTCTTTAGCTTTTACAACCCCTTCCCTAATTCTTCTCTTCTTTAGGACAAACACGCCCAATTCCTTCAATTTGTGCATTCTTTCTAGTATCCATACCTTCAGGATACTCATTTGAACACAAGAAAACCTGAGTTTAAATATCGCTTCAGATATTTCCTAGCTGTATGACCCTGGAAACATCACTTTATTTCTTTTTGCCTCCATTTCCACAATTGTAAAATAGGGATAATAGAAGTCCCTACCTCCCAGGATTGTCACGAAGATCAAATGAGATAACATTTGTGAAATGTTTAGCACCATACCTGGTACATAGTAAGCACTTGTTCCCTTGCTTCCTTTCCTTCTCCTCCAACCTCCCCAGTAGTCTCATAAATCTTCTGTGGAGTCCTTACCAAAATGTGCCCAGAACTAAATATTTTAGCTGAAGACTGACCAGGGCAGAGTAGAGTAGAACTCAGCTTACCACACTTAACCTAGCGTAGCCTGAGTTTGCTTTTTTGGTTACTATAGAACAGTATTCACTCATATTGAGTTGGCAGCACAGTCAAAATATCCAGTCTCTTCCATACTAACTACTTTCTAGTCATGTCTCCTTTGTTCCATACTTTGAGGTTTAAAGACTCAACTGCAGCTGATTATCAAAAGTCATTTGGTGCTGGTTTTTATGATTAATAACTTGGGGCATTTTTCATTTGGTTGTTGGTAGCATGCATTTCTTTTTTTTGAAAACTGACTGTTCATATCCTTTGACTACTACCTATTGAATAGCTCTAGTTCTTATGTATCTTAATCAGTTTTCTCTGTATCCCAGCTATCAGAAATTTATCAGAGAAGTTGGATACAAAGATGTTTTCCCAGTAAAACATTACCCTTATGATTTCAACTTCGTTGATTTTGTTTATGCACAGTCATTGCAATTTTAGGTCATCAAAATTATCCATTTTATCTCCTGTGATCCTCTCCATTGCTTATTTGGTTAAAAATTCTTTCCCTATGTGTAAAAAAATGAAAGCTATGTTCTTCCCTCCTCCTGTAATACATTTATGATATGACCCTTTCTATCTACATTGTGTATCCAGTAGGAGTTTATTGTGGTATATATGTGAAATATTGGTTTAAATCTAATTTCTACAAGACTGTTTTCCAATTTTTCCATAAGCTTTCAGGACCATGTAGCTAGGTGGCACAGTGGATAGAGTGCCAGGACTGGAGTCAGGAAGGCTTATCTCCCTGAGTTCAAATATAGCCTCAGACACTTACTAGCTGTGTGACCCTAGGCAAGTCACTTAACCCTGGGTTTGCCTCAGTTTCCTCATCTGTAAAATGAGTTGGAAAAGAAAATGGCAAACCACTCCAGTATCTCTGCCAAGAAAAGCCCAACTGGGGTCACAAAGAGTCAGACACAACAGAAAAGACTGAACAACAAACAAAACAAAAATTCTATTGTATTTATTTATTTCTAAATCACAAAATCACTGAGTTAGAATCAGAAGGGATATTAGAGGTCATCTAACCCAACACTATAATTTTATAATTGAAGAAACTGAGTCCCAGAGATGTGATGTGAATTATTCAAGGCCATACAGAAAGTAAATGATAAAGATGAGATTTGAACTCAGATATTCTGATGCCAGTTCCAGAATTCTTTCTACTGTCCTTCACTGCTTTTGTACCTTATCTGTTTCACCAATTAACTTTTCTATTTTTAACCAGAACTAAGTATTTTTCATGATTACTGCTAGTAGTATAGTTTGAAATAGGTATCCTTCCTTCTCACTATTTTGCCATTATTTTCCATGACATAATTAACCTTTTGTTTGAATAGATACGTTTTTATTATTTTTTCCTAGTTCTATAAAACAATAATTTGGTTGTGTGATATGACGTTGAGTTTATAAATTACTTTAGATAGTATTTCCATTGTTATTATGTTGGAATGGCCCCATCATAAGCAACTAATATTTCTCCAATTATTTAAGTTTGTCTATAATTCTGTAGGTGGTTAGGTGGCTCACTGCACAGAGTGCTAGGCCTAGAGTCAGGAAGACTGATCTTCCAGAAGTCAAAATCTGGCCTCAGACACTTACTGGTTGTGACCCTGGCCAAATCACTTAACCTTGGGTTTTCCTCAATTTCTTTATCTGTAAAATGAACTGGAGGAAGAAATGGCAATCCACTCCACTATCTTTGCCAAGAAAACCCCAAATGGGAGTCACAGAGTTGGACATTACTGAAAATGACTGAAAAACAACATTTCTATTAAAAAAAAAGTTTTGTAAATGTATCCGTATAACTCCTGTGTAAGTCTTAATAGGTAGATTCCCAGAGCTATTTTAGATATTTTATTTATTTTTGAAAGGAATATTTTTTTCTCTCTTTCTTCTTTACTGGTAATGTACAGCAAAGCTGATGATTTTCATAGTTTTATTTTATACTCTACTATTTTGCTTAAGTTATTAAGGATTTCAATTTTTAGTTGACTTTTCAGGGGTTTTTTTGTTTTGTTTTTCTGCTTTTTGGAGGGCAGTTGGGGTTAAGTGACTCGCCCAAAGTCACACAGCTAGTAAGGGTGTCAAGTGTCTGAGGTCGGATTTGAACTTAAGTCCTCCTGACTCCAGGGCCAGTGCTCTATTCACTGCGCCACCAAGCCACCCCCTTTTCAGGGTTTTCTAAGCAAACCATCATATCTTCTGCAAAAAGCATAATTTTGTTTTTCTTTTGCCTTGATCTTCTTTTCTTGTACTATTAGGATAGCTGGATTTTCTAGAATTATGTCAAATAGTGATTTCAATGGATGTCCTTGCTATCTTTTTGTTCTGATTGGAAAACTCTAGCATTTCTCCATTGTAGATAATGGTAGGTCTTGGTTGAGAGATGGTATCTACCATATTCATGGATGATAAGTTTTTGTTCCTGTACTTCTTAAGGTTTTTAATAGAAATAATGTTTTAAAAGCTTTTTCTGCATCATTAATATAATCATTTCATTATTATTGTTTTTGTTATTAATAAGTTCTATTATGTTTATAGTTTTTCTAATATCAAATCATAATTTTAATATGTTGCTGTGATTTCTTTGTTATAGATGAATATTTTATTTAATATTTTTATTAATATTCATTAAAGATATTGGTCTTTAATTTTCTTTCTCTGTTTTGTCTTTCTCTCTATTTTATGTATCAAGATGATACTTTTTTTCTTAGAATTTGGCCGACTGTGTTCTTTTTTCATTTTTTAAAATAATTTATATAATATTGAAATTATTTGTTCTTTGCATATTTAATCAAGTTAATTTAAAAAAATCTATCTGGTATTGGAGTTTATTTTTGGTTTTACTTTTAGGAATCCATTTATTGCCTATTCATTGTTTTTTCCTGAGATTGGATAATTTACATTCTTGGCTTCCTGTTCAGTTAATCTAGGCATTTGCAGTTTTGAAAATCTCTCAGCATTTGATTTAAGTGATCGACTTTGGGCAGCTAGGTGACAATGGATAGGGTGCTGGGCCTGGAGTTAAGAAATTGCTGCTCAATTGTTTTAGTTGTGTCTGACTGCTTGTGACCGACCTCTCTTTGGGGTTTTCTCAGCAAAATTACTGGGAGGGGTTTGCTATTTCCTTCTCCAGCTCATTTTACAGATGAAGAAACTGAAGCAGAGTTAAGTGACTTGCCCAGGGTCACACAACTTGTGAGTGTCTGAAGCCAGATCTGAACGCAGGAACATGAATCTTCTTGACTACAGGCCTGATAATCTGTCCACGACAGCACCTCGTTGACCAAGAAGTTAGAAAGATCAGAGTTCAAATATGGCCTCAGACACTTACTAGCCGGGTTTCCATGGGCAAGTCATTGAAACTCTATTTCCCTTGGTTTCTTCAACTGTAAAATCAAAACAATAATAGCCTCTACCTCTGAGGGTTGTTTGTGAGGATCAAATTAAATAATAATTGTAAAGAAATTAGGACAGCCCTAGCATATAGTGAGTGCTATATTATTTATTAAATATATAATATTATAATATATATAATTAATATAATAGAATTCATTATTATATATTCTATAATATATGAATTATTATATCATATATTATGTTAGTTATTATTATTACTATATAATTGGGGAAATAGTTTGTAATAATTCCCTTTATCATCTCTTTATTTGTTGTGAATTTTTTTCTTTTTTTTTTTTAGAGGGGGAAGGCAGGGCAATTGGGGTTAAGTGACTTGCCCAAGGTCACTTGGCTAGTAACTGTTAAGTGTCTGAGGCTGGATTTGAACTCAGGTCCTCCTGATTCCAGGGCTGGTGCTCTATTTATTGCACCACCTAGCCACCCCTTATTTGTTGTGAATTTTCTTTTAAAAATTTTAATATTGATATTTTATCTACCTTTTTTGATGAGATTAGGTAATGGTCTATTTTAATTTAATTTTAAGGCTAAATTTATCAGTTCATTGGGGTTTTTTTTTCATTCTTTCAAACTTCCTCTTTGATTCTCAGAATTTTCATTTTTGTATTATTTTTATTTACCTTTTCTCATTTTTTTAGTTGCACGTGCCAGTTCATCAATATATTCTTTTGTTGCTGTTGTTGTTGAAAATCTTTCAAGATATAAATTCTCTATTAAGGAGCCCTTCAGCTATAGCCCAGAAGTTTAAGTGTGTCATTTCATTGTTGTCATTTCCTTGATAAAGTTATCTATTGTTTTCATGATTTATTCTCTGACTCGCCAATTCTTCGATTATTTAAGTTTAAGTTTTAATTGTTTCTTCAAATGTCCTTGGTCAATTGAAAATGTTATTGCACTGTTATTGAGAAAGTATGTGTTTAACATTTCTGCTTTTCTTATATGGAAACTCCCTTTCACCAATGTAGATCAGCTGTCTATCTGTAACTTAAAGAATTGTCTGTGTCTTTAAAAATTTCCTGGGGCACTGAAAGATTGAGTGACTTGTCTGTGGTCATACAGCATCTGAGAGAAGAGAGTAGGAACTAAATGCCTACTGAATTCCCAACATTTGAGGGTCACAGAATAGAGGCTTTGGAATACCACCAAGACAGGTAGACCCGTGCTAAGGCACTGGTAATACAGCTCCCAGTAATTATGACTCAAATAAGTCAGTGATGCCTTCCCAGACCTCTTAAGAACAGAGTCTGTGTCCAGCTAAAAGTGTGGCCCCTCCTTCCTCATCTTCTCCAGGAGAACAAGAGAGATTCTTGTGATGGCAAAGTCCTAGCCTTGCCTTGTTACCCTACTAACCCCAACTCCTAAAATATCTAAAGCAAGTTCACTTTGAGGGCCTCTTTAATTATTTAGTAATTTTAAATATTGAATTATTTGTGAAATGTGCTGGAGATACAAAGACAAAGCCAAAACAGGTCCTGCCCTCAAGGAGCATACACTTTCTCTTTCTTTAGCCTTCCATGCTCTCCTATATCTAATTCATCAGTGTTCCCTGTATATGAGCTCTTGAAATTGCCTGAAGTTTCCATACCCGGTGCCCCTCGCTTGGTTTTATTTATACACAGTCAAGGGTCGGCATTTATTAAGCACCGACTCTGTACCAGTTCTTCCCCTTTATGATTGAGAGCCACATTTTGCAAATTCATAGCTATTTCATGGAACACACAAAAAGCACAAAATTAACTGAAATTCCTCTTGCCTTCTCTCCTTCTGGGAGGGAGATGCTCAGGCCTCTCTTGTGCTTATTGTCAGACCTTGTGGGTTTTTATTGGGAACGGTGGTAAAATGCATGTTAGCCATACT
>NW_027185764.1:5026520-5048765 GCF_028583685.1 Petaurus breviceps papuanus
ACCAAGGAATCCACTGCCACCTCTATGCTGATGACTCCCAAACCTCCATGTTCGGTTCTTTTGTCTCCTAAATTCCAGTACCACACACCTCCCCCTGCCTGCTTCATAGATAGACCTGATGTCCCATAGGCATCTCACAATCAACATGTCACAAATGGAAGTTACCTTCTTTCTTTCCCTTCAATCTACACCTCATCCTAACTTTTCTACTTCTGACAAGGATATTTTCCTAGTTATCCAGATTTACAAATCAGAAATCTTCTTTCTTACTTAACTCCCCCTTCTACAGGAGTGACAAGTCTTACTTATCCTGTCTCCACATCATCATAATTAAAGCTTTCATCACCTCATATCTGTATCGCTGCTTTTGCTTCCCAATTGGTCTTCTTGTATCCCAACGTTCTCCTCTAAAATTCATCTTCCACACACGTCAGATTGTTATTCCTAAAGCTGACCGTGTCAATGTCATCAGAAAGTTTCCATAGCTCACTATTACCATGGATTTTCAACCTTTTTTTTCTGACATGGACCCATTTGGTACTCTGGCAAAACCTCTAGACATCATCTTAAAATAATGTATTGCTACCTACATTCTCAATCGAAAAAATGCTCAATTTCAGTTAAAGATAAGTAAAAATAAAGATATAATTTTTTTACTATCCAAGTTTATAGATTCCCTGAAATCTACCCATAGGCCATAGATCCTTGGTTAAGAACCTCTGCTCTAGGATAACATATAAACTCCTCCATTTGGCATTTGAAGCTCTTTAGTCTGAATCCAGTGTATCTTTGTAGGCTGATTATTCATTACTCTTTCTTGGCACTTCCTGTTCCAGAAAGACTATCCCATTAACTTGTGTACTTTCATTTCTGTGCCTTTGTATAGACTGTAGGCCATATCTGAAATGTTCTCCCTCTTCATCCTTATCCCATTGGAAATCCTACCTCACTTCAAGCCTTGCACTATATGCCACTTCCAGCAGGAGGCCTTTCCTGATGCCCCCAGTTATCCATGCTCCCCTGAAATTACTGTGTATATATTTTTATATATACATATCTGTTTACATCCCCCTCGTAGAATGTAAGCTCCTTGAGGGAAGGGACTATTTCAGTTTTATCTTTGAATATACAACACCTAACAAAATGCCTGAAATACAATAGGAACTTAATGACTACTGGATTGAATTTCCAATTTTGGGGTCACAGGAAAAGAGTGGGTTCAACCAGAGATTGAGTATGGTCAAGAGAGGTAGACCAGTACTAAGGCATTTGGATTATAGGTCCCCAGAATTGTGACTCGGTTAGGTCAGTGCTGCCTTCCTAAAACTCCCAGAAGCTGTCTGTGTGTTATGGCCCCTCCTTGGTCGTCTCACCCCAGGGAGCAAGACAACTTCCAGTGATGGCAGAGCTGTAACCTTGGTTTGTCACCCTACTAACCCAAGTTAAAGGAAGTTTACTTTTAGGCCTTCTCTAATTGTCTCAAAGGTAATTAAAAAACCGCCCTGGCCATTGAAGAATGAATAAAGGAGAGGCTAAGACCGAAGATGAATTTCATGCATTTCATGATGTTGCTCAAATTCAGAGCGTTGTTACCGTCTTGAGAGCAGAGATTATTTGTCTTTTGTCTCTCTTTGTATTCCCAGTATTTAACACAGTGCTACTACAAAGTAGGTGCTTAATAAATGCTGGTTGACTGACTGACCTTTGACTGTGTACAAACAAAACCAAGTGAGGGAAGGGAGCAGCTAGGTAGTGCAGTGAATAGAGCACCAGCCCTGGAGTCAAGAGGACCTCAGTTCAAATGTGGCCTCAGACACTTGACACACTTGCTAGCTGTGTGACCTTGGGCAAGTCACTTAACCTCAATCACCTTGCCTTCCTCCTTCAAAAAACAACAACCAAGTGAGGGGCAGAGGATATTGAAGCCTCAGGCAATTTCAAGACCTCACATGTAGGGAATGCAGAAAGGTCTAGATGTAGGAGATAGGAGGAGATAAAGAAAGAGAAAGTCTATGCTCCTTGAAATAGGAACTGTTTTGGTTTTGTAATTGAAAAAATCTATTTTCAAAAGGTGTAGTAACATCAATTACAGTGGCAATGTGGTTCTTATGGTTAAAAATTATTAAGTCCAGTCAATGGGCCTCTTCCAACCCTAGAACAATCGAATTTCCCCAACCTTCAGTACTTTCTAGCACTCTGATGGCCTTCACTTAGTCTATTTAAAATGGCGTGCTACAGTCAGGCAATAGCCTCACTCACTAGAGGACCACAATGGTGGGTGACCTGTGAGGATGCTTTACTTGGTGCCCCAGATACTACCACAGTCCCTTTGCCCAGAATCGAATCTCCTGGCCCCATTCAACAGAACACCATTGAATCTAGTTCATCGCCATAGAGAAATCCTGGTGTAGAAACTTCCCCCACTGAAACAAATCAGCACTCTTATTATATATAGATAGTATATAAAGACTTATAAAAAGAGTTATATTAAGAACACAGAGCTTAAATGACTGGCCCCTGGCCATCGAGCCAATTAAGTGTCAGAAGCAGACCTTGAACCCTGTTTTTTCTGACTCTGTCCAAAACAACAGACTGCCCTTCTCCATAACAGCACCTAAAACATACACAACTGCATAACAGCACCAAAATTATTTTCAGAACAAAAGAAGGGGTTTGATTAGATTAAATTCAATCAGACAACTATTTATTGAGCAATGAATAGAACCCTCACCTGGGCAATGGGAGGAAAATCAACTTTAGATGTGACATAGTATCTGCTCTCATGGAACTTGTGGTTTCATTGGTGGGGAGACACACACAGAGCCACCATGCTAAATACTATGTAAGTATTTTGGAACTATGTGAAGCAAACTGTTATATAAAGTCTGAGGGAGAAAAGGTCTTTACCAATGGTGGAAGCTGCAATTAGGCATGACTTCATGGAGGAAGATCCTTTTGAGCTGTGTTTCAAAGGATGTGTAGGAATTAAATAGATAATGAGAAGGGAGGATGCCCCAAGCACAGGGTACACGGTAACCCAAGGTGAAAAGTCAAGGAAGCACAGGGTTTATTTGGAGGACAGTGAATAGTATAGTCTGGCTGTTTTGGGTAGATCATTCTTTCCTTTTATACTATGATGACCCATGAATTCCTCAGTGAGGATACTCTCTCTGTTGATACAGATTTCACCTCCTCCATACCTTTATACCGAGTATATTCTTTATCTTTGTTTTCTTATAAATTCTGGCAACCTGCTCAGCAAAGGCAATCCTCCTCCCATTTGCACCTTGGAAATCATAAGATCATAGAATTAGAGCAGGATATTGGAGGCCATCAAGTCTAACCCTCTTCTCTCGTTTTTATATATGAGGAAACTGAAGTAGAAAGAGGTCAATTGACTTGCCCAGGCTTGCACAACTAGTAAGTATCAAAGGCTGGATTTGAATTCAGGTCTTCCTACTCTTAAGTCCAGTGCTTTCTCTACAGTACTCCCTAACTGCATCAGAAAGACTGAGAAAAAGCAGTGAGGGCTTCAAGCGATGAACAATAAAATCTGTGAGATTCAGAATCTCCAGAATTTAATGAGTCAAACTGGAAAGAATTGATTCCACTGGTGCAGCAGGTGAAAGGAAGGTTGACCCCTCCTACAAGCATCTCAAAGCATAAGACTCATGCTGAAATTCCTGGTTATACCCACCCACCTCTTCAGGACAGACCAAAAAGTCTTCTCTTTACCCAACTTCCTCCTCCCTGTGCCCATACAGTGATTGTGATTAAAAATAGCTAAACCTCTCCCTGAATGTTCAGGATTTTTTTCTCCTAATTTGGGACTCTGAGCTACTTTAATTTTGCTACCAATTTTCTATCAGACAAACTCAATAAAACAGCAGAAGAGGGAACCACATGAATTTCACTGTGCCATTGTATTGTCTCAGCCTAAAAGAGCTAATTATTATGAGAAGGTGTGACTGATTAAATGTCCAGAGACAAATGGGATGGAAAAGAGAGGGCAGTTACAAATATCAGACAGCAAACTGTACTCACTACAGGGAACCCAGCATCACCAGAGTAATAAGATCACAGGATAATAGATTGAGACCTGGAAGGGACAGTAGAGGTCAACTCATCTAGTTTCATCCTTTTAAAGATAAAGAAGCTGAAGTCAAAGAGACCCAATACCTTGCAGGCCTTAGGTTACGTAAGTACTATTTAGCATTCAGGATTCAAACTGAGATCCTCTGACTTTGTGGTCTTTCCGCTGGACCCTGGTTGTCCGTCCATTATACATTATTCTTGATATTCATGTG
Source organism: Petaurus breviceps papuanus (assembly GCF_028583685.1). Classification (NCBI taxonomy): domain Eukaryota; kingdom Metazoa; phylum Chordata; class Mammalia; order Diprotodontia; family Petauridae; genus Petaurus; species Petaurus breviceps. Next base: position 5,030,828 of record NW_027185764.1, read on the forward strand.
GTCTATCCTCCTTTGAGGATCAGAGACAACATGGTTAAGAAAAAAGAGTGCTAGACTTATATTTAGACCTGGGTTTGAGTCTTGGCTTTGCCACTTACTACATTTAGTACTTTATACTTATTTTGCCCCTTGATGACCTTGGCTAAGTTATTTGACCTCTAGAACTCAACTCAGTTCTTTCATCTGTAAAAATAAGCATGGTAGACTAATTGACCTCTAAGATCTTTCCAGCTCTAAATCTATGATTTTATGTCTTTTACTCTGCTTGCATATAAACCATCCTTGGTAAAATGCTGGAGCCTACTTACACCCACCATGGGCCTTTCCATTTCCTTTCAAATTGTTTGTAATTGTAATTCTTCCGAGATCATAGTGTTCCATGATTCATAGCCATAAAGCATCACCAGGAAATCCTTCTACACACTGAAAATATTTAATGCAGCAACTCCTTCCTCCCAAGGCTCTGAGTAAGTTGTTAGAATACTGGGGCATTTCAAACTAACTTCTGTTTTTAAAAGCACAGTCTTTATATAGGATCACCTGTTGCTCCTTTCCAGACATTAACCGATCAAGTAACAAAGTAAGGTGACCTGACTGGGGAGAATGGAGAGAGAATTTGCTAGAACCTTTTAGCTTGTTCAACACGGTCAAATCCTGTTGAGTTAAAACACTAAGAGCATCTCAATGATCATGTCACTTATTTCGGATTCTTTTTTCACATTCAAAAATATTTTGAGGCTTAAAGTTCAAAACCATATCTGTGGCAAGGCCCTTAGCCCATGGGTCTGCTCCAACAGGCATCATTCCAGGTTATAAGTGAAAGGACTTAATTTTATGTTTCTGCTGTTCCAGGGTTCTTGTCTATTTCCCATGTAAGCCCAGTTGCATCTTTGCCATTTTATGCCTTTTACTATGTGATCCTAAATCTCAAAAGTGAGATAGTCCTTGCCTTAAAGATGCCGGTTTTCTTCTGAGGGTATATAGCACGGTGACAAATTTTAATATTGCAGGCTATCTATAAAGTAAATGCACAGTAATTTGTGGAGCAGAGTTCCTACCAACTGGGGAAATCAGGAAAAAAGGTGGTAGCATTTGAGCTGAGCCTGGAAGGAAAGAACTGCAGAGCATACAAAGGCACAGAGGACAGGCTGTCAATAAACATTTTTTAAGCACCTACTAAGATAAGACCAGAAAGGCTGGGGATGTCCGTGTTCAGTATCTTACAATGTCTGAAGGGCTGTCCTGTGAAAAAATGATTAGATTTGCTTGTCCCCAAAGGGAAGAACTGGAAGAAATGGTTTAAAGAAATAGAGAGGCAGATTTCAGCTCAGTAAAAGGAAGTGTTTCCTAATAATCAGAGCTGCCCACCAAAAGGGAATGTGCCAACTCATAGATGAGCTAGGATCCTCTTAATGAAGGTGAGAGACTGAATAGTAATAGAGACTAAATGAACATTTCAGACATGTTGTAGAGTTTCCCAGAACCTCCTTTCTGAAGAAGGGCTCACACCTTTAGATTTTGCCACCATGTTTTAGCCGCCTTCTCCCAAGGTCCCTGTGGACTTCTACCCCCTTTCCCCCCATTGGTAAGTTCTTCCCTGAATTTCATTTTCAGGAAGGGCCCAGACCAGTAATCCTTTACTCTCTAGACTTCAACACCATCCCTTGCTCCATCTTCTACCCCCTCTCCCCACCTCTCCCTTACTGCATCTTTTCAGATCCCCTTTTTATATTATCTTCCCCCATTAGAATGTAAGCTACTTTGGGGCAGCTTGGTGGTGCAGTGAATAGAGCACTGGCCCTGGAGTCAAGAGAACCTGAGTTCAAATCTGGACTCAGACATTTGACACTTATTAGTTGTATGACCTTGGGCAAGTCACTTAATCCCAATTCCCTTGCCAAAAAAAAAGAAGGTAAGCTATTTGAGGACAAGGAGCATCTTTATTTTTGCCTGTATTTGTATCTCCAGTGCACAGCACAGTGCCTGGAACATAGTAAGCATTTTATAAGTCTTGTTGATTTGACTTGGTGTGAATTCCTGCTTTAGGGAGGGGTTGACATAGATGATCTCTGACATTTGTTCCAACTCTGAGATTCTGTGTTTCAGACTTGTTGCTGCAACTGGATCTTGTCATTGTTTCTTATCCCATGTTTCCCAAGCATGGAGCCTGCACTACAACCATCATTCTCACAAGTTCCAAATCATGACCTCTTCCATCTTCCTCACCCCACATCTACTGAGCTGCCGAGTCTGGTCCATTCTACCTTCTACTATAACTCTTCTCTTCTTGTCTTCTCTATGTCCCTCATTACCCATCTTAGGTAAATTGGGAGTGCTTCTGGTTGCCACCTCCAAAGATCAATAATCCCCTTCTCTCTGTCCATATGGCCACTGCCCTTATTCAGGTCTTCCTTACCTCATACCTGAACTATTACAATGTCCTCCCAATTTGTCTCCCTCCCTTGAGTCTCTCCCTAATTTAACCCATCCTCTACATAACAGTAAAAATGATGTCCCTTAACCACAGGATCATATGATCATAAATTTAGAGACAGAAGATAACTTTGACATTCCTTGTTTACAGATGAGGAAATTAAGTCTGAGAGACCTGAAGTACCTGGTTGTGATTTAACCTCAGGTCTGACCATATCACTTCTTTACTAAGTAAACTTTAGGGGCTTTATATTACCTCTAGGATCAAATACAAATTCCTGTTTAACATTTAAATTCCTTCACAACTTGACTCTGACCTATCTTTCCAGACTTATTATCCCCTTAATGCACTCTAGTCTTCTTGCTGTTTACTGTAAATGATATTCTTTCTATTGCCTCCAAGCCCCAAGTCTTTGTGCAGACTGTCCGCCATGCCTGGGATGCATTCCCTCCTTGTCTCTGCCTCTTTGGATGCCTAATGTCCTACAAATCTCAGATTCAGTGGCACCTCCCACAAGAGATCTTTCCTGATGGGGTGGCTAGGTGGTGCAGTGAATAGAGCACCCGTCCTGGAGTCAGGAGGACCTGAGTTCAAATCAGACACTTGACACTTAGCTAGCTGTGTGACCTTAGGCAAGTCACTTAACCCCGATTTGTCCTGCCCTCCCCCCTCCAAAAAAGCAGAGAGAGAGAGAGAGAGAGAGAGAGAGAGAGAACTTTCCTGATCACACAGCTACTAGAACTCCCTTAAATTAGGTCATTTTTTTCTGTATGTATTTTATAGATCCTTATCTATGTACATGTTCTGTCCTCTGATAGAATACAAATTCACTGGGGACAAGAAAGGTTTCATTTTTAACTTTGCCTGGCACATAGTAGGTGGTTAATAAACATACAGCAGACAAGATGATTGATTGATTGACTGAGCATACCCCCAACATGGTCATTAAGCCTCTGCCTGAAGACTCTCAATGAGAAGGAACTCACAACTTGCCAATTTAGTCCATTCCAATTATGGAGAGCTCTAATTTGGAGGAAGTTTTTCCTGACATGAAAACTAAATTTGCCTCTTTGCAACTTCCACGGATCATTCCTGTTTCTCCCCTCTGGGGTTATATAGAACAAATATAATTCCTCTTCCACATGACGGCCTTTCAAATGCTTGAAGACAGCTATTATTTCCCCCCGAGCCTTCTCTTCTGTAGGCTAAACACCCCCAGTTCCCTCAACCTATTTTTATTATTTTTTAATGTATTGCTATTAGATTTCATCTCATTAAATTCAGGTCATTGTTTTAGCCTGTCAAGATCCTTTTGGATCCTGACTCTGTCATCTAACATGTGAGATATACCTCCCAGCTTCCTGTCACTTCCATATTTGATAAGCATTCCTTCTGTGCCTCCATCCAAATCACTATTAAAACACTCAACAGCACAAGGCTAAGGATAGACCCCAGCAAGGAGCTAAAGCATCTTGCATGCCTCAAGCTCCCATCCGGATACAGCCCACACAATCCATTCCTCAGCCATCATGTGTCTTTATGAACATGGTGGCTCAGTGGATAGATCACTGGGCTTGGAATCAAATCTGGCCTCAGACACTTACTAGCTGTGTGACCCTGGGCAAGTCACTTATCCCCGTTTGTCTCAGTTACCTCATCTGTAAAATGAACTGGAGAAGGAAATGGCAAACCACTCCAGTATCTTTGCCAAGAAAACCCCAAAATACGGTCATAGAGAGTCAGACATGAATAAAAATGACTGAACAATTGTCCATGTGTATAAATGAATTAATTTTCAAGTTGGCATATAGGAGCTGTCCAATTGGGGCAGGAGGGAAGGAACAGAAAGCCTTATTCTCAGGTAAAAAAAATCATAATAGAATGAGTTATGTCCCTCCTTACCCATCTTAGGTAAATTGGGAGTGTTTCTGGTTACCACTTCCAAAGATCAAAAGGGGCCTCCATTTAAAGACAAGAACTCTAATAACCCTTTTAGTTCCCAATACTACTAAGAAAGACTGTCCTCTTTGTTTCTGGCCTTTCTTCAGTGTCTATTTCCTCTAGATATACATGTATGATACAGAGCATAAGGTGTATACAGAGCACAATGAGACATGAGGGACCACGGATACAATGCAATATTACTTTGACCGCTTTTCAGAAGGCTCAGATGTGTGTTCCTTCTCTAGTTTCCTTCACAGGCCTTGCCTGAAAGATTTGCATTATCAGCAATCAATTCAGCCTTCACTGAAGCAGGCATTGGGGGGAGGACTAAGATTCTCATCCAAACTAGTCAAAGCTTCATTTTTGTGGCATCCCAAGTTTGTTTCAGCCTGAATAGTGTCAGTAACTCAAGAGAGAGACGAAAAATACATTGGAGATCTGTGGATGGTGCAGAGAGAGTTCTTGTGATCTGTTCATTTTTCCTATTGTTTGTATATTATACGGACTTAACTATAAAATAAAATTAGACACGTAGGTGGCACAGAGAATAGAGCACTAGGTGTGTGGTCAGGAAGAATTGGGTTCAAATCTAGCCTTCAAATAAATACTAGCTGTGTGAACCTGGGGAATTCACTTAACCTTGTTTACCTCAGTTTCCTCACCTGTAAAATGAGCTGGAGAAGGAAATGGCAAACCATTCCAGTACCTTTGCCAAGAAAACCTCAAATGGGAGTTCACAAAGAGTCAGACAGGACCAAAATGACTGAACAACAACAACAAAATAAAATAAAATTTATAAGAGAAAAAAATGAGGCAGTGTGGGCAATAGAGTTCGAGATTTGAAGTCAGAGATCTTGAGATCTAATCCTGGCTCTACCATGTACTACTCATGTGACCAAAGAGAAATCACTTCCCTTCCCTGGACTCCAGTTTCTGTAACATAAGGGGGCTGGGCTAGATGACTTCTGAAGTCTCCTCCTTCCTTAAATCTGTGACCCCAAGAAGACAACTTAATGGAAGGAGGGGATTTTATACTGCCTACTTTTCTAGTCTTATTATACATGCACTTTGACCTTCTTGCTTTTCTTTGCATGTGACATACCACCAGTACACGCTGTTCCCTATTCATGGAATATGTTCTCTCCCCACTCTGCTTCTTTTATCCCTAATGTCCTTCAAAATTCAGTTCAAATTGATTAATAATGAGGACTGGTAAAGGGGGCAATAGACAAAAGAAAGGAGTCAAGAATTACTCTAAGGAATAGTTTGGGGGATCAAGGAGATTGATGGTACAATTGAAAAAAATAAGTCTACCAAGGGAATGGGTTTGGAGTGGTTGGGAGTAGGTAGGTAGTGGATTTGATTTTAACCTTGCTAAGACAAAATGATGGGATATTCATATATAGATAGCTAGCAAGCAGTTTAGAGTTGTGGGAATGGAATTCTAAAGAGAGACAGCTGGGCTGCAGAAGTAGATTTGGAAATCACCTTCATAGCAGTGATAGTTAAAGCCAGGGAGTGGATGAGATCTCAGGGGAAGACAGACTAGAATGAGAAGAGATTTATCTTCCCGAACCAGCATCCTCTACAAGGTTTTGCTACTTTGACAAAGCTGATTTCATGGCCAAGTGTAGTTTTTTAAAGGATTAACTATTCCTCATTTAACACTGTCAGCTTGGAAACTTGTTGGGAATTTGGATGAATGCATTCAGTGACCTGAAATCCTTTCTTCCTAAATCCTTAATGCTGCGATTTTGACCCATTTCATCTTTCTTGTTCTGACCTTGAGGGAGATGAAGAGAGGCTGTTTAACATTCCTTTTAAAATAACTTTTTACTTTTTTTGAATAAGTTACTGTCAACCCTTTTAAGGGATAGGAATTGGACCTTTGATTTCCTTGGTGTAGGGAACTCCTACCAATGTGAGCTGGCACCTTTCCTTAAGCTTAGTAGTCTTAGCTGTGCAGAACATTGGGGGTTAGGTGCTATTCCTACAGGCACACAAGTCAGTATGAGTCAATGACAAGACTTGAACCCAACATATTTTAGCTTCAGAGCAAGTTCTCTCTCCATCTATTCTTCTTTAGGCTAAATAATCCCAGTTCTACCACACTTTCCCAAAGTCATTGTGGTCTACTTCCAAGCATTATGGCTTTTATTTCTGAGTTGCACTATTTATGCCTTTCCATGTAAAAATTTACCTCCCCACAAAATCTCACCATCTGTCCATTGGACAGACAGAATGCAGTAACCAAGCTCTGGAACATTATCTCCAGTACTAACTATAACAGTAGCGCCAATGGAGTTACTTTATTGTCTACAGAACAATCTGCTATAAAAATTCCATTCATCACCCACCCAAAATACATACTTTTATGCAAACTATTGTGAGTTGGTTTTTTTCCTTTAGTTCTTTCCTATACTTATCCCACACATAGAAATTATTTCAGTTCTTAGGGCATACATGGTCCATAGGTAGCTGATGTTGCATGTAAATAGGAAGTTACCAGCATCCCATATGAGTCCTTCAGTCTAGGCCCTAAATTTTAGGCAGTCAGGGCTGGTTGGCTGCTCCGAATTTGTGCACTGATGAACACCAGAAAATTGGAAGATTAGAGGCAACATAGTGTAGCGGAAAGGGTATGGGATTTGGAGTCAGAGAGCCTGGGTTTGATTCCTCGTGTTGCAAGTTAACAAAAAATTGAGGTAGCATCAGGATCCAGAAAGATCTTGATAGGCTAGAACTTTGGACTAAAACTAATAAGATGAATTTTAAAAGGAAAATATGGAAAGTCTTACACTTGGGCTCAAGAAATAAGTTTCACAAATATAACAACAGAGAGATATAGACAACAGTTTATCAGAAAGAGAGGGAGGGGATGGGTTGAGTATATTGCAAGCATCAACAGTATGACAGACAAAACTGCTTCTTGAGTTGCATTAAGAGAGGAAGAGTGACTGGGAATGTGGAGGTGATAGTTCCACGTTATCCTTGCCAAGTTAGACCACATCTGGAGTATTGTATCTGATTCTGGGAATCACAGTTTGGAAAATGCGCAGAGGACAATGATGCCAGGATAGTGAAGAGCCAGAATGGTGAAGTTCACATTAGATGAGGATCCATGGGAAGAACTGGAGATGTTTCACCTTGAGAAGAAAAGATTCAAGGGAAATAGGATGGCTTTCTTCAAGTATTTGAAGTTCTATATGGCCTCAGAGAACAGAAGCAGGAGCAGTCAAGGCAAGTAGAAAAGAAGCAGGTTTAGACTAGATGTTAAGAAACACTTAGCAATTAGAGCTGTGCATCACTGGAAAGAGCTGCCTTGAAAAGCAGTCAGCGAACATTCATCAAGCACTGTTAGGTGCCAGGCAATGTGTGAAGTGCTGAGGATACCAAAAGAGGGAGAAGACAGTCCCTGCTCTCAAGCTGCTTACAGTCTAAAAGCGGAGACAACCAGAAAATAGATATGTAAAACAAAAGAGTAAAAAGGAAATAATTAAGAGAGACAAGGCACTAGCATTAAGAAGGGGAGGGAAAGGCTTCCTGTAGAAGGAAGGATTTGAGCTGGGACTTAAAGGAAGCCATGTAATACAAAGGCAGAGATGAAGGAGAGTATTCCAGGCATGGGAGACAACTAGAGAAAATGCCCAGAGCCAAGAGATGCAGTGTCTTATTGGTGGAACAGCATGGAGCCGAGTGTCACTGGATGGAAGAGTGCATGGCAGGGACTAAGGTGTAATAAAATCATAAAGGTAAGAGGGGACAAAGTTATGAGGAGCTTTGAATGCTAACAGAAGAATTTTATTTGATCCTGGAGCTGATAGGAAGTCAGAAGAGCTTATTTATTAAGTTGGGCATGACATGGTTGGACATACACTTTAGGAAAATCACTTTGGTGGCTGAATGGAGGATGGATTGGAGTGGAGAGAGACTCGAGGCAAGAAGAACCACCAGCAGGCTATTGCAGTCACCCAGGCATGAGGCGATAAGGGCCTGCACTAGCGTGGTAGCAGCATCAGAGGAGAGAAGGGGGAATATTGGAGAGCTTTTGTGAAGGTGAAGTCAGTAGGTCTTGGCAACAAATTGGATGCAAAAGATGAAAGATAATGAAGAGTTGAGAATGACACTTAGGTTGTAAGCCTGAGGGATTGGGAGGAAGGTATTGGCATCTACACTAATAGGGAAGGTCAAAGAGGGGAAGCATTTTGGGGGAAAATTTAGGGACAGGCTGAGCTTAAGATGTCTAGTGGACATCCAGTTCAAGATGTGTGAAAGGCAGTTGGAGATGAGCAGAGAGGTTGGAGCAGAATAGGTAGATATGAGAATTCTCAATACCAATGGTAATTAAATTCACGGGCATTGATGAAACCACCAAATAAAGTAGTATATACATACGGTAGTACAGGGCCCAGTACAGAACCTGTGGAACATCTACAGTTAGATATCATGATCCAGATGAGGACACAGCAAAGGAGCCTGAGAAGGAGTGGTCGGATAGATAGGAGGGAAAACAGGAGTGGATGTGTCCCAAAAGCCTAGAGAGAAGAGAATCTCAAGGAGCAGAGGGTGTTTTCAGTGTCAAAGGCTGCAGAGTGGTCAAGGAAAATGAGAACTAAGAAAAGGCCATTGGAATTGGCAACTAAGCGACCATTAATAATTTTGAAGAGAACAGTTTCAGTGAAATGATAAAATCAGAAACTAGATTGTAAGGGATTAAGAAGAGAGAAAGGAGAGAAAATAAAGATTCCTATTATAGATTGCCTTTTCAAGAAGTTTTGCCACAAAAGACAGGAGGGATATAGGATGATAGTTAGTGGGGATAGAGAATCAGGTATGAGTTCTTTGAAGATGGGGGAGACATAGACATGTTTGTAGGCACTAGGGAATGAGCCAGTAGAGAGGGAGGAATTGAAAATAAGTTAAAGAGTGGGGATGACAGAGGATACAATCTGTTGAAGGAGATGAGATGGAATGAGATGGCTTGAACAAGTAGAGGGGTCAGCCTTGGTATGGAGTAATACTACCACATTATGTGAGATGGGGTAAAGAAAAAGATAGTGGCAGGAGGCATGTGAGTGATAAAAGATGAGGAAGAGGGAAGAAGAGGAAGCTAATAGTCAATTGCTTCAATTTTTTTCTCTAAAATAGAAGGCAAAAGTTCTCATCTGAGAGGATGGATGGAAGTGAAGTCATAGGGTGGGGTCAGGAGGCAAGAAAGGTTGGGAAGAGCTACTATGAGAGTAAAAGAGTTGATAAGGGAGGTGTGATAAGATTGCCTAGCATCAGTGAGGGCTTGGTTGAGATTGTATAACTTAAATATGTAATAGACCCAATCAACATGGTTGTGTGATTTTCTTCAACTTTGTTCAGCAGTATATGCATCAGAGGAAAGGCAGAAAATGGTGGAAGTGATCCAAGAATGAGGGCACAATTGGTAAAATGATAAGGGGGCTAAGGAGTCAAGAGAAGAGGGCAGTGTAGAGTTGATTAGTTGACCAAAGAGTCAAAATGGGAAAAGAAGAAAGAATAGCTAGTGTGGAGAGATGGTCTGGGAGAGATTTGAGGGGTCAAGGAATTAGAGGGTCATGAAGTGGACAAGGAATAAGGTTTATAAGGACAAACAGTAATCTTTACAAAGAGTAAGGGAAGGGAAAAGGAGAGATGGAAAGCTAATATATTATGGGTGGGCAGGGGGATTTCTGAATTCTTGAATATGTGCCACCTTCATGTCAAGGGATCTAAGTTAGGTTGAGGAACTGAGTGGTTAGTTAGCTTGAGGGAGATTCAGTATATATGTTGACATCTCCTAGTATGAGGACAGGAAGTGGGGAGGAGAAAAACATGAGCCATATACTGAACTCAGTGAGGAAGGAAGGGGAATGACCTGGAGATTTGTAGGCAACAGCTAGCAGGATTTTGATTGGGTGGTAGAGATGAATTACATCAACATGCAAAGGGGAGAAGTGGCATTGGGGAACAAGAAAGTATCCCCAGTTTCCCAGTCTTAACCAGTGAGTCTAAAGGAATTAATGAAGGTGTAACAAGTACTGACATGGTGGCCAGAGTGATTGTGTCATCAGTTAGGGAGCCAGTTTTCAGTAAAAAACTAGACTGAAATATTTAGAGAGGAAAAGATTTAGGATGAAAGGAAGAGTGTTGCCTATGGAACAAGCATTCCAGAGAGCACAATGGTAGGGTGGATGGCATATGGTTAGAAATTCAGGTTGAGAGAGTTGAGGAAGGATGGGAATAAGTAATGAGATGGTAGGTGTTGGGAATGAGGTTTGGGTGATGACTCACAAAGGTTCAGAGTCACTGAGATGTGAAGGGTATGACCAAGCATGAGAATGTTCATCATTGATAAGGCACTACTCCTCTGCCCAAAGGAGGCTGGGGATCTTCAAGCAGTGGATGTTTTCAAGCAAATACTGGCTTACCTCATGTTGGGTATGAAATAGAGAGGATCCATATTCAGCTATGACTTCAGAAGTCTCTTGCATATGTAAATCTGTGTGATTGTGTATGAGTATCTAGTCTGAGAAATCCTAGATTCAAGGATACTAGCTGACCACTTCTAATACCTAGTAAAGAGAAAGAACATGCAAATAAAGGAACAATTTGAATGATCAGAATGGATGGAAGGTTTTTGCTAATACTAACACACCAAGTTCTAGGGAGCATTCTAGGGGAATGGATAGAGGCCAAGTCCCCAGCTGTATGGCCTCTTTTCACGTAGAAAAGGAACATGATTCATGTATCACAGCCATAAAAAGATGCTATCTTGGACTGGTTACTTTTGTGAGACAAACTGTCAGTCACTGAATCCCAAACTTTCTAGTGTTTTCCTTGACTCATGAAGACATCTCTCTCTACACCCCAGCTCATTGCCACTTACTTAGGCTTCAGAAATTTTATTCATAGGCTCTGTTGGATTTCTTTCTCTTCCTTCTCTCTCTTTCTTTCTTTTTCTTTCTCTTACTTTGTTTCTTTCTTTCCTTCTTTATTTTTTCTTTCTTTCTTACTTCCTTTCACTCTTTTTCTTTCTTCCTCTTCTTTTTTTTTTTGCTTAATCCTTTGGACCTGTTAACTCTGTGGACTTTTGGCTTTGACTTGCCTCACAAGTTCCTTAGATCCCTTCTTTCCCCAGGCTTTAGAAAAATAAAAACAAACTACTTCTGGAATCATCCCATCATATACCACCCCCACCCCATCCCCAAACCAATCCTGGGAATAGGAACTGACATTTTATACTAAGCACTCTGAGCCCTGATCCCATCCCTGCCTGATCACCTTAGATGGTGATCGTTACCTCTATAAGCAAATATGGCTGGAAGAAGTGATGTACTATTAGCGGGCACTCCCTCCCTCTGCACATCTTTGGTTTGTGGCTTCAAATTGCTGTCTGTGACTTTGCTTTGTAGCCTCTCATTCGCACCAAAGCTTTTACTAAAGGAGAGTCAACACGGCCTTAATTGCTTCATGCCAGGCTGGACTGCTGGCTGTTGTTCCCCAGCTGTCCACAGCTGTGACACATTACTTCAAGTTGTGCTTCAATAAACCCTTAAAGTGTTCCTCCTTTCTCCTCCCCTGGGAGTTGCCCCACTCCAGAGCTCCATCTTGCAGCTGCTGCTTCATCTGGATCTTCATTGGAAATTTAGGATGGCCCTGAAAATGTAGCCTCTTCTATTCTGCCTTCCCACAGTATTCTGTTTTCCAGTCTAGAAGAAAAAGTATTAGCCATTGGTGTTAAATTGTGCACTGCCTGTGCTTAAGACTATCTCTTGACTGAGTCAGGTGTATACTCTAATTTTGTCCCTAACTATGCCTATTACTATCTTTTAATGATACCAACTTGGGTCTAGATATGCTTTGGTTTGTTTTAATTTGGTATGTAATTTATTGCCTTTAACAAATTATAAATCTTTGAGAGAGAACTTTTCTACAGATTTGGCTGAAGCAAGGCTTCCCCACATAGCTATGCCTCTTGGCCAGAACAGAGGTGAGCTTCTGACTGAGTGACAAATTCCCCCAGTGAATAATGAGCTAACTAAAAATTTAGGTGGTTCTCATGGTTCTCACATGACCCTGGAGCCCCTTTGACCTGTCTCACAGGGAATTCCTCTTTCCCCAAACTTTCTTTTTTCCTAGGTAATTTGAAACCCAAGTTCCACATGACTATTTCAAATAAGTAGTTATGAAAATCAAGGCTTGCAAACCACACTCTATTTCCAGACCATACAAGAGGCACATAAATATAATAGCAAAAGCATTTGAGACATAAAAATTATAACTAACAAAGAAATTAGAGTCAGGTTATTTTCTGCCCTATATGGAGATGCAAACAAACTCTCATACTTCCTCATATGAGATAGAAAACTCGTAATAGGCTAGAGAAATTGTCATTCAATATCCAAGTAGACAGGGTGAAGAAACAGTCAAGCAATATCCAATCTCTATTTGGCCCACTCTCAGTGGCTAATCTCTCAGCAGGAAGGCTGATATCTGCTAAAGTTCCTCACGTTGGCTTTTGGGTCATCAGGATCCCACCTAAACTCTTTCTTTTCCTTGCCTCTAGCATCCCAAATTTTCCTATTTTTCTCTTGGAGTTAATGCCTCCGATTACATATCTTTGGTTTCTGCAAATGCTCAGTCTAGTCTTTTCTTCTCTAACCTTTTCCGCCCCTCTTTTTTTTTCCTAAGTTCATGCTTCTGACACAAGCCCTTGTTACAGATCAGCTCTCTCTGGGTATCCTGATATTCTTGACATTCTCTATTGAATAAGAGGTCCCCCCCATCTCCTACCTGTGATAATGAAAATAGAGTTGGCAAGCTTCCATTAAGAGTAATCTCCTAATACATGAAGAAAAGAGGATCAAAGAATTACTCATTCCCCTCTAATGATGTATTCTAGTTCAGGCAATTCTACCAAGGTTTTCCCAATGTTTTTCAAGTCATTCTTCTTTCTAATTAATTTAATTCAATAAACATTATGTGATTACTGTGCACAAGGCACTTTATAAAGTTCTGGGAACACAAAGATGAAAAATAACAGTTCCTGCTTTCAAGGAGCTTACAGTCTAATAGAAGGATACAATACATAAAGAAATAATCATGATACAAGGTAGAATATAATAAGGTAAAATAAGAGATCAAAATGAAAAGGCATACTTCCCTTTCAGCTAAGAAGAGAAATGAAGGCCTCATTGAGGAGGCAACATCTGAGTTGTCTAAAAGAGAGGGATTTCAATCAGAGGTATCAATGAACATGTATGTTCCCAGTTTGGAAGGATAAAAGAAGACAGAATAAGGCCATGGAATGCCTGGTCATCCATTTTTGGCTAATACACGTTGCACATGGGCTCACCTTTCCAACTCCAATTCTCATTGACATGTTGGCTCTCCAGAGGAACACTGACTACATCTCCCCTCAGGCTCTAGAAGTAACCCTGAGAGGTTGAGGGAACCGACTAATGCCATCACTTGCATACTCCCATTCAGTATATTTCTCCCCAGCACCCATATATAGATAACTTCCTAATATCACTTAACCAATTAACATAAATAAACTCTTACAAAGTTGTTTATTGAGAAGGTGTAGCAAGAACCAAAGTCATTTGACTTTTACTATTAAAAGAAGTAGAACCTTAATGTCTTCAAAAGGTATTGAGAGAATTAAATATGACAAAGGACCTGAGAGTTTATTGGTAATGTTCTGAGAGTTTTAAGAGGAGAAAAGGGGAAAGGTAAAAAAAAAAAATACACTAGTGTACACAGGAAGAAAAAAGAGGGTAGAAAAAACTATTTTTCATCTTTGGAATATGTTCAAAGAAGAATGTATAGATGATAAGGAGAGGACTGTAGAGACAGGCATAAGATGAATCTGATGTTTACCTGAACCAAACAAAGGAGGGTTGTAAACACACACACACACATACACACATAGACACACACACATACACACATAGACACACACATGCATGCACCCATACATGCACACACAAATGCATACATATGAGTTTGATATAAAAATACATCAAACTCAACAGGGAAACAAGCAGGAATAGAGAAATGAAGTTAAGAGGAAAGCTAATACTGGGGAGAAATTGTTGCAAGCAAATAAACTTTAGCTTTGGAGAATAGATCCTGAAAAGGAGATGAAAGGAAAAATAAAGAACTGAAAGCCAAAGGGGAGCCCATCAGTTGTAAAATGGCTGAACAAATTGTATTTATGAATGTAATGAACTTACACTTTTCTATAAGAAATGACCAAATGATTTCAAAGACTCCAGGAAAGATTTACATTAACCTGAGGCAGACTGAAATGAGAAGAACTTCTAGGAGGTCAATTTATAAAAACAACATTCTAAACAATGACAGCTTTGAAAATATTTTAAAAATCTGATCAAAACAATGGTCAACCACATCTCCAAAGGACCCAAGATGCAACATGCTACCTACTTCCTAACAGAAAGGTAATGGACTCAACATGCAGAGACATACAATTTTAGACATAGCCATTATGTGGATGATGATGATGATGATGATGATGATGATGATGATGGTGATGATGGTGGTGGTGGTGGTGGTGGTGGTGGTGGTGGTGGTGGTGGCAACAATGATTTGCTTGACTATGCTTAAATGTCATTAAACTTTTTTTTCTGCTTTTATTTGGAGAGGAGGGGAAGGGGTTAGAGTGAGTCTAGTAATAGTGATCCTAAAGAAAAAGAATAAAAGTAAAAAAGAAAACCATTTAATTTTTTTATTTTATTTTATTTTTTTTATAAGCAGTTGGGGTTAAATAACTTGCCCAAGGTTACACGGCCAGTTTTTGGTTTTTGTGTGGGTGTTAAGTATCTGAGGCTGGAACTGATCCCATGTCCTCCCGACTTCGGGGCCGGCGCTCTTACTCACTGCGCCACCTAGCCACCCCCATTTAATTTTTTTAATGCACAGAAGGGAACAGAAGGAAATTCAGAAGGAAACACAAACAAGCAGAACAGCTAAGAAAGAAGCGGGTGAAAGGGAAAGTGGGAGGAAGGGAGGGGAGGAAGAAAGAAGGGAAACAAGAAGAGGAGACAGAAGGAAAGGAGAAAGGAAGGAAGGAAGAAGGGAAGGAAAGAAGGGGAGGAAGGAAGAGAGAAAGAAATGAGTTCTACTTATTATAAACCTTTCCCAAAAGATTATATATTTTCAACTATTTGTGATATTTCCCTTCCCCTGACCCTTCAATTGAGTTTTTCAAAAGAACAGAAAAACAAAACCTTCATTATGAATACATGTAGCCCAGCAAAAGAGATTCCCATACTATGTCCAAAACTGTATGTCTCATTCTGCATTTTTAAGTCCACATTCTATCTGGCAAGAGATGGTTGACATGTTTTATGTTCAGTCTTTGGGCCTCATGTTTTTACATTGCATTGATCAGAGTTCTAAAGTCCATTGAAGTTGTTTTTCTCTGTAATGTTGTCACTGTATAAATTGTTATCTCTGGGATTCCTTCTAGCTTTGACTTTCCATAGTGTGTGATTCTGTGAAAGGAGGAGGAGAAGGAGAAATATTTATATAGCATATTAAAATTCAAAAGGTATTTTTTACTTTTACACATTATCTCATTTGTTCTTCACAACAATTTTGTGAGGTACATACTGTTAGTATCACCCCCATTTTACAGATGAGGAAACTATGGTTGAAATAGGTTAAATGACTCAACTTGTCTTTTTTTTTAAAAGCAATTGGGGTTAAGTAACTTTTTCAAGGTTACACGACCAGGTGTTTCTGGGTGGGTGCTAAGTGTCTGAGCCCGAATTCGATCCCAGGTCATCCCTACTCTGGGGTCGGTGCTCTTACTCACTGTGCTACCTGGCTGCCCCTCAACTTGTCTAGGGTTCCATAGTTAGTAAACTGTGCAAGAACTTCCTAACTCCTCTAGCACTCTCTGAACTGTATTAACCAGGTTTACACACAATGTAGGGAGAAAGCTATGACTGATGTTAGTTAAGCACGTTGTTAGTTAAGTACGTTGTGAATTCAATTTCTTCTATGCCTTTGTTTTCTCTTATTTCATATTCCTAATAAGTTATATTTATGTAATTTACATATATTTCTACCTACACACATTATATAAACATATATGCATTCCTAATAAAAGCTTTTTTTTTTTTTTAGCACAAGTCTAATCTTGTCTCAAATAAAGTAAAGGGGAAAGGGATTTGTCTGCACCTAAACTAGGACAGCTGAGGAGATCAGAAGACAAGACTGACAGCTGGGTCCTCGCTATTTGGAGAGGACTCTAAGATTTGTATATCCAGCCCTACTTAATTTCACTCCCTAATTCCAATCCCATGTTTTCAGTTGCCTGTTAGACCTGTGAAAGATGTTCTCTCTACAAGCACCTCAAACTCAACATGTCCCAAACAAAATTCATGATCTTTTCCCCAATTCTACCTGCCCTACTCTACGCTTCATTATGTTTGTCAAGAACATCACCATCCTTACAATCACCTGGGTTCATAACTTTGCAGTCACTGTCAAATCTGCCCTTTTCCTTACTCCATACATCCAGTCAGATGTTAAGTCTTATTACTTCTCTTTCTACAACATCTGTCACACAAATTCCCCTTTCTCTACTCATACAGCCACTGCCCTCATCGCCTCTTGCTTGGACTACTGTTACAGTAGCCTCCTGACTCATCTACTTGGCAGTCAGGTGTTACAGTGGATAGATAGAGTGCCTGAACTTGAGTCAGGAAGACTCTTCTTCATGAATTCAAATCTGGCCTCAGATACTTACTAGCTGTGACCCTGGGTAAGTCACTTAAACTGTTTGCCTCAGTTTCCTCATCTGTAAAATTAACTGGAGAAGGAAATGGCAAACCACTCTAGTATCTTTGCTAAGAATACCCCAAATGGGGTCACAGACTGTTGGATATGACTGAAAAAATTATTTAACAACAACCTAACTGGTTCCCTTGCCTTGAGTTTTATCCACACAGTTGCCAAAGTGATTTTCCTGAAGTGTAACTCTGATCATTATACCCCTGTACCCAATAAACCCCAGTGTCTATTTCCTCTAAGATTAACTATAAACTCCTTTTGAGGTATTTAAAACTCTTCTCAAGCTGACGCCTTACTGATTCTCAAACTTATTATATGTTACTCTCCTCCACATCCTCTACAGTTTAGACATACTGAACTTCCTACCTTTCCATGCCTTTGTATTGACTGTCCCCCATGCAAAAAATGATTTCCCTCCTTACCTACACCCCTTCTAGTCTCTGGTTTACTTCAAAATTCAGCACAAGAGCCATGTTATTGCAGGAAGCCTTTCTGGTTCCAGCTACTAGTGCCTCCCCACGACTCTCTGGCAAAGTTTCAGTGGAACTGCTTTGTGTATGATAGATAGATAGATAGATAGATAGATAGATAGATAGATAGACAGACAGACTGATAGATGATAGATAGACAGACTGATAGATACAGACAGATAGATAGATAGACAGACTGATAGACAGACAGACAGACAGACAGACAGACAGACAGACAGACAGACAGACAGACAGA
>NW_027185764.1:5048775-5111840 GCF_028583685.1 Petaurus breviceps papuanus
AGATAGATAGATAGATAGATAGATAGATAGATAGATAGATAGATAGAAGACAGAGCTAGATATATGTATGTATTGTTTCCTCTGTAAGGGCAATGGTTTTTCACTTTTGTCTTTGCATTCCCAGGGCCTAGCACTATACCTGGTACACAGAAGACACTTAATAAAAGCTCAACAACTGTCTGAATAACACAACTTCCACCCCATGAATTCCCAAGAAAATTCCACAATCGTCTCCCCACTCCAATCATCCTCCACTGAGCTGTCAAGTGATTTTCCTAAAGCGTAGGTCCGACCATGTAACCCTGCTCTTTCAGTGACTCCCTTTCACTTCCAGGATCACATATAAAATCCCTTGTTTGGCATTCCAAGTTGTTCCTACTCTGCCACCCCTTTCCAGTCCTTTTAAGTCTTACACCCCTTCTGTACTCTGGTATCCAGTGACAGCCTCTATTCGATTCCTCCCATGTGACAAGCTCCTCTTGACTTCAGGCAATTTCTCTGGTTGTCCCCCATGCCTGGAATGTTATCCCTCTGCATCTCTGCCTCCTGGCTTCCATGATTTCCTTCAAGTCTCAGGAAAATAAAATCCTTCTTACTTCTAGTTCCTCCCCTCTGTTCATTATTTCCTACTTATCCTGTATACAGTCTGTTCACACACACACATGCATGCAAACACGCACACAGAGTTTGATATTTCTCTTCCCCATCAGACTGTGAACTCCTCAAGGACAGGAATTATCTTTTTTCTTCGTATTCCAGTACTTACCACAGTATCTGCATATACATGGCCCTTAATAATATGTTTATTGACTGACTACCACCTTTACTCTCAGGGGAAATAGCTGCCCCCAGAGATGTGCCTAAGGATCCTGGTAACCTACCAAGTACAGCTGCAGTGGGTAATGAGTCAGTCAGCCAGTGCTTCTTAATTGCACACTCTGTGCCAGGCACCGTGCTAAGTGCTGGGGATATGAACATAAGCAAAAAGAGTGTCCCAGACCTCGAGGGACTTACATTTCTGAAGGAACTAACCAATGGCAAAAGGGAGAAGAAAGCAGCAACCATCTCTGCCCTCAAGGAGCTTGCATTTTAATGGGGGAAACAACATACAAACAACTATGTACATGCAAAATGGTCAATGGGAGGTAATCTCAGAGGAAAGGCATTGGGTGGGTGGGGGGGAAAGTAGAGGCAGGGGAAGCCTGGAAAAGAACCTGCAGAAGATGGGATTTCAACTGATTCTTTTTTTTTCAATCATGTAAAATATTTCCATATTAGTCATTTTTTTGGAGGGGGGAAGGCAAGGTAATTGGGGTTAAGTGACTTGCCCAAGGTCACACAGCTAGTGAGTGAGTCAAGGGTCTGAGGCTGGATTTGAACTCAGGTCCTCCTGACTCTAGGACTGGTGCTCTATTCGCTGTGCCACCTAGCTGCCCCAATATGAATCATTTTATACAAGAAAAGTCAAATAAAAATAATGGATGAAAGTGAAAAATAGCATACTTCAGTCCAGTCTGTATTCAAACAATATCAACTCTTTCTCTGGAAACAGATAATATGCTTCATCATTAGTCCTTTGAGATTGTCTTGTACCATTGTGTTGTTGAGAATAGTTAAGTCATTCACAATTCTTCATCATACAGTGTTGCTGTTACTGTGTACAACATTCTCTTGGTTCTGTTGATTTCACTTTGCATCAGCTCATGTCAGTCTTTCCAGGTTTTTCTGAAACCATTCTGCTCTTCGTTTCTTATAGCACAGTAATATTCCATCACAATCCCATACCACAGGTTGCTTAGGCATTCCCCCATTGGTGGGTATCCCTTTGATATCCAATTCTTAGCCACCACAAAAAGAGATGCTATAAATGTTTTTGTACAGGTAGGTCCTTCCCCATCTCTTTTTTATGTCATTGGGATATAGACCTAATTTCAGCTGATTCTTGAAGGAAGCCGTGGAAGCAATGAGCTGGAAGTACAGGGGACCAAACTGTACTAGCTCATCATGCTAATCCATTCAGGGCTGGGCTACTTTTTCACTGTCTAAAGATTGTTGTCATTGTTCAGTCATTTCAGTTCTATCTGCCTTGTCATGACCCCACTTGGGGTTTTCTTGGCAGAGATACTGGAGTGGTTTGTGCCATTTCCTTCTCCAGCTCATTTTACAGATGAGGAAACTGAGGCAAACAGGGAAGTGACTTGTCCAGGGCCACACAATTAGTACATGTCTGAAGTTAGATTTGAACTCAGAAGATGAGTTTTCTTGATTCCAGGCCCTGCATTTTATCCACTGCACCACCGAGCTGCCCTTTCCATAGATACAGGCTCCCTAAAGACAACTACCCCTGTGCAGAATATGACTAGCCACCCTAACCATTCCCCTTCTCCTCCTCCCACTTCCTTCCTCTTTTCTATTTTAGATTAGAACCAGTTTAGGGAAAATCTCTTCTCCCATAGTCGGCATAAAATCTTCAGGCCACTTGATAATTTATTTCCAATAAAGAAAAGATTCCTTTAGCAACTAAATCTGTAGTTCACTCAATTAACTCTCCAGTGCCTTACCCCCATACTCAATTAGCATTGAATTACTTCTTTATTCCCAATTTTACTAGCTTATTCAGGTCTACCTACTCTAAAAGACCTCTTAAAGGTATCAAACTTTTTTTTCCTGAACATCTTAAATGCATACAAATATAACAGAAAAGTTTTTAAAACACAATTATTTTCTCCCACCATCCCTAGACTGTTCCTTGACTTAGGGCATTGTACCCTGGACCCAAATAGAAGTGAGGGACCACCAAACCAAAGGTAAGGATCCCCATGAGCTACATATTTTTACATCTTATTTATTTATTTTTAGTTTTTAACATTCACTTGCATAAAATTTTGAGTTCCAAATTTTCTCCATATCTCTCCCTTTCTCCCACCCCAAGGTGGCATGTAATTTGATATAGGCTCTACATAAATGTTCATATCAAGCCTATTTTAACATTAGTCATGTTGTAAAGAAGAATTGGAACCAGAAGGAAAAAACACAAGAAATAAGAAACAAAAAAAGAAAAAAGAGAGAGAACAAATAATATGCTTCAGTGTGCATTTATACTCAAGTTCTTTTTCTGGATGTGGACAGCATTTTCCATCTTGAGTTCTTTGGAGTTGTCTTAGATCCTAAGAAAAGATATGTCTATCAAAGTCATTGAGCATTGTGGCTGTTACTATGTGCAATGTTCACCCAGTTCTGCTCACTTCACTCAGCATCAGTTCATTCAAGTCTTTCCAGGTTTTTCTGAAGTCTGCCTGCTCAGCATTTCTTATAGCACAATAGTAGTCCATTACCTTCATATACCACAACTTGTTCAGCTGCTCCCCAATTGATGGGCATCCCTTCAATTTCAAATTCTTTGTCACCACAAAAAGAGCTGCTATAAATATTTTTGTATATGTGGGTCGTTTTCCCATTTGTATGATCTCTTTGGGAGACAGACCTGGTAGTGGTATTGCTGGGTCAAAAAGTACTGTGAGCTCCATATTGACATAGTTTTAAAATAATATTATCAGTTACGTTGTATCATTTATTTATTTTAAAAATATTCCCCATTACATTTTATCCTAGTTCTGGTGGCATTCAGGAGTACTGCAGACCTCATACGACTGGGAGGTCTCATACGGCTGGGAGACCTTGTGTTGGATGTCTCTCCTCTAGACTTCTGAGAGACAACATGAATATGGAACAACACTCTCTAGTTTTAGAGTCAGGCATTTGAATTGGAATCCACCTTGTCAAGCCCTTACCTAGGTGACCTTAATTGTCATTTTGACTCCTTGGGCTTCACTTTCTGCCTGAGTGAAATGACTCTGACTCAGTAATGTCTAAAATTCCTTTCAATTTAAAATCTACAAGCCTCCTTCCTTTCCTTAACATTGTACTGCGTGTTCTAGTAGAACATAAACTCCCTGAGGGCAATTATTTAATTTTTCTTTTTTATCCTAGGAATTGACATGATGCCTTGGCCTTAGGAGATTCTTAATAACCATTGAATTACTTGTTGTTTGCCCCAGTTTAGTCCCCCCGCCATCCCTGTTTCCCCAAAGAGTTGAGTTGAAGTCTTAACTCTGACACATACTGGTTATGAGACCCTAGGGCCAATTAAGTTCTCACTGCTCTGGACCACTCTCTAAGATTATAAATTATAAAGTGCTTCTCTACATTTAGTGGTGGGAATTTCCTCACCCAGGAGGTTCCGTTATCAATGAAATCATGGTCAGGTCCCTATCCCTATCTGATAATTTTTATAAACTATCTCTGTATGCATTGTCTCATAACTGAATTATAAATTCCTTGAGGGGAGGTACTGGTCTTTGTCTCTGTATGTCCCCATCTAGCAAAGGCAAGATGCTTAATAAATATTTGTCTAATTAAATTGAATAGTATTTGCTCAATTGTCTATCCACCCCTAGGTGTACTTCCATTGCCTTCCTGATCCCACCTCATCTGGTAACATGACCCTGTTCCACTTTAATTCTAATCATACACTTCTTTAGGCCATGATCACACTCTACACAGAATCCCAAAATGTGTAGAGTCAGAAGGGATCTAAGTGACCTTTTAGTCCAGTGTACCAGACAACTTCATCTGGTCTCTACTGGAAGACTTGCAAGAAGGGAAAACCCAAGATTTCTTGAGGTGGCCCATTGTACTTTTGGGTAGCTCTAATCCAATCAATCAATAAACACATATTAAGCACCTATGATGTACCAGGCACTATTGTAAGCAATGTAGATACAAAAAGACATAAGGTAGTCCTCAGCCTCAAAGAGGTTACAATCAAATGCATTGCTGAGAAGTTTATCTTTACCTCAAGTCTAAACATGCTTCCAAAATTTACCCCTTCCCCTTCACCCCTCCCACAGGACACCCTTTCAAATAACTAGAAAACAGTTGTCATGTTCTTCCACCCTGTCACCTACCAACACTCCACCCCCACCCCACCCTTCTCCAGGTTAAACAAAGGCTTAACTATTCAGTTTTTGCTGGACAATGTTCTCATTGTAACTTCATGCTCTGACCGTGCTCTTTCTGGTTCCTTGCTTTGTCTATTATTTGCTTATAACTGGATTATCCCCAGACTATTTTTTTTTTTTTACTCTTTGCACGATTGTGCCCCTAAACTCAAACTAACCTTTCTATGACTGTGTTCTTTCCTGGATCTGGTTGTACCTGGGCTCTTCTCCAGCTGCACTCCTGGAAAGATCCTTGATTGCTCTGACCAGGCAGTAAGAGTGCCCCAGGCTGTGCTCTAGGGGCGCTCTGACTATCCTCCTGATGCTACTGGCATGGCTGAGTTCTGCATTTGTCAGATCTCTGAGTGCCCTATCCGTATGCTGTCAGCATACTGGCTGTTGATCTCTTTGGGAGGATCACTGAGGGTGATCCTGAAAGGCTCTCAGCTGTGCTTTTAGAAGACTTTGACAAATAAACTCAGATCTAAATAACTGAAGTAATATTTATTGTTCATGGGTAGGTAAAGCCAATATAATTTTTAAAATAACAATTTTCCCTACCTAATCTATTTTTTCAATGCCATTCCAATTAAATTACTAAAAAATATTTTTACTGAGTTAGAAAATATAATTACAAAGTTCATTTGGAAGAACAAAAGGTCAGGAACTTCAAAGAAGTCAGGGGAAAAGATATAAAGGAAGTAGATTCAGCAGTATCAGACCTTAAACTTTATTATAAGGTAAGAGCATTGTTCAAGTGTAAAAAAAAGGATAATTTCAATTATTTTAAATTAAAATTTGCTTGTATAAATAAAACCTATGTATCCAAAAACAGAAGGAATAGAGAAAATTGGGGTAAAACTTTCATAGACAATATTTCAGATAGAATGTGATTAGTTTGGAATATTTCTGTGGTGTAGAAAATGATGAGCTAGGGGCGGCCAGTTAAGAGCGCTGGCCCCGGAGTTGGGAGACCCAGGATTGGTTCTGGCCTCAGATACTTAACACCCACACAAAATAACTGGCCGAGTAACCTTGAGCAAGTTACTTAACCCCAATTGCTTTAAAAAAAAGAAAGAAAAAAAGAAAATGATGAGCTGGTTGATTTAGAAAAAGAGTGAAAGACTTGGACCTATGAAGGAAGATGCTGTTCACCTTCAGAGAAACAGATGACAGGTGGAAATAAGCACAGTACAATCTTACATGTATGTGTATAACTGTATATGTATATGTTTATAGATATCTATCTATGTCTATATGTATTTTATACATATAGACATATCTATGTATATAGATATACATCTATATCTGTACACATACACATGTATACTCATACGCACTTATATATACACAAGCATGGATATATATGGAGATATATACATATATAAACATATATAGTTGTAGCCTTCTTTAGCATGAGGGAAGGGGAAGAAATAAAGTAAAAAGTGCAGAGCATAGACAACCAACAAGGAAACAAAGAAAAGCTGGGTAGCTTTGAAAGCAATGTATAGTATTTATTATATAGGTTTTCTTGAAATGGAAATTTATTGTTTTATATCGAATCCTCTCTTATGGTCTACTGTGTACATGGCATTTTTTTTTCTTTTCTCATTTTGTATTTAAGTTTAAAATAAAAGAATTCACAATAAGAAAAAAAAAAGACTTTGGCAATGCCTTTGATTGGGTCCTCATCATGTCCTAGCGCATCAAACTGGAACTGGGCTTTGGCCCGATCCCTGACTCTTGGGTAGCTACGGTCCTGGCCATTCTGTGACTTTGCTTCTGACTGTGTTTATGGAGCTCAGGGACCTACATAAGGAAGAATTGCCTGTCATGGGATGGAAGTGGATAAAAGGAGGGGGGGTGGTATAAAAAGAAGGAAGAGGGTTCAAAGAAGCAGGGCTAGAAGAGAAGTGGTATGACAGGAAGCAGAGGAAAGGCTGAAGAAGTCTGTGTGCCATAATAGAAGAACATGGGTCTTAACTGCCGTGAGTTGGAGTCAGACAACCTGGATTTCAATCCAGACTCTGTGGTTGACTAGTTGTGTAACCTTACAAATGGGGTCCTCGTGTTTAATTTTTAGCATTTTATTCTTTCCAATTACATGTAAAGGTAATTTTAAACATTCCTTTTTTAAATCTTGTGTTCCAAATTTTTCTCTCTTCTTCTCTTCCCTCCCTTTTCCTAAAATGGTAAGCAATTTGATATAGGTTCTATGTGTGCAATCAGATAAAATGTATTTCCATATTAGTCAAGTTGTAAATGAAAAAAACAGAAAAAAAAGAAGAAAAAGACAGTAAAAAAAAAGTTTGCTCTTTAATTTGTTTTTCTTTTTTTGGAGGGGGGAGGGCAAGGCAATCAGGCGTTAAGTGACTTGTCCAAGGTCACACAACTAGTTCTCTGTTGAGTGTCTAAGACTGGATTTGAACTCAGGTCCTCCTGACTCCAGGACTCACTGAGCTACCTAGCCACCCCCATCTATCTTTCTTTATGCAGCTTCATTTATTTTGCTAAATATTTTCTTGTCTCATTTTAATCTGGATGGGCAACATTATAGAGTATTGGGGAAAGGAAGGGAAAGGAAAGGAAGCTTTTTTGCAAAGTACCTACTATGCGCAGGGCACTGTACTGTGCTTTACAAACATTGCCTGGTTTGATCCTTATAACAACCCTGCGAGGTAGGTGCTGTTACTATCCCCATTTTACAGTTGAGAAAACGGAGGTAAACTGAGGTCAAGTGACTTGCCCAGGATCCCAGCTATTAAGTGTTTGAGGCTGGTTTTGAATCCAGATCTTGACTCCAGATATAACCCTCTATCCACTGCACCAGCCAGCTGAATTGCTGACATCTGCTGTCGGAACTCTTCTGTACAAATTCTATCTATGCAGAGAAGCTAGGGTTCTAGGGGGTTTAGAGGTTAGACACGGCCTCACAGCTTGTATGTGTCAGGGAATGTGACCTTTCTGAGTACAGGATTAGCTCTCCATCTTCTACCTTAGGAGGCCGCTCAACTTCCCTTTAGAGTAGTAAAGACCATTTGTACATCTTAAAATAGCTGAATATATGCCATGCTTCAGTGGATATTGTGGGAGAGGGGGGCCCACAGGAAAAAGGAAAAGGGAAAAAAAGCCTAAATAGCAGGGGAAAGAAATTTAATCTCCCCTCCCTTACATTTTTAAAAATTGTTGTTGTTCAGTCATGTCTGACTCTTTGTGATCCCATTCGGTTTTGTTTTGTTTTGTTTTGTTTTGTTTTTGACAAAGATACTACAGTGATTTACCATTTCCTTCTCTAGCTCATTTTACAGATAAGGAAACTGAGGTAAACAGGGTTAAATGACTTGGCCAGGGTCACATAGCTAGTAAGTATGTGAGGCCAGATTTGAACTTAGGAAGGTGAATCTTCCTGAATCCAGGCCCAGCATCCATCGTACTACCTGGCTGCCACCCTCACATTCCATCACCCTCCTTCAGATACCCCTGCCCCCTCTACACACACACACACACACACATGCACAGCAGCAGCAGCAAAAATAAAAGGGGATGAGGAGTTTTGATGTAGGGCTGCCTGTGGACAATCTCAATCTCACAATCCTAACTAGACCATGCCTACCCTCTGTCCAGTCTTCTAGAGACCAGCACTGCTAGTTCTAATTTCAAGGAAAGTGTCTAGGTCACTTATGTTCACTCCTTGATTCCTCTGTAAGCTCAGCTCCTGACTGTCCAGACTTCTCTACTCTACCCCTTCCTAGCCCCTCCCTGGCTTTTTTGCTGCTTCTTAGGTGTTTTCTTCCTCCATTAAAATGTAAGCTCCCTGAGGGCAAGGGCTGTACATTTTTATTTGAATTTTGTATTCCCAGAGTTTAGCACAGCGTCTGGCGCATAGTCATTGCTTAACAAATAAATGCTTGTTGCCTTGACTTAGAGTACAGAATGTTCATTCCAACAGGATGATTGCCAGTGCCACACACTGATTGTTTCAGCTTCAGTCTTCACTTTTTCTCTGACTTAAGAGTCTGATGAGGTGTTGTGACAAGGTGAAATATCATAGTGCCATTTGTCATAGAAAGGTGTGAGTTTGGTGGGGAACTCTCCATAGATCTCTTGTCAGGGATATGCAACAAGTCTATAGTATGATAGGCTGACTTAGCTGAATGATAAGTTCACATTTAGATGATTAAAGCATATGCTTAGAAGATCAAGGACCAGGAAGGCCAAAGCAATGTACAGGAATAAAATCCAGGGCTGTCCCAAGCAGATATTCCAGCTCCAGGATGGATACAAAAGATGGTGGCACAAATAGAATGGGAGATCAACCGTAATCAAGGTATTGTTTGCAGGGATCACACAGAATGCACAAATCAGTAGGACAGGGAGGCAATGGACAGTGTATACAAACACAAAAGGATCTAGAAAGGGTTCAGTTCTTCCTTAGGCAAACAGATTCTTATCTCCTCCTTTTGTAGCAGGAACCAATAAGTGGCTTTCCAGGGCCTGCCCTTCCCAAAGCCTAAAGGGTAATTCTGTTGAACAGAAGCATGTGCTTTCAGAGTTAAAAGAACTTCAGAAGCTGTCTAGTCCAGTCCACACCTAAGCAGAAATATGCTATAATAAATAATGAATCTGGGGGCAGCTAGGTGGCACAGTGAATAGAGAACCAGCCCTGGAATCAGGAGGACCTGAGTTCAAATCCAACCACAGACAGTTAACACTTACTAGCTATGTGACCTTGGGCAAGTCACTTAACCCCAATTGCCCTCCCCTCCCCCCTCCAAAAAAGACAAAATAAATAAATAAGTAAATAATGAATCTGCTCAAGTGGTCCCATGTATTCATATTTACACTATTTTAAAGTTATAAGTATATAAGATATGGAACTAGCTCTAGCCCTATTGAAATAGTCAATGCTTTGAATAATGTGACCATTTCATGTGATTCACTATTTCCATTCACTGGGGCACTGTATCCCTGCTGTGATTTGTCCATTGTTCTTGAAGAGGACCATGATATCAGCAAGGTAATGTCATGACATGCAAGTGAATTGGATTTAAGTGAGGGTGGGCTGTGCAAAGTTACCAGCCTCACTATCTCCTCTAGAGCATTTTGGTCCAGAGGCCAGATATGGATCAGGACAACAGGGGATGGCCCCAGATGAACTAGATTCTACTTAAAGACCTATGGTAATACAGAACTCATTACTTTCCAAGGTAGCCCAATCTATTTTTAGATAGCTTTAGTTAAAGAAGTGATAGCTAGGATTTTCAACAGTATTTTATTATCTGTAAATTGCTTTGTATGTGTTATCTCTTTTGATTTTTTAATTTAATTTTTATTTTTATGTTCATTTTCAAATTCTCTCCCTTCCTCACCCATTGAGAAGGTAAGCAATATGATGACTATTATACATGTGAAGTCATGCAAAGCATGTATTTAATTTTATTAGTATTTCCTTACATTGAGCTAAAATCTACTTTCCTGCAGTCTCCATCTACCCCTTCAGCCCTTTGCATTTAACAGAGCAGCAGTTTGCTTGACCTGTAAGATTTTGGTCATATTCTCTCTCCTCCCTCACCATACAGTTAAGGGAGATTTACTTTGACTACATGTGGACTTGGTCAGCCAGTTCCATGAACAATTATCAAAGAATAACCTTAAAGGCAAGCCTTGGAACTTTTCTTTATTTCATTCCTCCAGCCACAGAACCTCATTTGCCACAGCTTCCCCTTAAATATCTTTTGCACGAGTGAATATATTTTATAATCAGGCAGAAGATGAAACCAAACTCTGGATCTTCTGATAATCCAGGATGCTCTTTTGTTAGGGTTCCTCATGTCAAGTGAGGATAGGGAAGCCATCATTACCAAGGAAGGTATTCCCTTCCTTCAAGTTCTTAATATGAAGGTGATCTAGACCTCCATGTAGAGAATTACTACTCATTGATTGACTGAGAATACTTCTAACAAGGCAGAACAGCTGGATACAGTCATAAATGGTTCTCATAATTTGCCAAATGTGGATTCTTTCTAACATGGACAAATATGGGATATTGTAAATAGATTCAGAGAAATAAGGAAGGCATGGAACATGAGATATATTTTTAGAATATGCAAAATCTAGATTACTGGAGGGATCTATGGTAAAATGGAGTAAGTATCTTGATACCTGTGATATAGCTTGGTAAATAAGACAAGGGGTGGGGCCCTGTGAAGAGCTGAATGTTGTTCTCTACAGATAAAATGAGTGTTTATGAGTACTGGTGATTTTCTGAGTTGTGTTTCTATCTTAATATTAGTTTCATTTTAGTTTTGTTCAAGAGCTCAATGATTCTTGTTTAGGTGATCAATGAGATAGACAGGAAGGCAGTGCAGTTTAGCAGATAAATCCCTGAAATTAGACTAAGACCCGGGTTGGATGACCAGGTTTGCTCTTAGTAGTTATGTGATCTCATGCAAGTCACTTAGGTTCCCTTAGACTCAGTTTCCTAATCTGTAGAAATAGTTATATTTGCACTGCTTACCCCATAGGGTTGTCATAAGGAGCAAATGAGATAATGGAAATGAATTTGCTTTGCTGACCTTAAAGTACTCTCTAAATGAAAGTTATTATCATTAAAATTATTTTGATGAAGTCCATCAGGACATCTGTGTTGATGAATTGATTGAATGGATGCTAGCTACAAAATATAGAACAGGATAAATTCATAAATGATACCTATCATTTGTAAATATGTACTCTTGGGAGTTTATGTACATGGGGTATCATAAATGGATTCAGCAAAATAAAGTGATTTGAGGAAGGAAGGAAAGAAAGAAGGGAAGGAGGGAGGGAAGGAAGAGAGAGAGGAAGAAGGGAAGAAAGGAAACAAGTATTTGTCTGTGTCAGACACTCTGCTCAGCACTAAATAACACTATTATCCCTACTTTATAGTTGAAGAAACTAAGGTTGATAGTAATTAAGTAACTTTCCTAGGGTCATGCAGCTATCAGTGTCTGAAGCTGCATTTGAATCTGGGTCATCCTGGCTCTAGACTAAGCATTGTATCCACTGTGCTACATAGCTGCAGTGAAAATGTCAAATCTAAAATTCTTTGTAAACCTTAAAGTACTATATAAATGAAAGTTTTTACCATGAAGCTGATCTAGACCTCTGTGTAGATAGATCACTACTCATTGATTGGTTGAGGATGCTTGTAATGAGACATAGCAGCTGAATGCATTCATAAATGGTACCTACAATTTGCCAGATGTGGACTCTGGCCAGCATGGACAAATATGGAGCATTGTAAATAGATCTAGCAGAATAAATAGTGCTGTGAGTAGTAATGAAGGAGATTTAGCACTGCCAGACCTCAAATCATATTTTAAAGCAAAAAACATCAAACCTATCTGATGATGGTTTTTTTTAATGGGAAAGTAGAGCAATGGAACAGCTCAGATAAGCAAGAAGCAGAAATAATTGAAAAAGGAGCCTACTGTTTCATAAATGACTAAGAGAAAATCTTCTTATCTGACAAGAACTGATGAGAAAACAGCGGAGTTGTTTAGCAAAAATTAAGCTCTCTTGACCATCTTATGCCAAATACCACAATAGGTTCTATACTGCATTGACCAATGAGACTATTGTGTCCAGTATTTCTTTGGTGAGAAGTTTGTAGGATTCTAGAACATTCTCTCATCCTCACATCTTGCCATCTTTGTATTGCCATAGCAGGCATCCTTCATAGTCCTAGAGGCTGGCGTTAGGACTCTACTTGGCATTCAGCCAAAAGCTGGAAGACAACACAGTGGGATTGCTTGATTTTTGGTGGTTAGGAGTGTTGGCGATCAGTATCTACAATCATGGGATTATAGCTTTAAAGTTTTTTTATATAAATAGTATTTTCATTTTTTAATTACATGTAAAGATAGCTTTGAGCACTCATTTTCTATAAGATTTTGAGGTCCGAATTTTTCTTCCTCCCTTACCTCCTCCCCTCCCCAAGATGGCAGGTAATCATACATATGCAGTCATGTTAAATATATATCCACATTAGTCAAGTTGTGAAAGAAGAAACAGAACAAAAGGAAAAAAAGACATGGAAAGAACAAAGAAATTGAAAATAGTGTGCTTAGATAGCCATTTAGACTTTATAAGTTGTTTCCTTGGATGTGGACAGCATTTTTCATCATGAGTCTTTTGGAATTGTCTTGGATCATTGTATTGCTGAGAAAAAGCTAAGTCATGCATAGTTGATTATCACACAATGTTGCGGTTCCTATGTGCAATATTTTTCTGGTTCTGCTCACTTCACTCAGCACCAGTTCATGTAAGACTTTCCAGATTTTTTTGAAATCAACCTGCTCATCATTTCTTATAGCATGATAGTATTACTTATATTTATATATACATCAATGCACATATACATTTATATACATATAAACACAAACACATTATAGATGTATGTATGCATGTGTACATATCTATATCTATAGAGATAGATAGGTAGATAGATAGATGGATAGATGGATGGATGGATGGACAGACAGACAGATGGATAGATAGATCTCACAATGTGTTCAGCAATTCCCCGATTGTGATGGGCATTCCATCAGTTCCCAATTCTTTGCCACCATAAAAAGAACTGCTACAAATATTTTTGTAAATGTAGGTCCTTTTCCCTTTTTTATCATCTCTTTGGGAAACAGACCTAGTAGTGCTATGGCTAAACTGAAGGGTATGCACAATTTGATTGCTCTTTGGGACAAATCCAAATTGCTCTCCAGAATGATTGGATCAGTTCGCAGCTCCACCAAGAATGCATTAGTGTCCTAATTTTCCCACATCTTTTCTAACATTTATTATTTTCCTTTTCTGTCATTATAGCTTTAAAGTGAAGCAGAACAGATCATCTAGTCCTAGGGTTCTTTTTTTAAAAAAATTATTTATTTACTTTTGGTTTACAACATTCAGTTCCACAATCCCCTGAGTTTCAAATTTTCTCCCCTCCGTCTCCTCCTCCCCCCATGGCAGCATGCAATCAGATATAGGATCTACAAATACCTTCACATTAAACATTAGCCATGTTGTAAAGAAGGATTATAACCAATGGAATAAGCAATGAGAAGGATGAAATAGTCCTAGGGTTCTTCACTTTGAGTCCACAGACTCATGGGTCCATGGATATGTTTCAGTGAATTATTTAAATATATTTTATTTCTTTTGTCATCTTATACATTTTATTGTATGCATTCAAAGTATTACTCTTACAAGGCATTCATAGACTTCACCAAACTGCCAAAGTGATCTGTAATGCAAAACATTAAGAACTTTTGGATCTAGTCCAACTAAATCAATCAGCAAATCAACAGTTAGCAAGTATCTGCTATGTGCCAGACACTGTGCTAAACTCTGGGGATATAAAAGAGGCAAAAGGCAGTAACTGCCCTCAAGGAACTTACAGGTTAATGAAAGAGATCACTGGTAAACAATGCAGTTACAAATTGCTACCTGCTAAAAATCAGTGTAGGAACAGGTGGGTGGTACAATGGATAGAGTGCCAGCCCTGGTGTCAGGAGAACCTGAGTTCAAATCAGACTCAGACACTTAGTAGAAGTGTCACTTAACACTGTTTGCCTCATTTCCTCATCTGTTAAATGAGTTGGAGAAGGAAATGGCAGACCACTCTAGGATCTCTGCCAAGGAAACCCCAAAGAGGGTCATGGAGAGTTGGACATGACTGAAATGACTGAACAACAACAAATTTAAATATTCCTTTTTTATAGAAAATCATCTTAAGTGCCATTTTAACAGAAAACTTAACAAAAGTTAAGGGCAATGGAAGCCAAGGTGAGGGAGAAAGTATGGACAATGATGCAATGGTCAACCATATCGAATGCAGCAGTGAATTCAAGGAAAATACAGACTGGAAAACAGCTGTTATATTTGGTGATTAAGAAGTCATTGGAGACAGGCATCCTGGCACAGGGATAGAGAAACAGCTTTGGAGTCAGGACTTGGGTTCAAGTCCTATCTCTGAGACAGATACTGTGTGAACCTGGGCAAATCACTTACCATCTTTGTACTCCAGGTAATTCTCTGGGACCGTAAATTACAAAGTAGGTAGTAGATAGGGCATTTGGATTGGTGGAGGGAGTTTCCTGGTTAGGGGTTTCCATGCCAGTGAAATCACCGGTATGGTTCAAAATCAATCAAAAGAAGAAATAGAAAAAGGAGTCACTGGAAACATTGGAGAGAGAAGTTTCCATAAAGTTGTGGTAATTGAAGCTGGATGGCAAGGGTTGGATATGAATTTACAGAAGAATTACAATCAACTAAGCTTTTTACTGTTCTAGAAAGTCATGAAATTTCATTTTCTTAAGACCTGTTCTATAATTCAGACTGAATTTCTTTTTGATAAATTGGAATGAATTCAAAATAAAATGTAAAATAAAGGAAGGGTAGGAGAGTAGCTGACTTTATATCACCAAGTTTATGCCAGCAACAACTTGGAAATAAGGTGTCCAGAAGTAAAGGGACCCTCAATTTCCCATCTGCCCTATAACTTCCCAATATTTCTCAACTTGACTTATTTATGTCTGTGGAAGGAATGGTATCCATAATAACTGTCTCATGTGTGTGATTAACAGTGGCAAATGGTGGAATACACAGATTCTGTCCCCCTCCTCCCCAAAGAATGGGGCCAGGGCCAAGTATCATTCCATCCTCCAAATCCTCCATATTCCCCTGAGGCAAATTCTCATTAGTGCCAGGGATTTGATGTATTCCTATAATATATCTCTATAGGAGTCCTGCCTAGAGAATCCATGTACTAATGAGACATTGCGAAGAAATTATTTATTGCAAAGTAAACAAATCCTTAAAGGATTTAGAGGGGATAATGTATAATGGTAAAAGTGCTGCACTGGGTGTTAGATGAACTATATCTGAGTCCTGGCTCTACTACTTCCTAGCTGTGTGTCTTTAAGTAAGTCACTCAACCTTAGACTCAGTTTCCTTATTTGTAAATGGAGATAGTAACACTCGTGCTACTTAATTGACAAGGTTGTTATTGGGAAAGCATTTGGTAAATACAAATCACCATAGAATTGGTGGCCAGTATTAAGATACTAACCTTCTTTTACAGAAAAGAAATACTTAGGAAGATGTGATTTATCTCCTGGAAGCCCCTAAAATAATTAATATGTTACTCTACCCCTAAGGTGAAAAAGTAGACTTTATGGCAGGGAAGGAACTGTTTCTCCAGATTTCCTTGAAGATCTGGCTAATTACTCCCCTCCAAAAAAAAACCCAACCTCTCCCTTCAGAGAAGATTGGAGGAGATTTAATCAGATGCTTACTTCCACAGTCTTCTAAGACCATGGGTAGCAGGGAACACTCCCAGGAATCCCCTGGCTGTATCTAGCTTGGATGAATTCACTGGAGCATAGTAGCAATCCTTCAGAGTCCCTATTAGAACATTACTCTTCCCTTTACTCCTAGCCTAAGCTAAATCTTAGAGCTGGCATTTATAAGGTTTAGGGAGAGGACACAGAAGGGAGATGGAGGAAATATTTTGTTCTCTGAGCTCACAGAAGATATGCTTCCCAACACGGAGGAGTGAAGTCAAGAAGAATATTATGACTGGTGAAAAGACAGCAAAAGAATTTTATGTAAGAGATACGATGGGATATAGGGATGGGATGAGGCATTATGAGTATTAAGAATTAAGGTCAGGGTGGCTAGGTGGCACAATGAATGAGCACCGGCCCTGGAGTCAGGAAGACCTGGGTTCAGATCTGGCCTCAGACACTTCACACACACACACACACACACACACACACACACACACACACACCTAGCCATGTGACCTTGGGCAAGTCACTTAACCCCAAATGCCCTCCAAAAAACAAAAAAATTAAGATCAAACTGCATTGTAAAATCATAGAATCTTAGATGTCATTTAATCACTTCTACACCATGCTTGAGTTGAGTTTTTTGTTGAATATTTCCATTGACAGGCAACTCGCTACTTTTCAAAATAGGTTAATTCATTTGGGGGCATCTTTAATATCTTTATAGCCTTGAATGATTCCAAAGATATAGTCTCTTAGACTCCCTATGAATTTGGTGGGGCTTTTGAGTTATTCAAACCTAGACTAGAAAATTGAGTTATACAGAAGGGAAAATGCATATCATTTTCATAATTGAAAAATAAATAAGTTAATGTACTTTGGGGAATAGGCATTCTTGCACATAGAGATGAACTAAAATATGTAATTCAAAAGTAGGAGTAGCTGATTACATATGCAAGTATCAGAAATAGGCATCAACCTACCATAGAAATGGGAAAAAGCAACAATTGCCCTCAAGTTAAAAAAAAAACTGTTTAAATTTAACTTTCACCATTCTCTTTTTCTTTTTTTTTTAAATATCCTAGATGCAGTAATTACTTTATAAGGAACATGATAGTATAAAATTATATTGAAGACAGTGTTGTATAACAGGAGAAACAATTAGAGTCTGAAACTCAATTCAGCCATTTCATAGCTGTGATGGGTGAGCCTCAGTTTCCTCATTTGGAAAATTGAGTAAAAAATAACTATATGGATCCCCAGTGATATGGTTTTGGATCCTGTTACTATCCTGGTCCTCCTCCCTTGGAAATATTTCAACTTTCAATGTTCTTCCTAATAGCTGGTGGCTAGAGCTGGATATAATCAATAAATAAGTATTACACCCTCAGCATCTACTGTGTGCTGGGAACTGCGAACACAAACACAGAAAGAAAACAGTCTCTATCCTCAAGTAGCCTTCATTTCTCTTTTTAAAACAGATTTTTATTGAAATCTTTTGTTTTGACTTCAGCTACAACTCCCACTGTATCCCTTCAATCTCAGTCATCCCATATAATAAATAATAAAGGAGAGGAATAAAAAGTTTGACAAAACTAACCAAAGCACCGCAAAGTCTGATAGTACGTGTAGTATCCTATATTTATAGCCCCCTGCCTCTTCAGAGAAATAGATGAAAGTGTCTTCTTGTATCCTTTCTTTGGAGCCAGGCTTAGATATTCTAATTGTATAGCATTTAGTTTCTATTATTCTTCCTGTTGACATGGTAGTTAGTCATACAGTCAAAAAAGCTTTTATTATGTACCTACTATGTGCCAGGCACTGTGCTAACCACTGGGGATACAAATACAAACAATGCCAAAGACATTCTAGATCTTATATATAGGATTTTCAAGGTTCTTACTTCACTTTGAATCAGCTCATATGTATCTTCCTATGCTCTGTATTCAAAATATTCATTTTTTTATAACACAGTAATGTTCCATTTTATTCATGTACCACAATGATGTGTTTAGTCCTTCTCTAGCTGGTGGGCATCTGCTTTGTTTCCAGTTCTTTGAAACAGCAAAAAGTGCTGAAATAGAGAGAGAGAGAGAGAGAGAGAGAGAGAGATGTATATATTAGTATGTGTGGGGTCTTTTTTTTTTAGTCATTGACCTCCTTTGTCAATGTTTAGCAGTGGATTCTTGGGGTCAAAGGGTATGGACCTTTTAGTTGATCTCTAAAGATAATTTTGAATTGCTTTCCAGAATGGTTGGATGAATTCATGGCTCTATCAGCAATTCATTAGAGTGATATCTTTCCTGATTCTCTCCAATGCTCATTAATCTTTTGTCATCTTTCCAATTTATTGGGTATAAGTTGAAACCTCAGGGTCATATTTGATTTGTTCTTCTTCTATAATTAGAGATTTTATATGGTTTTCAATAGTTTATTCTTCCTTCGAGACCATTTAATCGCATCCATTGATCCACCTATCTGTCGGGCACGGACTTTCAGACCTCTGTATTTCTTTTAGTTGTGTCTATCTTGAATGTCAGATCTTCATCAGAGAGATTTGACACAAATATTTGTCCCAGTCACCCCCCCCTTTATGTCTTAGTTCAATTAATTTTTTTCATGCAATGCTTTTCAATTTCATACAATGAAGCATCAATGTCATCCTTTTAAACCCCTTTACAACTTCTTTGGTTAAGAATTTGCTCCCTAGTCATAACAGTGAAAGGTATATGATCTGCTTCTCTTCTAATATTTGTTAATGATATGTTCTCTAATATGGAACACACATTTCTGCTAAATACTTCATGCAATATAACACTTGAGATGATACCTGGAAAGGGATGTGATATGTTCAACAAGTGGCTCTGGGGGAGGAGGAGAGCATATATGTATGATATACATTTAAGTGTGATCTGTGTTATTTGCATTTTCGCCATCCTTTTAAGCCTAGCAATCAACGAAACAATGAATCAAGCCCTGATTCATAGTGTGTGCCAATTTCTAAGGTGTAAATACTCAATCTGAAAATTTAATATTCCGCTTTCATGAGCTGGTTCCAACGGGCTTCAGCACACCCCTGGGCACTGATCCACAACTCTTGGTGATAAGGCAAAGAATCAGTGTGGGACCTGGGCTGCTGTTGCGTGTATCTGTGGCCAGAGTCCTGGTTTCTATTTCTAACCCGATTAATATTGATCTGGGAAAATTCACTAAGATATTTTTAATCCCAATCTTCCCTACTACAAATTTTTTGCAAAATTTGTATTGTGCTAGAGACTCCTTCCTATGTCAAAAGAAAGAGTTAAATTTAGACAGTCTTGAAAACGAGTAATTATTTCTATCCCTGGGTGTTAAGGGTGTTACACTTAATCTTTATTCAGAACTCTACCCATAAATCTGGAAATCCATAGCCCAAAAGATTCAATCCAACTTCCCATTGTTATATCCATTGTTTATCATTAATAGCCTTTCCCAGGGGTGAAGTAAAGAGCTTAGTAGTAGATCAGATTTTCAGGTTTAGAGTAAATCTATAGGATTCCTCATCATCACTTACATGCCCTTTCATTAATTTATTTATTTATAATTTATTTTTTAATTACATGTAAACATTTTTAACATTCAATTTTTTTATAGTTCTAAATTCTTTCCTTTTCTCTCTCCCCAGCCCTTGAGAAGGCAAGCCTTTTGATATATATTATACATGTGCAATCATTCAAAATAGATTTCCATATTAGCCAAGTTATAAAAGAAAACACAGATCAAAAGAAAAAAGAAAGAAAGCTAAAAAAAAGTATGCTTCGATCTGCATTCAGATTCTATCAGTTCTTTCTCTGGAGGTGGATAGCATTTTTCATCATAAATCCTTTGGAATTGTCTTAGATCATTATATTGCTGAGAAAGGCTAAGTAATTCACCCTTTTAGACATGTTTTTGTCCTGGCTCCAAACTTGCCAGAACTTCGTGAAACTTAACAACCCGATCACGAACCACATACCATACAACACCACTAAGGAAGCTAGTCAATCAGTCAATAAGCATTTATTGAGTGCTTTCTGTATACCAGGCACTGTACTAAGTGCTGAGTGATAAGAAGAAAGGAAAAAGATAATCTCCCTCCTCAAGGAGTTCACAGTTTGATGGCAGAGGCAATATGAAAGCAACTACATCAAAACAAGCTATATATCAGATAAATTGGAGATAATAGAGGGAAGGCACTAACATTAAGGGGGAGTCAAGAAAAGCTACTTGTAGAAAACAAGATTTTAGCTGGGACTTGAAGGAGGTAGAGATGGGTAGGGAGAGTATGCCATGCATGTGGGATAGCCAGGGACAATGTCTATAGTCTAGAGATGGAGTAGGGACCCACAGCTGAACCATTGCAAGCTTTGCATGGCCTTTTGTTTTCAGTTTTTATTTAATGAATTTATTTAATTATTTTTATTGATACACTTTTGTTTTCACGTGACATTTATTTCCAAATATGCCCCTCTCACATAAACTCTTTATTGAGTCCTATCTTATAATCCAAAATTTTAAAAAAGAATTATTTTAAAAAGACAACAAAACCAATTAACATATTAACTGTATCTAATAGTATAGATAGTATGGGGGCA
The DNA here is from genome assembly GCF_028583685.1 of Petaurus breviceps papuanus. Classification (NCBI taxonomy): domain Eukaryota; kingdom Metazoa; phylum Chordata; class Mammalia; order Diprotodontia; family Petauridae; genus Petaurus; species Petaurus breviceps. Next base: position 5,069,719 of record NW_027185764.1, read on the forward strand.
GCTAGGTGGTACAGTGATTAGAACACCAGGTCTTAAACCAGGAGAATCTGGGTTCAAATCCAGACTCAGACTCTAGTTATGCCATCCTGGGCAAGTCATTCAACCTCTATTTGCCTTACTTTTCTCAATAGTAAAATGGAGATAATAATAACACCTGCCTCCCAGGATTGTTGTGAGACTCAAACGAGATGATAATTGTATCGCCATATAAATGCCAGCTATTTTTATTAGTATCAATATTTCATATATGGGTTTGACAAGATGACCGCCGAAGTCTCTTCCGATTCTGTGACTATTCATATGCTTTGATCACTTTTCCTTCGCAGAATAACTCTTAATTCTCTATATTTGTATTAATTCCTTCTGTATCTGGAATACTAGACTCTTAGAAGAGGCTTGTTTGGTTTGTGCTATTGCCATTGTCTTCTTTTGGTCTGTAGCCTACGGCTGAACACACAGCAGTGACTTGCAGGCCATTCCAGTGCCGATGATCACTAGAGCTTTAATGGGTCAGCCTGGTCCAGTTCACCCCTCCTTAAGCTGCCTCGTAGCCTTAACTCTCAGGGACCCACCATATTGGTACTGACCTTAGTGCTTAATGGTGCTTAGCTTTCGTCTCCCGACAGGTCAGAACTCCCCAGACTCAAGCTATCCGCTAGCTTCAGTTTCCCTAGTAATAGAGATTAAAAACACAAGCCACCATTCCAGCCCAGAAGAGGTTTTTGAAACAAACAAAATATTTCCAATTGATTTTTTTTAAAAATTCCTTCTTACCCTCACTATATTAATTTTATTTGTGGAAAAAGCTTTTCAATCATGTATAATTGAAATTGTCTACTTTATTTTGGTGATCTCCACTATTCTTCATTTGCCTTAAGAATTCTACCCCTCACCATAGTTGTGAAAAGGCTTCTATCCTTTCTCTTTCAAAGTTGTTGTGGTTTTAAAAAAAATATTTATGTCCAGTGCCCTTACAGAACTTAATATAGTATATAAGATGCTAATCTAACCCTACATTTTGCCAAGCTGTTTTCTGGTTTTACCACCATTTCTACCAAATCGAGAGCCCTTCTTCAAGTAGTTTATGTTCTTGGGTTTATGCAAAACTAAGTTATAGAGTTTGGTTATTTCTAATTTTTCTTTCTCTAGTTGGTTCTACTGATCTTTTCTATTTTTCAGCCCTTATCATAGTTTTGATGAGAGTGCTTAATAGTATAATTTGAGACCTGTGCCATTCCCACTTCATCCTTACTTTTTTTGTCATTATTTGCCTTCAGAATCCAGTTCTCATGTTCCTCCAAATGCTTTTATTATTATGTGTCTAGCTTTATAAGTATCTCCTCAATAGTCTAGTTATTATAGCACTAAATCTGTAAATAAATCAAAGTAATATCATCATTTTAATTATTTTTGGTGCAGGGCCCAACCATGAACAATGACTACACCTTCAATTATTTAATTTATTCTTCATTTTTTTAAAGAGTGCTTTATAGTTGTATCTATAAAAATCTTGAGTGAGCCTTAGTAGACTGATTTATGCATAAATCTAAGGTCAGATATAAACTCTTCTGCCTGGCACTGAAAGTTCTTCAGAATTGCCCCTTATGACCTTCTAGTCATTTTACATATTACAACCCTCTACATATTCTATAGTCCAGCCATACTAACCTACTTGCTATTCCTCCTGTATGACATTCCACGTCCTTACCCATGTCTTTGCATCCTTATTGACTGAAATGTTCTCCTCCTTTATCCCCACCACTTGAAATCTCTGGTTTCCTTCAAAACTACCCTCAAGTGCCACTTTCAAATGAAGTTTTTCATGATAGCCCTGGGTACAAGTGTGTTTCCCCCAGAAAACTAGCTTGTATTTATTGTGTGTATGTTGCGTTAAAAATTATATGACTTGACCATTGCATTGGCAGTGTGTCTCTTACTTTAGGCCTTCCCCTGCCCCATTTTCCTGCTTTCTTGGGGATTTTTTAATCTGGGAATTTTTTAGGTGTTCTTTTACATTAGACCATTGGAGAGATTTGCCTTCTGGGATTTATTCAATACCTTAGTGTCACAGTGATTCATTAGAGAGAATAATTTTGAATTAAAAATTATTTTCAGTATGTTTCAGCCAGACCACTTCTGTGATATCATTTTGATTGTTTTAACATTTAGTTGCTAGTAATATTAACATTAATGTCTATTGACTTTATTGTACCTCTAACAGACATGGGAGTAAATGTAATCTAGTTGCAACACACCCAGAGCACGAGGTGCTTAGAAGAGCTAATTAATGAAGGGAATAGCATCTGATCTAAGTAAGAAGGATATTGCGGATATTTTACAAGTTACCATTTAGAATGGGCAGATATGTGAAGTACTAGCTGAGAGCTTTGAGGAGAGACATGAAACATTATGTGTTTTCTGTAAATTACTCGAGGATGTAGACCATTCTAAAAATTCCTAGGAGGATGGGGGTTTCTGAAAATGAGTGGAATTTAATTGCAATACCTCTCACAGCAGAGGAGAGGGTACTTAATAGAGTTAAAATGGTGTTAATTAATGAAGGAGTATCTAGAGATAAATTATTAGAACCAGCTTGGAATAAAAAGGTATATGAAACACAAGAAACACTAGAGACATTAATAGACTTCCTGACACTATAGAGTATAATGTAATTTCTCGAGGGAACTATAGACCCGAGTCAGAATTTTTCTCAGAAAGGAAACCATTTCCTTGTGGGGAACAAACATTGGGCATTTGAGTTAGGAATATGCCGGAAGCACCATGACAATGAAAAGCACCTGAAGAGGAGAAAAGATATAGTTTATTAGAAAGTCTTCAAGGTCCAGTGTTTGGAATCATGCAAAGTATAAAAACCACAATACTTGATATCCCTTGGCAAGAATATTTGCAGCAATTAAAAAGGCAATTTGGCAATAATGGGACACCTCAACAGGCAAATGCAAATATTATATAAATATACCCTCCATCGAAAAGATGAAGGCCCATTTGAGTCTGTAACTGGAGTGGATGGTTAACTTCAAGAGGAAAAGGAACAGTAAAGCCTGAACAAGTAGAAGCATTAGAATGGATAAAGTGTGTCAAGGCATGATATATCTCCAAGAGTTAAAGGAATATTTCACTGGGCTTGGTTATGAGAAAAAGCTGCCAAATTTTGATGAATTATTTCAAATAGTTAATCAATTTAAATGTGTTAAAAACACATCTAAATGCCAGCTCCTGAACATCAATCTAGGTATGTGCTACAGAATCAAGAATGAGGTAACCTTAGATGGCAGGGATTCAAGAGAAGAAATAGATGAACACTTGGCAGACCAGACCAGGTACCAAATATCCAGACCTTTTGATGTAAGATTGTTACCAGCCCAGCATAAACATTGGAATAACAAATGTTGCTTTTGTTTTAATTGTGGTTTGGATGGATATGAGCAATGCATTTATTAACAAGAGAAATAGGGGCGGCTAGGTGGCACAGTGAATGGAACACTGGCCCTGGAATCAGGAGGACCTGAGTTCAAATTTGGCTTCAGACTCTTTAACACTTACTAGCCATGTGGGCAAGTCACTTAACCTCAACTGCCCTGCCCTCTCCCTTCCAAAAAGCAAAAAAACAAAAACAAGAGAAATGAAGTTGGGTTGTATGAGATAAATTCCAGAAGGTCAACTTTGGGAAATGGAAACCAGGGGTATAAGGTGTCCCAGACTCTAAACACAATAAAAATTTCTTTGTTCTCAACTAATTGGCTATTAGCTGATGTAGGAACAATACTATCAGAAGTGACTACCTGGTCATAAGCATGTTATGTGCACTCAAAACAATTATAACTTAATTCTATAGAAACTGTTACCCATGGAAACAGTGTCAAAAATTAAGAAATTATTTGAGGTCCAGTTTGTTTCCAATGAGTGAAAGAAACAAAATTTTAACATTTTGTTGGAAGGCATTGTTGTTTACAGAACATAAGAGGAATCTGAGAATAATCTGGAAATTTTTTACCTTGAAATATCTAAATTGAAGAATAAAACTAGGAAATTATGTGCAAAAAATGTAACCAAGTGCTACATACCTCAGAAATTGCTACATTGAAACAGAAGCCAAGGACTATATTTAAAATTTATGTGTTCCAGAATCATTAAAACTGAAAGAATGGAAAGAAGGAAAGGAAGGACTTATTAAAGTGTTTACTATGTGCCAAGCACTGAACTAAGCACTAGGCATACAAATAAAAACAAGAAAAAAAAGACAGTCTCTGTCCCCAGGGAGCTTGCATTCTAATGAAAAATGACAAAACACAAAAGGGAGGTGAAAACAGGGTGATAAGGTAGAGAAAGGGGAGGTACCCTTCCAGAGGCATGGTTTTTGGAGTCCAAAGAGTCAAGAATATACCATAGGATCCCAATGAAGGCAGGCCATTCAAGTTCCCTTCACAAAATGAAGGCTCCAGAAGGAACTCACCATTGGGAGGAGGGCAATAGGCCTTACAGCAGGACAGTCCAGGGTGAGCAGACCAGAAACAGGTTGCCTGAAAAAGCCAAAAATTGTTTCTAGAATTGAAGAAGACTCCAGTGCAGATGATGATGCTTCATTTCTATGGTGATATCCACCAGAAATTCAGGTAGTTCCACCATATATATCAAAGTCAACCGTGCAGTCAAGAGGCATAACACTCCTGAGGATGAGGGAGGCTCAAACCCAAAGCAATCCCATTTTAGCCTGATAGGCCAGTTATAGAAAGATAATAGATTACACTGAAATGGGACTATAATAAGCAGTCTACGTTATTAACAACATAAAGTTACCATTGTATGAAAGTGACAATAAACAATAAACTAGCTGTGAATATAGAAATCAATTATAAGAGTGTAAAAATATTAAGCAAGATTTATATATGATAAACCAGGTAAATCTAAAGTAATAGCTATTCATATAGACAAACACATTGTGTTCGTGTGCAATTATATATGATATATTATTTCATTAATTGAGATGTATTTTATAATTTATGTAATATTGATATATATGTGTTGTTGTATTTGCATATATAGAATATTATATGTGAATTACATATTTGGTTGTCTATTTGTAAATGTAATTGAGTATATATAGTCAATCCTCAACTTTCACAAAGCTAACATTCCTAGAAAAATGTCACAAAAAATATGAATGTTGATACATTAAACCTATGGGAATTAAAGGGTTAGGTTTCCATGGCCGCCAAAAACTGTAATCTTTCACTAGAGATTGCTGAAAATGAACTTTTCGGCGTATAATTCTTTATAACAAAGCATTAATCCTGATCATATGTGCTTTTCCTTACACAATAACCATGAAATAACCCACAAAATAGAGTACACAAAATAAAATTGGTAACATGCAAAACATTTTTCTTTCTAGTAATTTTCTTGAATTCTGTGACTTTTTGTACTAATATCTCAACAAAAGATTTATTTCATACATTATTCACTTTTCATAGCACATGAAATCTTCAGTATCATAAATACTATATAGTAAATAAAATTCTTAAAACTAAAGCATTTTTAACTCCAATCTTATCTTCCACTCTGTCAGATGGCAGTGTGATGGTATTGTACTGCATACAATATTGCTATAAACCTCTCTACCTTGGCTGCCCTCTAAAAACCAAGGGAGGTTGCTGGGATTTTAATCAAAGCTGTCAATGATGCCAAGATTGGTGAGGTATCAACATCACCTTGGAGTCCAAAGGACTTGCACTGCACTTTGGAGGTATAACTGCAACATCAAATTGAGTTTTAAAGGCAAACAAATGAAAATATGCAATAAGTGCATGGGAAGTGCTTTACAACAGTAGAGTGACCAAGACTAATTAAACACCTGATAAGATACCAGCCACTTCACAAACTTGTATGCCTCACACCTCTCATTTTTTTTCTCTTCTGTGCATAGCCACAGATGTACAAGGTTGCCAACATGAAAATGAAAATGAGGCTACTAATAAAATCCCACGTATGCTTGAAAGTGGTGAAAGTTAATATGTGAATGTTGAGGATTGCTCATATAATGAATATCATGAATGAAAAGGTTTATTTTTGCCCATATATTGATTGTATGTAAAGGAAAAAATATTGTGTTGATTTGATGTAAAAATTATGCAAATTACTTTTGTTGGTTATATGATGTTTGTACATCACTCTTATCTTGACATTTTAATTTGCAGAGAACTATGAGTGTTCACCAAGGAGATGATATAAGAGTTCTTTGTTGGTTGTGCTGAAAGGGTAGAAAAAGTATTCTTTCCATAAAGGGAAAGAATTGTCTATACTCTCAAAGGATGTTAAATATATATATATATATGTATATATATATATTTCTCCTGTTACAAATGAATATTTTTATTCCCAAAAGTAATAGAAAAAGAACTTTGTTTGAATGAAAACTGCTAATATATTTGTTTATGAAAAAAACCACAACCTTCCAATGGGATTTCATCACTTTTGGATAGAAAATGAACTGTGACATAACCATGGACTCAGATCTTGTAAATGATGTAAAATTATGCTTTGGTTGCATATGAAATATTTGGTGGTTTAGAGGGACAAAGAAATAATTTATTTATTAAAAATTAGGAAACTATGAATACAAGGAAGGAAAGGTCGTTGGATGACCATATTGCAGACTTTGTAGCTAGGGGGCATTATGGTCACTCAGCTCACTTGCATATAATTATTTTAATTATCTTTAATGAGAAATGGCATAAACATTTGGTAATTGAGGTATAATTTTAAAAGACTATTTAAAAAGATTTGGAAAATGACTACTGTTTAAGTAAAGGGTGAGTCACTAAGCCCCAGGAGATTTTTATTTAAGTCACTGAAAGATAAAAGAATATAGGATATGAACTTGATATGAGAGATTAGTGATAAGAAGACTTTGTGTTGTAAATTGAAGACATGGTAGATGTGGAATATTTGTATTGCTGTGATGGTGGCAGGTAGAAGCATTCAGCTGACAGGTCTCAGTTAAGTGATTCCTGATTGGTGGGACAGAAAATTTATTTCACTGGTCAAGAGTTTCAATGAGAGCTACTGTTTTTCATTGCCATCTAGAATGGAAAGAGCTTTTCATGTCTGTTGTTCCTTTCTATTACCATTGGTTTCAGAAGGAAAAGCACAAGGGAAGACAGGTTTTGCAGCTGCTTAGTATCCTGGTGAGCTAGCTAGGTTTGTCTTGCTGAAAGAGACAACCTGAACTATGTTGCTATGATTAGACAGTTCAGTACACAGAAAAGTGAATAGCTGTCTGAGATTATCTGTTTAGCCTGGAGATAGCTAGTTTGATGAGCTTTGCAGATCTCTAACTTAAAGAGAACTGCTATTCAAATTAAAAGGTACTGCTTTCTAAGCCCTTTTAAGAATTATTGTTTAAGTTGGAAGAGTTTATAAATACTTAGTTCAAATTAAAAACAAAAGATTTGCCCATTTGCCTCTCACCAATAAACAGTAAGCAGAGAAGCCATTTTGTGTTTTATGAATATCCTTGAATATGCCCGTGACACCAAAGCCTGCAGTCCAGAGTATTAAGTTATCTGGTGCACATGGGTTTTTTCTCCTTCATGTATTTTTCTATCACCTTGCTGTGTGTGTCTTCCCCCCTAATGCCGAATACATTCGTGGGAGACTGTGATCTGAATTCTTTGTAGATCGTGATTTATTTTATTTTTTATGCACTTGCTTTCATATGAGTACCTCTGATATTATTTCTTTTGTTTTTATTCAAGTGGTTATTTATAAGATCTAAAGACTTCATTATTGTGAATGGTTGGGTATAGAAATAGAATAGGGAGTGGGGAGGGAAGGTGTATTTTCCTTCTAGGTCCCTCTAGGACCCTGAGAAAATTTGAGTGTAACTTTGTTGTTATGGTCTATCTCTGGGAAACTAGATCTGCTGGTCTAATCAAATTAAATGAATACTCCAACCCAAAGAATGAGTGTCTACATGCCCATGTGAACACTAATATTGTGGGAGTGACCACATCAAGCACCACACCATAGACTATGTGCTGTCCCCCAGTTAGAATGTAAGTTTGTTGTAGGCAAGCATTTAGCACAATATCTATACCTTTTAATGACTTAAATAGAAACCTCCTGGCATATAGTGACATTTAATAAGTGTTTGTGGAATGATTGTTACTTAATTCATCTTATTTAATCTATTTTTAATTCTATATACCAGTTCACAGGTCATACTCTTATTTGTTCCTTCTTTATATATTTTTTTGTCTTTCATGAAGGCAGAGTTCTTGGAATACTAAATTTACATTCTCTCTTCTATAGAATTTTTGTGTTATTGTATATTTAAATGTTAACCCATCTTTCATTTTTTGCTGAGTCACCCTCTGAGAAGATATCACATAATGGTCTAATAGAGAAAATGGACAGATATTTTCTATATAACAATATAATTGAATGTTTTCAAAAATGGTTGAATGAACAGACATAAAGACTAGTATCACAGAGATTTGTGCTTGGCCCTGTGCTGTTTAACGTTTTTGTCAGGACTTGGATAAAGGTATATAGATGGCATCCTCATGAAATTTGCATATGGCTAGCAGAGAAAGCTGACACCCTGGATGATTGTCAGGAACCAAAAAGACCTTGACAGGGTAGAACAGTAGGTAGAATCCAATAATATGAAATTCAGTAGGGATAATGTAAATCTTAGAATGGTTTCAAAAATCAGCTTCACTAGTATAAGATGGGAGAGTTGTCATTTGATAGCAGTTTTTCTGAAAAAAGATAAGAGAGTTTTTAATGGACTGCAAACTCATTATGAGTCAGCAGTGTGAAGAAGCAGTCCCTCCTCCCCCCCCAAAAAAAGATAATGCGATTTTGAGTTATGTTTTTTTCTCTATGAATAAGGAGGTGACAGTTCCTCAATACCCTGCTCTGTTCAGTCCACATATAAAGCACTCTATTCAGTTCTAGGCACCACAATTTAACAAGGACATAATAAGTTGGAGAGCATCCAGAGGAAGGTAATCAGAGTGCTAACATGACTTAGTTCAGGTCATAGGAAGATTGGTCAAAAGGCCTGGGACTATTTAGTCTGGAAAGGAGAAGACTGAGCTTTCTTCAAGTATATTAAGGGCTCTATCACATGAAATTAGAAATGGACTTGTTCTGTTTTCCCCACAGGAAATAACAAGAGAGAAGTTGCAAAGATACAAATATAGTGTTGAAGTCACAAAAATAATCCAAATAATTATTGCTCTCCAAAAGTAGAATGGGATGCCAGACAGATTCCTTTTCATTGAAGGTCTTTAAAAAGAGGTTGACCTCATTTGCTAGATATATTATAGTGGGAATCCCTTTGGGTTGAGAATTTAACTAAATGACCCCTGGAAGTTTAACTCTTAAATCTTGGGGTTTATTTTTGGTGTTGTTGTGAGCGTGTGTGTGTGTGTGTGTGTGTGTGTGTGTGTGTGATTCCATGAGTCATAGAAATATCAATTCATGAAGGAAACAGTGTGAAATGGAAGCAGGGTCATGGCCTAGGAGTTGCTCACTGGCCAAAATCATGAGGACTGGTCTTACCACCTACCCTTATTATGACCACTAACTACTTCTAAATCTAGATTATCCTATTTCTGATTCTTGTGGTACCTCCTACCACTTTGAGTGTTGATTGCTCGTGGGGACTCCTAGAGCTCCTCTCCTGAGATAGGCTGCTGTCTGGACATGTTTGTAACTGTCACCAAAAGACATCCAAGGAGCTAAGAGAATATTTCACACTTTTCCTTATATAAAAGTAGCAGTGCTTCTAACATTGCTATATACTAGTGACTTCTATTCACAGTGAGAAAATAACCTGCGCTCTCTGGGGAATTGCTTGACACAGTCCTGGCATCAGGGTTTAACCTGACCTCTGAAGCTACATAGCAGTGATCAAATGCAACATCTCCTATGGCTCTACGGTCAGTTCTACCCGGATGACCCAGTTTCACCAGAGCCAAACTCAACATCACATGACAGAGGAAGTAGGGCTACACTAGTTGAGCCCTCTTGCTAGGACAAGCTGGAAATGAGACATCAAAAGAAGTATTTCATCTACCTATCCTGAGGAATATTTTAAGACTAATGAAAAAAGGAGAGGGAGAACTTTTTTGTTTTGTTTTGTTTTGTTTTCTGTAGAAAAACAACCTGGATTGCACTTAGCAAATTGTATGGTGCTTCAATAATCCCTGATTGTCACAAAGGCCAACATTTAATATCAATATGTTCTCAGGGATGCTATGTGGCTGTAAATTATGAAATACCATGGTGTCAGAAAGAATCAAAGCTGCAGGTGACCTGCAAGGGCAGATGTGGGCATAAGCAGAATGTGACTGTTACCAAAGATGTCAGGAAATTAGAACTGTCCAAAAGTAGAAAGGGCTGCCTTGGGAGGTTATATGAGGTAGCTAGGTGACAAAGTGGATTAGAGCTCTGGACCTGGGTTCAAGTCTTGCCTCATATTCTTAGCTTCTTGTGATACTGGGCAAGTCATTTAACCTCTTTCAACCCAAATTTCTTCACCTCTGAATTGGAGATAATAACACTTACTTTACAGGATTGTTGGGAGGCTCAAATGAAATGACATGTAAAAGCATGTTGCAAACCTATGTACATGTTTCCCATGACTTGCATTTGAGAAATGCCATAGACATTACACAAGAGCAGAATTAAGAGCAGGGTTTGTCTTGTAGGGAGAGTGAAGGGATAACAAATAGTGTGAGTGACAAACTGATATACAACAAATATTAAAAGAAACAGAGTTAGGTCTTGAGCCCATTGGATACCTTTATAGACAGATATACACAAATCTTAACGTTTGGGACTAGGGGTGAAGAAACCTTCCTCCCAAAAGACGGGTAGATGAACTCTAGGCAAAGAACAAGATATACATATTCAAATTGGAGGAAATATCATAGAATCCTGTGGCTGTAGGATCAGGGTGACTAACCTGGATTTTTAACCATTTTAAAAAATATTTTGATAACTGTATTTCAATGTAATTGGTTTCCTTTGTAATTCTATTTATCTTATTTTATGCATATAAAAACATTATTCTGAGAAAGGGCTTATCAACTTCAAGGGGTCCATAAAATTGGTCCCACACATCTGAAATAATCTCCTTCCTTTTCTCTGACTACTGACCTCCTTAGCTTCCTTTAAGCCCCAACTAAAATCCCTTTTCATTATTTCCCATTTATCTGTATGTAGCTTTCTTTATAAATCTTTGTTTGCATGTTTGCTCCCCCCTTAGACTGTAAGCTCCTTGAGGGAAGGGGTTGTCTTTGCTTCATTTTGTATCCCTAGGTCCTAGCATAGTGCTTGGCACATAATACTTAATAAATGTTTATTGATTGAAAGGTCATTGTAAAGTAACAGAATTTTTGAAAGTCTCAGTCTTTTGTTTGTTTCCAAAAGAAAGACACAAATAGGAATCATACAGGATGTGAAGATGTAAAAGGTTGGCAATGTGCATCTCTGAAGGTAGTACCCTGAAGTATGAGCTCATAAATCCATCAAATAATTAAATATTTGGATAGCTCTCTATTTCATGTTTATCTTCATTTGAATAATAGCACAGGTGTACATATGGCAGAGTATTTGGGATCATGGGTTTCAGGCTTAGAGAGAAATTAAAGGTCATCTAGTCCAACTACCTGACTTGAGAGAAAAGAAAAATGAGGGCCAGAGAGGTAACTTCTCTAGCATCATAAAATTAGTAGACAGCAGCACCAATAGAGCCTAGGTCCTTTGATGTCAAGTTTACATTCTTTCCACTACTCTACAGTACAAACAGTGAAGGTAATTTTGGTGGATGAAGGCTTCTGGTGAGTCTAGGAATGGGTATGTCATGCCAGATCAGACTTACCTACCCATGGGGAGCATTTCCCCTCCCTATTCAGCCATGATGATTTCCACATGGATAGTGCAAGCCATAATTGTCTTCATGAGGTCATCACATCATTGCTTGGCCATAGGATCTGGGAGAATAGAAATGAATAGAAAGAAGTCCAAGGGGAAACAAGAGAATGTAGAGTCAGGCACTTCGGCACCCACCTTGCTCTGCTCCTGTTGGGCAATTCCATTGGTGCTGAAACTGCCCATGATGGCAAATCATTTGGGCAGGACAATATCTCACTCTTGCAGACTGGCCTGGGAACACACCAAGGCATTCTGCCATGCCCATCATGAGGTTTAAATAGCTCTACCCCTGAGATCAGTTGGAAAGCTTGAGAATCCAAAACAATGCTGAGGCCCATCTGTAGCAGTATTATCAAATTTGAAACCATGAAACGGTTATTAATGAGTTGTTGAATGCACAGGGAAAGGAGAAGGATTATGTGGGACATGATTATGGCTTACAAGTATTTAGATCACTGTGACACAGAAACTGCCTGGAACTTAGTCTCGATTCCAGAAGGTAGAAGTGACAGGTAGATCTGAGTCTGATACAAGAAAACTCCTTCCATTAGAGAAATCCAGAAGTGGAATGAATTGCTTTAGGAGACAATGAGTTCTCCAGAGGTGGAGATTTTTAAGCTGAAGTTTATTTCTAAATAATAACTCATATTTGTGGGTACTACTTTCAAAGACACATATTTCTGAAGTTTAAAGCCATAAAGAGGAGTTCATGTGTAGGTAAAAAGCCATCTCCTTGTTCTATCCATATGAATGAAACAATATGCCATAATAAATCAAAGTGGGCTATGCAGTCAGGAAGACCTGAATCTTCTGTTCTGATAACATCCTGGCTCTGTGTTACTGGGTCAATTTCTTAGCCTTTCAGGCCCTAGGTAATTCTGTGATATAGAACACTTGCACACATGCAAGTAGTAAAGGTTTCTTCACTTGAGAGTTCTTTAACCATTGAAATTACAGGTCCAAAACAATTTAAAAAAAAAAATCTCATGAGTAGAAATATGGAAAAATTTGTATGAGGAGATGCAGAATTAAATCATCAGGGTAGCTAAGTGGCACAGTGGACCCAAGAACCATGGCTAGAATCAGAAAGAACTGAGTTCAAATCCAACCTCAGATACATATTTGCTTTATGAACCTGTACAAATCACTTAATTCTGTTTGTTTCAGTTTCCTTATCTGTAAAATGGGAATAATAATATCACCTACCTCACAAGGTTGTAGTGAGGATCAAATAAATAAAATTTGTAAAATGTTTAGCACAGTGCCTGGCATATAGTAAGTGCTATATAAATGGTAGCATTATGATTATTTTTAAAACTAAGATAGTATCATACTGATTAAAGATATATAAAGAGAAAAAGAAAAAACAGAAGGACAATGACTCTTAAGGCAGCAAAACTTCAGTTAGACTTGAAAGGGAATAGAAATAAAAAAGGATTTCCTTTGCTCATATTTGTTGATTCCCTTGGTTTTGCATTGTTAAGAGCAGGACTGGTGTGACTTTTTTTAAAAATTATGAACTTAAACCTCAAAAGACAGGAACATTTCAATACACAAATGACAGAAAAGAATATTATTTATGCAAATGTGAAATTTTATTTAGTTTGTGTTTTTAAAAATACTGTCCATTATATTTGGCATAGGAGTAACCAAACTGCTTTGCTTGCTTGTCTGCATCCTCTTGGGAAGGATCTTCTGCTTTCTACTCTCTATTTTCCAATGTTTCATTGATGTTATTTTTTTCTTTTTTTGCATCTACCATTATCCACCAGCTCTGCCCCCAGCCAAATTGAAGTCTTCCCTCATATCAAATTATTCTAGCTGAGTCATGTGGTAGGACACACCTGTAATCCCCGCTGCTAAGGAAGCTGAGAATGGTGGATCACTTGAATTCTGTACCAAAGGCCATCAATATGGTGAGTCCCTAAAAGCACAGGACCACCAAGTTGCCTAAATAGAGTTGAGATGGACCAGTTTGGAAATGGAACAGATCAAAGCTTCTGAGACAATCAGTAGCAGCCACTGTCCTACAACCCTAGGCAAGACAGGGAGACCCTCAGAATAGAGAGACTAACAGTCTCAAAAAAAAACCCAAAAACAAAAAATCAAATTAATGTAGCTGAGAAAAAAAAAACACATTGGCTATATCTGAAAGTGTTTGTCACTTTCTACACCTCTCTAGTCCTTCTATTCTCTGTCAAGAAGTGGGAAGTATGCATCTTTGTAAGTCTTTTGAAGTCATGATTACTAACTGAATCGATTCTGAAATCTTTCAAAAATTTACATTGTTGTGGTCATTGTGTAAATTGTTGTCCAGGTTCTGCTGACTTAACTGTATCAATTCGTATAAGTCTTCCCAGGTTTCTCAGAATCTATCATATTGCTCATTTCTTATGAACAATACTTTATGGGTGAGCCATCATCCAGTTGATAGAAACTAGTTTTGTCTAGTTTTTCACTATAAGAAAAAGCATTGCTAAAAAAAAAAAAGAAAAAGGAAAAAAGGGAAAAAAAGAAAAAGCATTACTACAAATATTTTGGCACATAGAGATTATTTCCTTCTTCCTTTGCCTTCTTTGGTGTTTATGACTAGTAATAGTATCACTGGATCAAAGAGAATGCAGAGTTTAATGATTTGGGAGCGATCATTTCAAATTATTTTCCCATATGTTTGGACCAATTCATAGATCCATCAACTATACATTAGTGGGTCTTTCCTCCAATAACCTCTCTAACAATTGTTATTACCCTTTTTTTAACCATCTTTGTCAATCTAATGGGTATAAGACTGAACTCAATTCTATTATTAGTGATTTGGAACATTTTTCAATATGGCTACTGATGACTTGTACTTCTTCTCTTGAAAACTGCCTGTAAAGGAGAAAATGTAAATGATGTAAAAACAAAGGATGTCAATAAAAACATTTTTGGAAACTTCCTGTTCATATCCTTTGAATTCGTTTGGGAATGATTCTTGTTTTCTATATAGTTTTTATAACATTTTGTCTTTTGTTCTGAATATTTATTTGACAACTTTTTTTTTGTTGATGGCTATTAAGTTTACAATACTCTAATAGATCTGTGATCTCACCTTGGTGCCTATTCCATCCAATTATTATCAGTTATATAAGCATGCTTATTCTGTGAGATTCTTGTACATGTGTTAAATTTTACTATAAACTTAACTTTATCAACTTGTAACCTAAGGTTTGTTTTTTTTTTTTTGCTTTTTGGAGGGCAATTGGGGTTAAATGACTTGCCCAAGGTCACATGGCTAGTTTTGTGTGTTTGTGTTAAGTGTCTGAGGCCAGATTTGAACTCAGGTCCTCCTGACTCCAGGGCGGGTGCTCTATTCACTGCGCCACCTAGCCACCCTCCCTAACCTAAGTTTTTAAATAAAATTTGAAGAAAATATAGAATTGGGTTAATAATGAAAATAAATTAGAATTAACAACATATAAAGCAGATTGAGCCCCTCTCCCACTCTATAACTTCCACTGAATCACTGAGAAGAGTCCCTTTGGAATGACTGATAATTTTTACTCATTACACAATGCTTGGAGGCACATTCACTTATTTGTGCATATATTGTATTCCTCCCAAAATAATGTAGGCTCCTTAGGAGCAAGAGCTATTTTTTTTTTATCTTATATTACTAGAACCTAGAAGGTCGATTATTCATAGTAGGCACTTAATAAATCCTTCTTGAATGAAGGATGGAAAATGATAGGATACAGATATGTGGCAATGGCTTATAGCTGTTAATTATTTCTTCCTTTAAAATATTGGGGAGAGGAGGATATGGCAAGAGGGAGAGGGAGAAAAAGAGGGGGGTAGGGAGGGAAGGAGAGAAGAGATAGAGAAAAAAGGAAGGGGGAAGAAGAAGTAATGGAGAGGGAGAAGGAAGAGGGAAAGGGAAGGGGAAAACAAGGAAGAAGAGAAAGGGGAGGGGAGAAGGGTGGAGAGAGACTTGAGTGGATTTGTTAGTAATACAAATAATGCTTCAGTTCTAGTTTTTTATGGGCGATATCAAAGTATTAATAGGTCAGAAGGAACTTGAGAGAGGTCGTTTAGTATACTGCCTTCAGCCTGGATGCTTAAAATCCTATTAAAAGGTAACTGAGCAGCCAAGGGAATATTTCTTGCCTTTCTTTGTATAGAGATAGCAGGCTTCTAATATGGCTAGGCATCTATGAAATAATTATTAAGCACCTACTAGGAGCTAGGCTCTGTGCTAAATTCTGGGGGTAAAAATAAAGGTAAAAGACAATCCCTGCCCTCTAGAAGCTCACAATCTAATGGGGGAAATAATGGGCAAATGACCATGTACAAAGAAGTCATCCGCAGGATAAATAGGAAAAAAGGGAGAAGGCACTAGAATGATAAGGAATTGGAAAAGGCTTCTTGGAGGATTGGGATTTTAGCTGGGACTTGAAGGAATGCAGAGAAGCCAGGAGGAGGAGATGAGGAGGAAGAATATTCCTTGAATGGAGGACAGCCAGAGAAAATGCCCAAAGTCAACAGATGGTCTTGTTCATGAGATAGGAAGGAGATCAGTGTCACTGAATGGAAGAGTACATGGGGGACTGGAGATTTGTATAAAGTATAAGAAAACTGGGAAAGCAGGGGAAGGGCAGATTATGATGACAGAAGATTTTATATTTGACCCTGGAGGTGACAGGGAGCCACTAGAGTTTTCTGAGTAAAGGAGTGACATGGTAGATCTGTGCTTTTGGAAGATCACTTTGACAACTGATTGAAGGTTGGACTAGAGTGAGGAGAGACTTAAGGCAAGCAGACCAACCAACAGGCTATTGCAATAATCCAAGCATGAGGTGATAGGAACCTACTATAGGGTGGTAGTAGTATCAGAGAGAGACAGAGAGACCACGGGTAAGAAAGAGACAAAGAGAGACAGAGAGAAGAGGGGGTTGGAGGGACAGAGAGAGAGACAGAGACAGAGAGACACAGAGAGACACAGAGACACAGAGACAGACAGAGAGAGAGAGAGAGAGAGAGAGAGAGAGAGAGAGAGAGAGAGAGAGAGAGAGAAATGTGAGAGATGTTGTGCAGAAAATATTGAAAGGCCTTGGCAACCGTTTGGATATGAAAAGTGAGAGAGGGGAGTGGAAGATGACCTCTAGATCATACGTCTAGAGGACTAGAATGATAGTGTAGCTTTCAACAGTAACAGAGAAGTTTGGAATAGGAAGAGTATGAGGAAAATATAATGAGTTCAGTTTTGGACATGTTGATCATAAGATGTCTATAAGATATCTGGTTCAAGATGTCTAATAGACAGCTGAAGATACATGATTGGTAGTCAACAGAGAAATTAGGGCTGGATAAGAATGAGAATCAGTAACATAGACATAATAATTACATCCATAGGAGCTGATAAGATCATCCAATGAACCAGTATAAAGGGAGAAGAGAAAAGGGCCTAGGACAGAGTAACCTTGTGGGATACTCAAGGTTAGTGGTCATGACATGGATTAAGATACAACCGAGCAGACTGAGAAATACCTTGCATTTTCAAAAGGGTTGGTTGACACAGTGTCCCGACATCAAGGTTCAACCTGACCTCTGAAGCTGCCTAGCAGTGTTCAAATCCATCTCCTATATCTCTATGGTCAGTTCTACCCAGATGACCCAGTTTCACCTGAGCCAAACTCACATCACATAATAAGACAGTCCAAAAAGGGCTAGACACATGAACCTTTTTGGTGGCTCAAGCAGAACACGAAGCATTTAAAAAAAAATAATATATTTCATTTTCTTCTCTTGAAAAATGATTTTAAAAGGTGGCTACATGGCACAGTAAATAGGGCACCAGCCCTGGAATCAGGAGCAGCTGAGTTCAAATCCAGCCTCAGACACTTAACACAAAACTAGCCATGTGACCTTGGGCAAGTCACTTAACTCCAATTGCCCTGCCTTCCCCTTCCAAAAAAAATGATTTAAAATTGGGAGGAGGGTGGAAAAAGTAAGGGTGACAGGAGAGAAACAGAGACAGAGAGAAAGAGAGAGTATATTTTTCTGAACATTATCTCTGAGGAGAAAAGGAGAATAGATTACATGTATAAAAATTGTACGGTGCCTTCAGTATCCCCAGTTCTGCCTGACACAAATTCCTATCTATTTAACACCAATATTTCTCATGGATGCCCCATATGGATGGCCAGGAATCATGAAATACCACTGTCAAAGAAGAATCAAAGTTATGAGTGACCCAAAAGGCAGCAGTGGGCATAAGTAGACTGGACTATGTTTGCCATGATGAATCACATTTGAGAAGTTACATAAAAGACATTTTTAAGCATAAGCATGAGTAGAATGAGAGGCAAGCAAGTCGTGCAGGGAGAGTGATGGAAGACAGATGAGAAACCTGAATGTTGAGCTGGTAGTGATGAAATATTAAAAGAAATAGAATTAGGCCTCTAGCACATTGGGTGGATTGTTTCTAGTAGATTTACAGGAAGGCATGGACAAATCTCCATCTTCGCTTCAGGGGACTGGAATGAAGCATGCCTCCTCCCCCAAGAGGAGTGATTGATTATAGGTATAAAGCGAGGCACGTGTTGCCAAGCTTGGCCAATGTATTGATTGTTTTATGTAACTATTCTTCTTGTTATGAGAAATATTTATGGGGATAAGGGAGGGATCATTGGAATGTGACAGATTATAAAAGAAGCATCTTTCCCATTCATTTATCTTCCCTCAGATCCCACTGCCAAGCAATAATGGCATGGCCTCATGAAGACACCATGGTTCACATTATCCATGTGAAAAATAACATGGCTGAATGTGGAGAATACTGTTCCCATGTAAAGGCAGCGTTAATGAGACATATAATTACCAGACTCACCTGGGCATCAATAAAATATTTTAAATGAGAAATAAAGACATGAATAAGAATCACACAGGATGAAAATCTGTGGGAAAGCTATGATCACTATTGTGAAAGGAGTGGCCATATTTATTAGATCCCAAGTCCATCAAGGTATCTACCTGTAGGAGTATCTTTTTATTTTGTTTTTTAATCACGATGTGGATGACAGAAATCTATATGGCAGGGTCATAGGATCATGGATTTTGAGCTGGAAGAAACCTGAAAGGTCATAATAAAACTAGAGGTAAAAGGAACCTCAGAGGCCATGACATCCAACTTTCTCATGTGACAGATGAGGAAACTGAATTATCAGAGAAATTAAATGCTTGACCCAGGCTCACACAGATATTAAGTAGCAACTAATTTCAGGATTTGAATCCAGTTCCTCTGGTGCCTAAACCAGAATTATTTCCATTTCTACTTTAAAGTCTCAAGAGCCATGGTGAGCCTGGGAATTTGTATGCCATTTCAACCCTGCCTGCATATTCATCCCAAATGAATAGTGGGAATCACAATGTCTTCATGAGGCCATCCCATTATTTCTTGGTAGTGGGATCTGAGGGAAGGCAAGTAGGAAAGAGTTAAAGGAGCAAGTGGAGAGCTGGGCACTTTGGCATCTACCCTGGTCTGGCACAACCAGGTAACAATCAGTGGTGAAACTGCCCCCAAACCTGAGCAAATCATCTGGGCAGAATTTGGTTTTGCAGGCAGGGACGGGTGATTGCCTAAAGGATTTTGCCATGCCAATTGTGAGATTTCATAACTGCTTCCATGACACCCCTGTTCATAGCTGAGAAACCTAGGAATTAAAAACTGCAGTGAGATTCATCTATTACAGTAGCCCTAAATTTGGTCATGTGATCAGCATTTGAAGGACTAGGGATATTTGGCCCAGAGAAGAGAAGACTTAGGGCAAATAGGATCACCATCTTTAAGTATCTGCCGAGCTATAAGACAGAAGTAGTATTAGGTTTCTATTGCCTGGCTCCAGAGGAAAGAACTCAGAATACAGGTACAAGTTAAAAAGTGATAGATCTTACCGCAGTACAGGGGAAATCTTCCTGCCGTTAGCACTAGCCAAGAATGGAATGGACTATCCTGAGACATTTCTGGAAGTCCTTAAGCAGAGGTTGGAAAACCACCGGTTGAGAATGAGCTAAGGAGATTGCCACACAGGGAGTAGTTGGAACAGACGGTCTCTGGGATTCCTTTTAACTCTCAGATTCTAGGATTGTAAGTCACCATATCTGCACAACTGCTTACATGACTGGAAACCCACATTAAAACTATCACAAATAGTAGTATTTCTCCCTCTAGGTTATTCTTCTTTAGGCAAGATAAGAATTCATATGAGAAAAAAAGATCACATTCTTGTACGACTCATCGATGAATTAGGGTGAAAGAGTAGGTCAAGAGTTCATAGGAAGATCACACTAGCTGGGTGACCCTGGGAAAGTCATGTAGGACTCAGTTTCCCCTGTCTATTCTTTAGGTCTCCTGGTTGTAGAATAAACACAGATTAATTGGGAGAGGGAGGGGGTCCTTACCTAGGGTTCCATATACCTATGAAATCACAGATCCAGACATACACAATACAAATCATATATGTTTTATATCCATAAAAATCCGAAGTTCTGCCCCCCTTTCCCCTGCTTTTCTTCCTTCTTTTTAGGTTTTCTTTACATACTTATAGTCAAGGTGCCTTTTTTCTGCTTCTGCTGATTTCCTATTTGTATAATCTCATATAAATCTTACAATAGTTCTATTTGCTACATTGTGTAAATATATATTATAGGTATACATATGTATGACTTATATGTGTGTAGATATATTGTGTATATTTGCATACATATGTGTATGTTTGCATGCATAAATATGAATATACATCATATGTTAAATATACTGTGTATATAATAAATGTAAATATACACATCATATAATGCTTATCTGCTATATAGTATAAATACATCATGTATATAAGTATATGTAAATATAGTGCACACATGTGTCAATATATACACATGTTATCTGTTATATTATTGTATATACATGCGCACAACATGAATATATTGCATTGTATAATGACTATAGAATATAATGTATATAACCACAGTCTTTATGTACACATAGAGAATATATTGATAAATATTATATTTGCATATATACATATACTGTGTAGTATTTGCATCACATAGTGTGATGTATATATTATATACATCTATCTTAAATATTCTACAAGTACATATGCAATTATAAGCATATATTATATGAACATATAATGTATTCGATGTATGTATGTACACATAATACATATATACTATATTGGTTTATGTTATACATTACATATATTCATGTACATATACATACGTAACAAATCAAATGGTTATACATTTTAAGGTACATCTATATTTATTAAGTATGGACTATATATTTATGAAATAAATTATACTGTGTGTATTAATTTATATTATATATAATATTCACACACATTATATATACATGTCCATGTGTACATATATATTATATAGTTACATATATGAGAGGTCATATACCTATTTATACACCTATATAGGATACATTTATATATGTAAAAATGTTTATATCTGTGCATACATATATAACATATATATGTGTGTGTGTGTGTGTGTGTGTGTGTGTGTGTGTGTGTGTGTAAGAAATCCCACCCCATCCCCAATAAGGAAGGAAAGCAAAGGAAACAGGGAAAAATCTCAATGCAGATAAAAGCATTTTTTGCTTGTTTGTTGCTTATTAATTCATGTACTTCTTCCATGTTGGAGGATAGGTAGCTTGTGTGCCATCTTGCCCCTTGTTTTGATGTTTATTCACTATTTTGCTGTTGATGATGATGATGGAGATGGTGGCACTCCAGGGGCCCCATGATTTTCTCTATGTAGCCATTCCCTCTGTCACTGTTGATTAGTATTGTCTTTCTTGACCATACTGGAAAACATTTTGACATGTACTTCCTCTTCATAACATTAAGTCTGCAGCTTTAACTTATAATAAAAAATTTAAATAACTTATTTAAATTTAATTTTTAATTTAATTTAAATTTAAATAATTTAAATATTTAAAAACTAGTATTGTGTTAATAATCAGGATAAATTAGAATTAGCTATTTTAAAGTGAAATAGACAGTCTGTTATGCTGTACCCTATCCTTTTGTTTCTGAGATCAGATGTGTAGTTGTTGATAACTTCAGTTAATAATATAATACTTAGAGGTATATTCACTTATTTGTGTATATGTACACAACCCCCAGCCAGGAGATTGTAAACTCCCAGAGCACGGAGATTGCTGTGTCTTTTCATCTTTGTGTCCCCAGCAACCAGGACAATGCCTTAAATTTAGTGACTGCTTAATAAAGTGTTTGTTGATAAAATGTCACAATCAAGACATGGTTTATGTATTGATGGCCTATAGCTATTGGATTCTTTTTTCTGTGTGTGTGCGTCTGTGTGTGTGTGAGAGAGAGAGACAGAGACAGAGAGGGAGAGAGAGAGAAACAGAGACCCACAGAGTGAGAAAGAGAATGTGTGAGAGAGACACAGAGAAAGAGAGAATGAGAGAGACACAGAGAGAAAGAAAATGAGAGAGAGAAGAGACAGAGAGGGAGAATGAGAGAAGAACACAGAGTGGCTGTGTCAACAACCCAAACACTGCTTTAGTGCTAATCTTTTATTAGGAGTATCATCAGGTTGGGCACTGAAGGAGTTCATCCAGTCCATTGCCTGAAATCCAAGTGCTTAAACCATATGTTAAGGACACATAATCATCCAACGTACTATTTTATGCCTTCTTGTGTGTAAGTATAACAGTGCTTCTAACATCGCTATGAGCCAGAGACTGCTATGCACAGCCACACAATAACCTGCCTCTTTGGGGATTGGTGGACATAACGCTTTGACCTGGCATCAGGGTTCAACCTGACCTCTGAAGCTACATAGCAGTGATCAAATCTACCATCTCCTATGGCTCTATGGTCAGTTCTACCCAGATGACCCAGTTTCACCAGAGCCAACTCAACATCACATGATGAGGCAATCTGAACAGTGGTCTCTGTACAGCAAGCCCCCACTCTCATCCTCCCGATGGCTCAAGCGAAATGTGAAGCATGCCAAAAATAATATTTCACCTCACTACCTTAAGGAATATTTCAAGATCAATGAGACAGAGGAAGAGAACTTAATTTTTTCCCTGAAAAGTATCTCTGAGAAGACAGACTGGATGGCATTTACGGTGCAGCCCCTTTCAACAGTCCCTTGTTCTGACTGTCACAATAGCCTATTTCACACCATTATCCTCTCAGTCATCTGTATGTGACCATGATGAAATACCACCTTCACGGAAGAATCAGAATCGGAGGTGACCCAAAGTGCGATTCTGGTCGTTAGTGGGCTCCAACATGCTGCCAATGCTGATTCATGTTTGAGAAGAGAGGAAAAAGATATTCTCCAAGATGTGCGTAATTGGAAGAGGAAATGCGCTTGTCATGTAGCAAGAGTGAGGGATATCAGCAAGACAGCCTGCATGCTGAGCTAGTATCCACCAAATAGGGAAAGAGACAGAGCTAGGCTTCTAGGACATTGAGTGGATCCTTTATGGGGTGTACAGAATGATTCGGACAAATCTGGACTACAGGGGACAGGAGGTAAAGTATGCCTTCCTTCTCTTGATAGAGAGCAGACATCTGACCATCCAAGGTCATACTTACTTCATGCTTTTCCTTGTAAAGGAACAAAAAGGTGTCTACATCGTCAGACATGACCAATGTGTTGGTTTGTTTTGCCTAACTGTGTTTTGTTACAAAGGAAAACTCTATAGAAATTGGGGGGGAGGGTTCATTAGAAAAATGACAGAGATATTTAAAAGCACTGATAAACGATTTTTAAAGAAAGACATGAACAAGAACTGCACTGCAGAAGGGCTGTCATTTGCCTATGAGATCGCAGATTCATCTAAACATTAAAATATCTATTTAATTTTTGTCTTCGATTGACTGTCAGCCATGGTGGCCAGACAGCAGAATCATAGCATCATTGAATTAGAAGTAGAAGAAACAGTAGGGTTCATATTAGCTCAACCTCCTCTTTTGAGAGATGAGGAAAATGAAGACCACAGAGATTAAGTGACTTTCCCACAGGAAGTGGCAGCACCTAAATCCTCTGATGCCAAATCTAGGACTCTTTCTACCATACCATAGTACAGCAGCCAAAGTAATAGTAGTGACTCTATTCTACTAGTGAGTCTGGTCATACATGTGTCATGCTCAGTTAGCCCTGCCTTCATAGGGAAGAGTGCTCTTCTCTTCAATCAGCCACGTCAGTCTCCATTTAGATGGGACAGATCATAGGATCGTCATGAGGTCATTATATCATTACTTGGCAATGGGATATGTGGGCAAAGCAAGGAATAAGAAGGAGCACAAAATCACAGAAAAACAGAATTGCACAGTTTGAAGGCACTTCATTCATCTCATCCAACCCATATAGCAAAGGAATCTCCACTATAACAGACCCAACAAGTGGCCATCCGGGCTCTCCTTGAGCGGGTCTTCACATCTGGAGGCAGTTCAAGCCCTATCTGTACAGCTCTCGTTATCAGGAAGGGTTTTCTTGAAATCAAGCCTTAAATTGCCCTTTTTGAAACTTCTACTCACTGTTAAGTAACAATTCTTCCCACTATTCTATAGCCGAGAACAACAATACTTATCCCTTAGAGGACAGCCCTACAAGAACTTGTAGGTTCCCATCACATCCCCTCAAGTCTTCTTTTCTACAGACTGACATACCAGTTCTGTCAACTGTTCATTCCATGGCATGATCTCATGACCTTTCATCATGCTTATCATCCTCCTCTGGACACTCTCTGCCTTAGTGATGTCCTTCTAAAACTGTGGCACCCAGAACTAAATACAGCACCCCAGATGAGGTCTGATGAGGGCAGTGAGACCATCACTTCCCTGTTCTGGGGAGCTATGCCTCTTCTCTTTGGGCAGCCCAATTTAAAATCAGCTTCTTCAGATGCCACATCAAAATGCTCATTCACATTAAGCTTGGGGTCCTCTTGCTCCCCTCCCCATCCCAGAGAAAAGAAAGAGACAGAGAGAGGAAGGGAGAGAGAAAGGGAGAAAAAGAGAGAAGGGGAGAGAGCAAGAAGAGATAGAGAGAAAGGAAGGGAGAGAGTGATAGAGACAGAAAGGAGAGAGAGTTGGAGAGACAGAAACAGAGAGAGACAGAGAGAATATTCTTTTTCAGAAATCTAAATAATACTGCAGCTGTAGGGTCTCAGCAGGTTGTAAGGCCCAGAATGAGGTTATCTAATACATCACCTTCAGTCTGAGTGCTTAAACCAGCTCCAAAAGACAATCTGACTTGTAAAATTAGAAAACATCCAAATCAACTACTCTGTTTAAAAATAGGGCCACTCAGTTCAAAATAATTTTGATCCAATGATACTGAGGAGTTCAGCTTCAGTTCTGTTGAAAATATTTTTAATGCCCTTTTTTCTCACTTGTGTACAAATGCTAACTTTGGCAACTTGCTTACTTGCTGCTGAAACCTCTC
The DNA here is from genome assembly GCF_028583685.1 of Petaurus breviceps papuanus. Lineage (NCBI taxonomy): Eukaryota > Metazoa > Chordata > Mammalia > Diprotodontia > Petauridae > Petaurus > Petaurus breviceps. Next base: position 5,095,168 of record NW_027185764.1, read on the forward strand.
ATGTGTGTTGTGTCCCCCATTAGAGTGTGAGCTCCTTGAGGGCAGGGGCTGTCTTGCTTTTCTCCCGTCTTACTTTTTCGCCATATTCTCAGCACTTTGCACATAGTAAGTGTCTAATAAATGATTTTTCATTGATTCATTCATAAGTTGTTTCCTTGGCTTGTGATGCCAATAATATACTGCTAGGTAGGGATTATTGAACGAGATAGGTAGGTATTATGACCACAGTATAACTCTACCTTGCCAGGTCCAAATTCAGAATGCCTAAATTTCTATTTCTGATCTATTATCATGTCGTATATAGTGCTTTAAGTATAAATGGGACACTTAACTATTCTTTGGACTTGTTAATAAATATAAAGGTCTTATTTCTACATTTAAATAGACATCTAACAATCCAAGGTAATGTGCCGTGCCTTTCTTTGTGTAAGTACAGCAGTGTTCTGGCATTGCTTGAAATTTAGTTTGAAAATATACTGCATTTTCTAGGGTGTTGGTTGACACCATGTTTTGAGCACTCATCAGGGTTCAAATTGACATCCAAAGATATTTAGCAGAGATTTAACCTACTGTCTCCAGTGACTTTAAAGTCAGGGTCTACCTAAAGACTCAATTTCACCATCACATAGAGGTACCACCAACAAAATCCTGGACTGCAGCGGCCAGCTCATATGAGTTAAGAGAGATCTGAAGACAGCGACAAGCCCTAAAAGAATGTGTCAATAGGCCTACCTGAGCGTGAAAAGAACAGCATATTCCTAATCAGGTTTGGGTGCCCCTCTTACCTGCTCACATTGACTTATGCTTCCAAGTTATCATTCAGTCATTTTCCAGTCATGGAAAATGTGACCCCATTTGGACCTTGGACCCTTGTGACCCCATTTGGAGTTTTCTTGGCAAAAGTACTAGAGGGGTTCACCATTTCCTTCTCCAGCTCATTTTACAGATGAGGAAACTGAGGCAAACAGGGCTAAGTGACCTGCCCAGGGTCACACAGTGAGGAAGTATCTGAGGGCAGGTTTGAACTCAGATCTTCCTGACTCCAGGCCTGCTGTTCTATACGCTGTGTCACCTATCTGCTTCATACTTCCAAATCTTACTTCCAGTAAGTCCCCTAGTACTACAGTATTGCCAGCCTAGCTGAACCCCACATGGCAGGGCAGCATGGGTCTTTGGTAACAGGATTCCTAAGCAGCTGTTGCGTGGGCTGTACTGACCACATATACTGACCATAGGTATGGAGGGAGTGCAGAAGAAACCCCATGAAAACCCACAGTAACAATGAGTAGGACAGTTAAGGCAACGACTACTGGGAAAAATGTGTTCATTCACTGGACCTGCCTCTTCTAAGGTCCCTCCCAGTTCTCAATCTATGAATATGTTTTCAGTTTCAGCTGAGGTATAGAAATAGCCCACATCACAGAGCAGCAGCTGCAGCATTTCACGATTATATGCTGACATTTTTGTAGTGTTTTATGGTCACAAAACACTTCCTTGCTCATTCCATCCTCCCAACAGCCCTCTGAAGTAGGTGATTCATGTTATTCCAGCCATATTACAAAAGAAAAAAATCACCAAAGACCCAGAAAGATGAAATTACTTGTCCACGATTACCAGCTACTAAATCTCTGCTTTTCTGATTGAAAGTTTTGTTCTTTCACTTATACGAGGCAGTTACGTTGTGCATTGGGGGTGGAACTTTAGAGCTGGAGTCAAGACCTGGATTCAAATCCTGCCTCAGACACTTTCTATCTCTATGATCCTGGGCAAGTCACTTAAACTTTCCCTCTGCTCAGTTTTCTTATCTGTAAAATGAGGATAAAAATAATACCCACCTCCCAGGATTGAGAAGATCAAATAAGATAATATGAGTAATGCACTTTGCAAACCTTAAAGCACTATATAAATGTCAGCTATTTTAATTGTGCTTATTATTATTATTAAACAGCTTACTATTTATTATTATTATTAAACAGCTTTCTGAATTATAACAAACCCCTCTAAGGAACAAAATCCAGCTCTAGCATGTTTTGTTTCATCATTTACTTTAGGTGATTTATGCGGTTATGGTCTATGACCCATCCAATTCTTTTTTTCCTAGAAAAGAAAGGAAAGAAGGAAAAAATGAGGGGACAGATAAGGAGAGACATTATCCTCAGTGGCTTTCTTAGTCACTCCAATGTTGCTTCTGCACTAGTATTGCCTAAGGGGTATTAATTGGTTGGAAAGAACTATCAGAACATAAACCTGTTCTCATGAAGTTCAATGCTCCTCCCCTCGCGGTAATGTTGTCTTGCTTAGCAATGGGTTTTTCCATTTATTAAGAGCATGAGATGATTTCATAATAATAGCTAAGTACTTTACATTTATTTCTCATTTTATCTCACAACAACTTTGGGAGGTAGGTGCTATTAGAATCCACATTTTATAGATGAGAAAACTGAAGCAGAGAGAGGTTATGTGACTTGTTCAGGGTCACACAGCTAGGAAGTGTCTGAGGTCCTATTTGAACTCAGATCTTCCTGACTCTTGGTCCAGGACTCTACTACACCACCCAGCAGACTCAAGCTGGTGAGAAAGGGATTTAGTTCCACATCTTAGACCATTTATCCTCAGAGAATTCTAAATCAATGAGAGAATTAAACATTTTTAAAATTATTATGAAGATGAAAGAAGTGCAATTCTATATTTATTTCACTTATGGAGGGAAGATGATTTTTCTTGATTCAACAAATAGCAAGATAAATGTGTTTGCATGAAAATGTTATGGGAATAAAACTATACAACCAAAGAGTAGAATTAAAAGAAAAAGAATAAATTGAGAAAATGTTTATAAAAATATGACATCTACATTTAATATTTATGTGACATAAAATGATATCTATAATATATAGAGAAGTATCAAAAAAGTACAGTAGTAATTCCAAGTTGAGAATGAATAAATGTTCAAGAGATATGAAAAGGCAATGTTCAAAAGAGGAAGCAAATCAATAATCAGTTGAAAATGTTCATCCACACTAATAATCAGAGACCTAAATTAAAACAGCTTTAAGAACTACCTTACATACTCTTCCATTTGTTGAAAATGCTCAAAAGCAATTTTGTCATTCCTCTTATTCTGGGAATTTGGAGTTTGGACTTTGGAGAAATAGGTATACTCATTCATTGATGGTAGAATTGCAAAGCTGTTCATTATTTTTTTAGTAGGGGAATCTAACAGTACATAGTAAAGGTTAGAAAAATAGTCATGTCCTTTGACCCAAACATTATATTGTTAGGAACATATTTTGACAGTGCTATTTAAAAAAAGTAAAAATATACATATTTAGTCTGTCCTTGCTTTCCTTTAAGATCAAAATAAATACCCACCATTTTCATGAAATTTTTCCTGCAATAAGTGATCTCTCTTTCCTAGAATTTTTCATCTCTCTCTCTCTCTCTGTTAGATCTTCTATATATTTATCATATTATAACTTAGCAGTTATAGAATTTCAGAGTTGAAAGAGCCCTCAGTGGCAACATAGCTCAAAGACTATTCAAAGATTTTGATAACAGTAATATATGTAAATGGTATTTTTAAAAAAATCTTGAAACTTAAATTTCTAACAATAGGAAAATGATTAGATAAATTATAGTGCATTAAAATAATGAAACACTATAACAAAATTAAGACTGACAAGTAGGAAAAGTGAAAAGAAATCTGGGAATAACTTTATAAAATAATACTCACAAAAAAGAAAACCAAAACTGGAAGAATGAAGTGCATACTAAATAGCCACATATAAAGAGTGAATAAGAATGTAAGGACAATGAATCCTAATCAGGGCTTAGACGGATTAACTAAATAATTGTTCTGATACTTTCTGTATTGAAATGAATGAACTTAAATAGTTACTAAACAAGTATATTTAATAAAACATTCTTTTTTAAATTTAGAAATACATACATACATATATATTACATATCTTTTTGGAGGGGGAAAGTCAGGGCAATTGGGGTTAAATGACTTGGCCAAGGTCACACAGCTGGAAAGTGTTAAGTGTCTGAGGTGGGATTTGAACTCAGATCCTCCTGACTCTGGGGCCCATTCTCTATTCACTGCACCACCTAGCAGCCCCTAGAAATATATTTTAAAGAACATTAAATAGAGATATTACTGCATGTAGTTGCCTATCAGAGCTTGTGGAGTAGGAAGTGGCCATCATTGTGCAATGTATAAGGTCCCTTGCCCTACCATGCAACCCACCAAGGATAAAGAAATGTGTTTCAGGGTGCACAGGACAATCTGCTCTAGCATTAATCATCTGTTTGACCTGGGATGCCATGTTCCTTCTGGGGATTCAGTTTCTTTATTGATTAGGTGATCTCTAAGGTGTACCCTGGGTCTTGTTCTATGGTTTTCCCTTCTAAAGGAAGATTTGAGCCCTGGCATATAACACATGGATCAGTCCATTAGCAGAATGGTAAATAGGACTTTGCTAAGCATAGGAGAAAGATTAAAAATAATGAATTTAATTTTTAAAATGCTCAAATTGAAAATTGCATTTAAAACCTATTAAGTTAATGGAAAATCACACTATTTTTAAATTCATTGAGAGAATTTCTTCATCGACTTCATTGTATCTGAATCCAGTGTTTTTCTCCAAATAAGTGTTTTTAATTAACCTTATGATTTGTTAACCCCTGAATTAAACTTGCCTTTGATCTTTACCATACCTTACAATTTGCAAATGAGCAAAACTGCATTTGACATTCTAGCATAAGGGGAGATTTGGCAGGGGGGGGGGAGGTACTTTATTTTACAGATAATACCTCACACTCTTGCTCTAGAGATAAAGAATTTTTTTTAATTTGGTATCTCTTAAGGTTTTGGTTTTGCCTTCAGTTGATAAAATCAAAAGTAATAATGTTTTAATGTTAATGTTTTGACAAGGTACTAACATCCTGTGGTTCCCTGTTGAAACGTGAATATCTCTTCTGAAGAAGTGAGCAACCTCATTGGATGACCAAAACTTGATCTCACCTTTGGAGGGCTTAAAATAGCTAATACCTGACTTGAGGTAAGGTAGTTAGGGAGAGTGAGAATAGACCAGGAGCCACCTACAGAAGAGACCCCAGGAAGGGATGTAGAGGGCATGAGGTTTCAGAGGGTTAACAATTTATCAACATTTTAACCCTTCATCATCTGTAATTAAGTCCATTGAGCTAGGAGGGGGAGGTGGACACCTAATCCCCCTCTATACTAGTAACTCAGAACATAGTATACAATATATTTTATTGACTCATTTCAGTTGTGTCCAACTCTCTGTGATCCCAATGGAGGTTTTCTTGGCCAAGATGCCATTTCCTTTTCCCACTCATTTTACAGATGAGGAACTGAGGCAAACACTCTATCTGCTGCACGACCTAGCTGCCCAGATGCCGAATACATGATAAAAGAAACAACAAAAAATTCACAAGAAAATTAGAGCTGAATGGTGTGTTAGAGATCATAATGATGATAATAACACATTTCTATAGCATTGTAAGGTTTATGAAATATTTTCCCCAAAATCTTGAGTCAGGTCATATAAATATGCCATTCTTATTTGACAGATGGAGAAATAACTTCCTAGATGAATTGAATCACTTGCCAAAGGTCACATGGTGAGTTAGTGCCAGAAATTTGTCCTAGACTCCTGACCTATCCAGGGACAAAACAGACAAAAAATACACTAATTTTTGAAGAAATATAAGGGATGCAAGGATTTTTAGACATGCATAGCAAACAAAAAACTTTTTAAAATGTTTTTGGTCACATTTAGTTGTGTAAGAGAGACAGGGGAGAGCTAAGAATAAAGAGGAATACTTGGATTGGGGAAAATGGAGAGAGAGGGATCTAGGTAGGTTAAGAGGCTATGAGGAAAGAAAAAAATAAAAGAGAAGAAAGAAGAATCCATGAAAGGCAGAAAGGAGCTAGGAACTGAAGGAGATGGGAAAAGAACAAATGAAAAGAAAACTTAGAGATTGGGGATAAGTAAAGAATGCTGTCTGATAATGATGTCAGCTGTTACCCTTCCATTAGTGATTTTAAAAAGCAGAAGATTGGCAAGATTTCAGTTGGCTGGTCTTGCCCCAGGCAACTGAAGTCTTGAATCTTTGCCTTTTGAATCTCTCACTTGCAGCTCTGCCTTAAAACTTTTTTCTAATTTTATTTTATTTTTTAATTAACAGAAATCTATTTTCTCTCCTTCCTACTTCCGTCCCCCCCCCCAATTAAAAAAAAGAAAACTCTTGTAACAAAGAGTTTGTGTAGTCAAGCAAAACAAATTCCCACATTGGTCATGTCCAAAAAATATATGTATCGTTCTGCCCCTAAAATCTATCACTTCTCTGTCAAGAGGTGGGTAGGCTGACCAGACTAGATCAGTCCTATGGAATCATGGTTATTGATGAGAGTTCTCAAATCTTTCAAAGTTCTTTGTTTTTTAGTGACGTATAAATTGTTTTCCTGGTTTTGCCCATTTCAATCTGCAGCAATTCATACAAGTCATCCCAGCTTTCCTTGGAACTATCCCTTTCATAACTTCTTAGGTACAAGAGTATTCCATTACATTCTTATACCACAATTTGTTCAGCTTTTCTCCAATAGTTAGGCTCCCCCCCATCAGTGTTCAGTGCCTTCACAGTTAAAAAAAAAAGACCTGTCATTAAAATTTCTGCCTTGGTATTTGAAAGGTGTGCTGCATGCTAGGTTTTGTATGTCTACTCCTGTTCCTCATACCATAATAGTAGCAAAAACATGCATTAAATGTTTTGAACAAGTGCTTTTCCTCTGGTCATTAAAAATGAATTAAAGCTCATTTTCACCATTTCCCTAGACTACGAATATAGGTATATTGGTGATCGACAGAAGCATGGGGCTAGAAGTTAGTCTGACCTCTTGCAGGACACTGACATGCATTATAAGCTCTGGGAGGAGCACAAGATCAATGAGTTTGGGACAGAACCTAGTACAGCACTGTACATAAATGACTGCTTAAAAGATTTTTACTCAGTCAACTAACATGTAATAACTGCCTACTATGAGTCAGGCACTGTGGCTTACAAAAGCCTTATTGACAAATTTAGAGAATCCACCCCAAATGTTCACATGGACTATTTGTGCTCAACCTGTGGTAGAACGTTCTGAGCTTGTATTGGTCTGATCAGCCACAGTCGGACACACTGAAACTTGACTCTAACATAGTAATGTCATTTTGATCCTCTTCAAGAAGGAAGGACAACCATTGACAAATATAACTGTGTATTTCTCAAATATTTATTCTTTGTTCAGAATCTATGACTTCATTGCCATAGAAAACACCTGGTGGGAAAACCCTCTTAACCACTCTACTTCTGCAACTATTCTCCCACTTAGAATTTTAGAGTAGCCTGGGAGCATGGTAAAGTTAAGTGACTTGACCAGGGTTACACAAACTGTGTGGGTGAGAGGTGAGATGAACCCAGAATGACCTGTTCTCTATGCACTGTGCCATGTTCCTCAAATAGTGATAAAAAAAAAATCTAATGATTCAGCAGCCTTTTAGAGAAAGGATGCACACTTCAAAAACTGTCTTCCCCTCAGAATGTAAATGACAGAAAGATGGTAGGAGTGATGGCAGTAGCAGGGGCAATAGTGGTAGAGAATTTTAAACACACTTTGAGTTGAAAATTACATCTAAAATCCATTTAAGAAACACTGAATTTTAACTAACATAATTCCTTAAACACACTAAAAGCATTTTTATTAACTTAATTGTTTTTAAATTCATTGTTTTCCAACTCAAGAAAAGTGTCTTTTTACTTCACTTTTAAATAGGAATCTAATTGACAAAGATTTCACAAATATCACAGAATTTCTGAGTTGGAATGAACTCCAGTGGCATCTAGTCCAAGCTGGATCTAAGAAGGAATTCCCATCAGTGACCATCATGCAAACTTTGCTTGAAGATCTCTGTTGATGACAACCCCACCACCTCCTTGGTCTTTATTTCTCCATTGTCTTTTCTCCATCTAACTAACAAACATAATCAGGTCTCTCCAATTCTAAAAGAAATATCTTTTACCCTAAAACCCCCTCATTCCTTAACTTCCCCATTAAATGTCAAAAGCATCATGTTCCTCCTTACTACCCAGGCTCAAAATCTAGGCATCATCCTTAACCTCATCCTCTCCCTTATCCCCCAAATCCAGTCTGTTACCAATGCCCCAATTCTATCTTCACAACATCTCTCCCATATGCCCCCTTCTCTCCTTCCGACACTGATACAATCTTGTTGCACACCCTCATGTCTAAACTATTGGAATAGCTTGCTGCTTGGTCTCCTTGACTCAAATCTTTCCCCCACTCCAATTTATCCTCCATTCAGTTACCAAAAAAGATCTTCTAAAAGTTCAGATCTCACCGTGTAACTTTCCCCCATCTCATTCAATAAATTCTGAGCGTTTTAGGATTAGATATTAAATCTTCCACTTGACTTTTAAAGCCCTTCCTAACTTGACCCCATTTTACCTTTGCCTTCACCTTACCTTTATTCTCTTCTATATACTCTACAATCTGGTGACTCTAACCTCCTTGCTATTCCTCACATGATACATATACTCTATGTCCCATCTCCAGGCATTTTAAATGACTGTGCCTCATGCCTGGAATGCTTGCCCTCCTCATCTCCACCTTCTGGCTTCCCAGGCTTCCTTTAAGTCTCAGGTAAGATCCCACCTTCTGCAGGAAGCCTTTCCCAGTCACCCTTCATGCTAGTCCCTTCCCTCTGAGATTACCTCTAATTTATCCTGTATGTGTCTGGTTTTTACCTAATTCTTTACATGTTGTCTCCCCCATTAGACTGTGAGCTCCTCAATCATAGACTATTTTTGCATTCTTTTATATACCCATTACTTAATACAGTACCTTGTACAGAACAAGGACTTTTAAAATGTTTGTTAACTTGGCTTGTCCCAAGCAATTTCCACTTATATTTTTATAGTAACCCCAAAGTAAAAGATAGAATTCCACAGCAAAACAAAGCAAAGATGAATAGTGTAAGTGAGGTTTTTTTAAAATTTACTGAACAGAACTACAATAATGTTCATGCCGATGCACCCTTAGAGAAAATATTTTCTTGAAACCTATCACTTCTTTAACTGTTCTTCTTTCAGTCTGGCCAAAGCTAAAGAGAGACCTCTCTTAATTGAATCAAACAAATACAGTTACACTCATCATAAATCAAGTCTCGTAGTTTCAGTAAATAAAGATCCCTCCATGACATTGATTGTCTTTTATTACTAATACCCCTCTGGGACACTACCAACCTTGGACTGGCACTTAAGGGTTAGGCCCCCAGAGGATGCCTGCTCTTCTCAGGTTCTGGGGTTAACCCTGTGGGTCTACTCCCCTAACACTTATTGTTTGTTAGCTCGCACTAGCGTACTACTCATTAGTAATCCTTTGATAGACATAGTTAGTTATCAAAAACATTTACTCTAATTGAAAAGCAAGATCAATAGTTACAAATCATTCCTCCCATAAACCTGGGGTACATCCTCCCACAGATACACATGGGGTCCAATGGAAGAGTGTGCTCAAACTAAGAATGCCATGGTAGTGAGATATGCATGTAGAATACATGTCTGCGAAAGGCAGCTCACAACTCCTGGTCCTGCAGGATCTGGAAACCCTTCCTTTCTTCCTAAAGTGTTCACATTTGGCTTGCAGGGCCTGCTCCTCTCTATTGAAAGGGGTCACCATGCTTCTTCTCTCACAGGACTGTCTCTCTGGAACAGGTTTCTCTGCTCCTTGGGGGGTGCAATGTCTCTTTATCCAGGAACTCCTGTAATATGACTAAAGGAAATATAGGGGAGGAAAGAAAATCCCCTCCCACCCCGTACCTGCCCTCTGGAATAAGTGCAGGGATCCTTTTCACAGTGGTCTCCAGTTCTCAAGTTCTGAAACCCACCCAAGGGCTGACCATTTAGAGCTCTCAGAGGTATGGCTAATCTGCTCGGTCAACCAATCACCCTATTCCCTTCTTGATCTAATCAGAGGAAAATGTGTACCTACAATCCCTTTAATACCTCATTAACCCCATGTGATTACATTGTAAGTCTTCTGTGACTTCAATTTAGGTGGAACAGGGTTAAGAAGAACACCCTTACATATACAAGGAAGGCTGACTAGTCCAGGGGTGGGGAACCTGCAGCCTTGAGGCCACCTGTGGCTTTCTAGATCCTTAAGTGCGACCTTTCGACTGAATCCATTCAACAGAACAATTTTACATACAGATTCAGTCAAAAAGTCACACTTAAGGATCTAGAAGGCCACATGTGGCCTAAAGGTCGCAGGTTCCCCACTCCTGGACTAGGTCTTTGATTCAAATGAGGCCAAGGATTTCAGACTAGGACACTGCCACGATGTAATTTCTTAATATTTTATAACACAATTTGTGCTTTATGCAGATGCTTCCACACACCCTAGAATGATACCTCACAGTATCTTATGACCTTCTCTAGAATTCTGCTTAAATAATTCCGTTTGTGCCTCCATCAGAAATAACCCCTTCTTTGCTAACTTTGAGTTCCATCCCCAGTTTTGGGGGCCTCTATCATTCAAGCAAGAGCACTAGTGGCAAATCTGGAGCAATTTGAAAAATCCCAGAGAGACCTTCATAATGCTCTGGAAGGTCACCTAAGAAGCCTTTTGGAGAATGACTCCATCACCACCAAATCCTGAGGGACCCCCCTGCAGGTAGGGCTAGAGTGTGGTTCTCTACTAGAAATCTCATTCTACCCTCCTAGGTAATCATACTCCATCATATCTCATATGATTGGGGGGTTTTCATTTCTTAATTTGTAGAATAAAACAAGCATTTCCATAACATAGTACAATAAAAAAAAAGATGATTGCACATGAAACCTACTTTGCACAACTTGGTATTCCTTTCAAATACACAAAAAAAATTATCATATAAATTTCTTTTTTTCTTCCTTCCCTCCCCCTCACCTTAGAAATGGCTACCATTAGACACAAATAGGTAAAATGTGTAAAATAGTTCTATACATATTTCTGTTCATCAGATGCAGTCTTTCTTCATACGTCTTTTATATTTAATTTGGGTATTTGTGATAGTCAAAATAACTTATTCTCTCAAAGTTGTTTTTAAACAATATTGATTTTCTGTATAACATTATATATATTTATGTGTGTACATATGTATCTATTATAAATATATGTGTGTGTGTATGTGAGAGTTACTCTTATATCTGACTCCCACTCTGTCTCCCTATAAATCCCATCTCATCTTTAACTTTACTTAATGGACATTAACTATGCAACCTCCATTTTGCCTGAGTTTTGTCTGAGTTTGCCTCATTTTCTGAGTTTTATCTACCAGTCTCTCCATGTCTCCCAGTGCTCACAGGAAGTCAGGAGAAGTCACAGCCCAAGGTTCTCATCAATAGTGGAAAGGCCTCCTTTCTGTAGAAATGGTGGTAATGAGCCAGAGGACAAGATTCAAGAATGGCTTTAGAGTCCCCAGCTGTACCATTGGCCGGGGTGTTCTAGCAACAGCATCCTACGAGCTATCCCCAGCCTCATGATCCAGGGAGACCCTTTAGGAGAGAAGCACTGTAGCGGGACACATTGATGTGTGCTCAAATTCCTGTAAAAAGGGGCAGTTCTGACTGACCCACAAAGGAAACACACTGTAGTCAAATGAACAGTCCAACATATCTGTCTCATACGTACTTTTGCTCCTGTTGGGTTTTAGGACCTCATTTCTCTACATCCTGACTGTTGCATTCCTCATGGACTTGATTTAGTGATATATACTCACAATATGGGAAGGAGCTTGTATCCTGATCACAGGAAGAAATATGGCCCCTGGCAGAAAATTCACCATAGGGGATGTTCTAAAGGATGTTATTGAAACTTGACAGGGCCAAGATGGAAGTTAACCTAAGAGATGTACTCCATTACAACAGAAGGAGCTCCCCAGGCAGGGCAATTGGGGGAGGGGGGGGGCGGATAGATACAAATCTATGAGATAAAAAGCCTGCACAGCATTGGTAGGACAGAGACTTCTCTGAGCCCAAGCAGAATACCAAGGAATTCAAGACATAGAGAAAGGAATGGATAGAGAGACTTGGCTGTGGAACTGGAGATGGACCTTTTGATCTGTTCATTTGGCGGGTGAATGGGGGGAGGAGAGAGGTTTGCTGGCTTTTGAGAATCAGCCAGCTCTGACCTCTTTTCTGTAGGAGGGATTGTGCAGCAATGGGGGCCACAGGGTGGGCTAAAAGCAGGTCAGAGCTAAAGCTTGGGTAAGTGCCACTAGAGAGAGGGTGGGAGGTCAGGGGAGCAGCTAAAGGATTCTTTTCAAGCTCTGAGATCCGGAAAGAGCACCTTACTTCACCAGAGTGTGAAACAGTAGCTACCACAGCAAGCAGAAATAGTCTAGCCAACTAAAATAAAAACAGATTATTGAAGAAGAAATATCGACTGCTAGCAGGAGAAAGGAAACATCCTCCAGCCAGAAAAGGCATTCTGAAGGATACATGTCTTCAAAGAGAAGCTGCAGCTGATGATTAAATATGTAGAAGCATTTCTTTCTGGAATGAGCCCAATTCTTGTATCTTGGGCTCCCTCCCCTCTTCTCCTCCCCATCCCTAACCTCCTGCCTGGAGCACTTCTTCACTCCCCAGAGAGGAGATACTTTGGGATGGGGAACCAACCTTAGTTTACATAACAGGGCTATATTCTTGGAGCAGTTCTTGGCAGGAGGGGAGGAGTGGAGAGGGGAGAGCATTAGGGAAATTGAATTGAGCTTTATAACCTTGCTAAGCCATTTTAGAGAATGAGTCAACTGAAATTTTGGACGTGGCTTATTGAAAATTCTCTAGTGTCTCTCTCCTTTAAAAAAATTGCAGTTTTATATTTATTTGTTCCCAGGGTGGCTTATCAGACAAAGTGAAATTGCTGTTCACCATTTTCCTTTCTATTGAAAGAAATTTTAGATAATTTAAATTCTTTCAAGTAAATATCTTTTGTGAAGTAATGGTTAACCTGAGGAGTTAAGTAACTATTAGCAAATGTCATTGTAGCAAATTGGGATATAGAGGTGAATAGAAAGTACAAGGAAATGAGAGGGAGGAAAAATCACTTCCAGTTAGGGAATTAGGGAAGGGTTCATGCAAAGGTGGGTTCTAAGCTGGGTCTTGAAAAATATCACGAGGTGGGAATAATTTTCAAGTAAAAGGAATAGAATGAACAAAGAAAAGCATGAAGGTGGGCAGTGTAGGACACATTGAAAGGGGTGGAGAGTAGTTCTGTTTGACTTGACAGTAAAATACATGAAATGATCATATACAAGATAAGGCAGGAAAGAAGAGAATAACTAAGGCGGGGTGGCTAGGCATTTGTATCGGGGTGGATAATTGTACAAGGAGCAGGGAAATTGTCTCAGGGACAGGGGTAAAGAGCTACTGATAACAAGTATACTCTTCTTAAGAAAGAAGGTAGGATGGCACTTATTTTTGGAGCATGGGGAAAGTACAGGCTGGTGATGGACCAGGTGGTAAGAATAGAGGTGGGAGCTTGGTAGTGACTAGAGGAATAGCAGTTCCTTGGTGGTCATGGGGTTCCTTGGTGTCATTGTGGTTTGAGGAGAGGTTCTGAGTTCCAAAATACAGAACAAGACAACAAGGATGTCCTTAGATCAGATAAAAATAAGGATTTCCTTAGATCAGGAAAATATCACCGATTCCTGTGAATGGATTAGAAGCCATTTAAGAGGAAGTGAAATTTTAGGCTCAGTTGGAAACTCTTCGAGCTACTCTCTAAGAAAGGGAAGAATGCCAGCAAGAGGGGAGTCAAATGCATAACTGAGCCGCGGGGCCATTTCTGTTGGCTCGTCTGTCCAGAGGACATTTAATGCATTAATAATCTATGAGATGCTTCCATCTCCAATTACATTAAAAAAACATGGGAACCATTTAAACAGAAAGACCCATAAGCCATTAAAGGGGACATTAGGGAGTGGATGGGCAGAGGATGTATAACTCTACAGGGATGTTGGGCTGATAAAGGATGGCTCTGCTGTCTTCTTTAAATACTGCTGTAAGGATGGGAGGGAGGGGATAGAAGAGGAGATCCCAACACTGTCTTTCTACCCCACTCATACTGGTCCAGTTTAGTGCCTTAAATTCCAGTCTACAGTATACCTCCCCAGCAAGCAGTCATACTAGTGACCTCAGTAATAAGGACCTTGTTACCTCTTGGGACAACCTATTCCATTTTAGAACAGGTATAACTATTAGGGACGATGGTGGGCAGCTAAGTGGCACAGTGGATACAGTGCCAGACCTGCAGTCAAGAAGACTGATCTTTGTGAGTTCAAATCTGCCCTCAGACACATACTAGCTGTGTGACCCTGGGCAAGTCACTTAACCTTGGTTGCCTCAGTTTCCTCATCTATAAAGTGAAATGGAGAAGTAAATGGCAAATCGCTCCAATATCTTTGCCAAGAAAACTCCAAATGGGATCATGAAGAGTTGACATGACTGAACAACAGCCATTAGGAAATTCTTCCTTCTGTTGCAGTGACATTTTCCTACCTAAAACATCCACTGATTTGGGTATAGCTCTGGGACCAAGCAGAATAAGCCCTAATTTTTTAAATTCCCCTCTCCTTCTTCTGGTTATCATATCATTATCATTATCAAATGATAATCCAGCTTGACTATCCCTCTCAAAATGAAGTCCCCCAGATGCCTTCAATCAACACGCATGTCATAAGCCCTCACTTTGTCTCTCCCATTTGACTCTGGCTCCTTGAGAGGAGGGACTGTCATTTGCCTTTAGAGCATAAAATAAATAGTGCTTGGCACATAGCAGGCACTTACATGCTTATTAACTGACTATGCTAAGGGTTAGGATATAAAGAAAGGAAATAGCATTTGCCCTGCCCTCAAAAAGCTTGCATTCTAATGGGAGAAACAACATGTAAAGAACAGTGTACAAAGGAGAGAGAGGAATATAATATACATGAGAAAAGGCACTACTTGTGAAGCTAAGGGGGTTAGGATAGAGGACAGGGACCAGAAAAGGCCTTCCTCAGATGGTAGGATTTAAAATGAGTCTTAAAGAAAGAAGGCCAGGGGAGCCTGGAAGTAGAGGTACCAGAGGGGGAGCATTTCAGGCATGGGGGACAATCAGAGACAGGGCAGAGTCAGAAGATGGAGGGAGTGTCTCATGAGCAAGGAACAGCAGAGACCATTATGGCTGGATAATAGTTTGCAGAGAGGAGTAGAGTGTAAGAAGATTGGAGAGGTAAGAAGAAGGGCCCAGGTTATGAAAGGCTTCAAGTGCCGAATTTTATATTTGATTCTGGAGGTAAGAGGGAGGTACAGGAGTTTATTGAGCGTGTTAGGAGGGGCTGGGAGTATGACAAGGTAAGACATGTGCTTTAGGAAAATCACCCAGGTAGATGAATGGAGGTTGGATCATAGAGGATGGGGAGAAAGATTGGAGGCAGGGAGACCAACCAGAAAGCTATTCCAGTAGGATAGATTATTCTCCATGTGATATGACCAGAGTAGATACAGCACTGTAGGCAGACCCTTCCACTCCCAACCTGACTCCCCCCACCCAAGTTGTGATCACAGTATTTCTATTAAGATAGCCTAAGAATACATTCTCTCTCCTTTTTTCTTTCTTTCTTCATCCTTGTTTGTTTGTTTGTTTCTTCTTTTCTTTATCTTTCCTTCTTTCTTTCTTTCTTTTTTGGCTACCATGTTACTGTGTTGACCCACATTGAATCTTTGGTTCACTAAAAACCCTAAGTCTTTTTCAAAAGAACAGCTCTTGGACCATGTCTTTACCACTTTGCTCTGGTGCAATTAACTGAGAACCCAAATGCAGGACATGACACTTAATCTCTATACCATTTCACCTTACTTGATCTGGTCCATCATTCTAGCTTGCTGGAATCTTTTTTGGGTCCTGACTGTTATCCCACATGTTAACCATCCCTCCTAGCTTCCCATCATCTCACATTTGGTAAGTATACTGTCTGTGCCTTCATCCACATCACCAATCAAAATGCTGAACAGATTAGGGCTGAGGTCATTTACTCCATTGAGGTCATTACAATTGCTGAAAGAATTTTTTTTTTTAATTCCTCTTTTCAGATAGTGGCTGATTGAGAAAATCAGTGCCAATACTTCACATGAAAAGCTTAGTTTTCACTCACAAGCAGATTCTGCAGCTCTATTCTCCTTCTACAAGCTAGATTTATTTAGAAGCTTTGGCCTGAGATGACTTCAGCTCTTGGAAAAAAATCAAATTCAAAAGATAATCATTTGTCATGTTTACTAGTGTGCAAAAACTTTTGAAAAAAAGGTTTGTTTTTTTAATTTTTAAAGAAAAAAAAGTTGCCCCCAGGCTGGGAAGGTAGTTTCAAATACAAATTTCCATTAACTAGAGTCTTGGAACTAGCACTGTCCTCAAGTGTCCTAATCAGAAGACTTGAGGTAGATGCAGACTAAGAAGGGGTAGGAAGAATACAACTGAGCTAGGGTCTAAGACAGAACTGACTGCTGTTAGCTGAGAAGGGAGGATGAGGAAATTCCCAACAATTAGCACAGTGACTGGCATATTT